>NC_135838.1:5860000-6117500 GCF_029677425.1 Wolffia australiana
TAAAGAATGCAACTGTGGAATGCCTCTCTGCATATGTGCAACTGTTCCTCCTGATGTTTCAGCAGAGGTGCCATTTTGAATTGAAATATCCTCTATTTCATTTCTTTTAGTTGTCATCTTCCTACTTTTCACACAATTGCGACAGGTTAAAATGTCAGATCCTCCTCATGTTCGATCAAACCCTAGGCCAGTGAAGACATGTGATGAGAAAGTATCAGGATCTCTCGCCAAGAATGCTGCATCCTCCAGCAACCAGCCAAGGTAGCTGTTGCCTCAACCTTTTAAAAAAATATTTTATTTATGAATTAGGGATTTTCATGGATGTTTAAATAGGATTTTATGGTTTCTGATTTTTTTTTTTCAAATAAGAAAGAGGATGTTTTTCAATATGAACCAACATTCAAGAAGTGTCGAAAACCAAGATCTTAGGAGGTATGAAGTCAATGGCGAAGTAAGTAACATCATCAAGGCATTGGAGATTACTAAGCTGTCTATATTTTTTGAGACGTCTGCTCTTGTTTATGATAACCAGGGTCTGAGAGAAGCCATCAAATATGGTGATGCGAAAGCCGTGAAGAAGCTACTAGACGAAGTAGCATTCAGCCCTTTCTCTGAATCTTTTTTCAATAATATCTGATCATCTCCATGTTGTAATCTGGTAATAAATAGGGTGTAGATCCAAACTACCGTGACAAGCAGGGTATGTCCTTGCTTCACTTGGTACGTCCAAAGTCCCCTCAGAATTTCCCAGTTTTTTTTTCAATTAATCTTTCATGGGTTATTAGAGTGTAATTATATTTCTTGCATTTGTTTTGTCTTATTGGTTGAGAATTATTTTGCATCCAGGCTGCGGTCTTCAATCAGACTGAAATTTCCTTTATTCTCTTGGACCGGGGAGCAAGCCTTCAGTACAAAAATGCACAAGGTAATCTGGGATTTTCGTTTAAAAAGTATCATTTTTGGTATTATGCAGTGTTCTAATACTACAAATAACCGTAACTTATTAATCTCCAATTGGTGTTATACTGCATCTGGAGCCAGTGTAAGGGGTGGGGGTGATATAGATCCAATCCATTTGCCTCAGGAAAGATCCATGTCCTTCGATATAATGCAACCAAAACTCCACAATGTTGCCCTCGGAATGAAGGGGAATAAGAAGAAGAGAAAGAAAAACACTAGATGAAGTAGGTAGTTCAAATGGAGATCTCCTGGAGCTCTCCCCTCTGATTGGCTGGCTCTATCCTGCTCCCTCAGCCCCCTTGCCAATCTTGGCAACTGAAATCTTGAATGAAGCTTTTCCCGCTCCTTTCTTATTTATACTGGATCTGCACGTGCGGGGTCGCATGTGTCTTCTTTTCTTCCTTTGATATTGTTTTGAGAAGAATCGTTTAATGTCAGGGGGGTGACGAAATTTTCGTCGTCCTCATTATCCACGGATGACTTGGGCGAAGAATGATGTTGATGATGACATCGCCATAATGGTTGGATGGTGAGTTATTTGAACCTATCATCATTGCCACTGTCCTCAATATGATAACTAAGTCATTTTCATTGTCCTCAAATATTGACATCATCTTCTTCATCCATATTTTGGCTTGGATGAATGATAATGATGTTGAAGACAACAACACAGTCATAGCTTTATACTTCCATGAATGATATTGTATTATAGAAATGTTTACATTGTCTCTTTAACTCGATAGTTTAAGATTTCTCAGTGCCGTTATGAATTTGAGGTTTTTTTCCCTCGTTTTTCTTGTTATTATATTATTTTATCCAGATAAAATTTTTTTGCCGATTCTAAGACCATGACTCAATAAACTTGGGGGGTTTTCAAAAGCCCCTAAGGACATGCCCATGTTACTGGTGCTTGTTCTCTGTAATAACCACTCTGCTTATTATGATAGGAGAGACTGAAATTCTGGGTACTTCGTGTCATACTTGATTCTCCACATACAGAAATTCTGGAAACGAGATTAAGATTGTCTTATTTGGATGAGTTTACCATGCCCTAAAAATCTGAACTTTTATATATAAGTTTTACTTGGTAATGGGCTTATTCTTTCAGGGGAGACACCTTTGGATTGTGCTCCTGCCATGCTGCAGTACAAAATTCGCCAGAGGATGGGCTCGTGAGGTTTGAAATTACCTCTTTTCCTTTTCATTGTAATTAACTACAAAAAACCAGTCCGGTTCAGTATAAAATTAAGATTCGTCCTTTAATTATCACTGCATATTCACTGACTTAACTATGTTGATCGTGATCATGTATCAATGATCTATTGGATTGTCTGATCCATCCGACAATTGGTTGACATGATCCTAATTGATCACGCATTGATTCATTCCAGGATCATCAAGGTAGACTTATTTAGTTGATCAACAAGTATTAAAAGGACTGGCCTTCTTTTCATGTTCCCACTATCTCCTGCATTAATTAAGCCAGTTTTTTCATCCTTGACCGATAATTTTGGGTTTTTTCATACAAACATCATTGAAAGAGGTCAAAAGAAATCAAGGACCATTTAAAGGATTGGATTTTCCTTTGATATATCTGTTTGGATACGGTTGTTTTTTTCTGACATAACGTTTTCCACTTGTAGAAACTGCAGGTCATATATCTCATTATCATCAAAATCACTAAAGAAGTTGAGTGGGATTTTTTTATCTTGGCTTGGAAGTCAACCACGTGGAAGCTTGATGATAGAGTATCCTATTATGTTCCTGACAAGGTGGTATTTCTACTTAAAACCTTGTGAATGTCATTTCTCTTTAGAATGGATATTTCATGGAATAATGGAAGAAGCACTATCCAGTAATATAAATCTCTGAATCATTTCACTAAAGGCTTCTTTTACCTCTCCATTCAATTGCTTTTATGAATTAATTTGATGAAGAATCTTAACTTAAGATTATAGATTTAAGGGATTTTATTGGAAATGATAGGTTACGTGGCATGATTAATAATCAAACTATATGAAGCTTTAAATGGCCAAGTTCATCAGTAGTCAAACCCTTTTCACTTTGGTGAACCTATGGTTAGGAACCAAAACATGTCAAAAGAATAAATGAAGGTTGATCTAAAAAGTTTGATTTTTAATTAATTAGGTGTAGTTGGAAGTAAATATCTTCGTTATTCAATGACAGTGACATTAGAAGATGAGGTGTAAAGTTCAATACTTTGAATACAGTCAGAAAGCCTCCACGATATAAAGGTGCATGCTTGTTGTAGTGGTTTAAATATCCAGACAAACATATTTAATTTTAATAGTCAGATGATGTGCTCTTTATTTCTCTCTCATCTGTAATGTGGGGATTGATAATAAATCATTACTACTCTGCTTCAGTTTGCCTCTTCTAAAACAAGAGCCCCACGTTCCATGACCCTCTCTCTCATCATAGAATCATAATGCTATCCAATGTGTGAATATCAAAGATTTCATAAACCTGCTTATAAAATGCATGTAGTTAGAAGCTCTGGTGTGGTACGAGTCAAGTACCTCAATTTTCCTATTACCCTTTAAAACCCTATTAGTCAGTGGCTTCAGGCAACTTATCATCTTCATACCATCCTTTAGCTTTCAACGGTGTTTACATTAGGTTAGAGTAAAGAAGAATAGCTTCATTTTATCACTATTTATTCAATGTATTTCCTTGGAAACTTTTAATGTAATTGTCAATTAACTAGAACAAAAAGTAATACAAATTAGCATGTGTACTTGAAATAAAAAGTTGCTAATTCTCTTGTGGCTAATTTGGTCAAGATATAAAAATTATAGTGTAATAATATAATTTTATCACTTGTACATGATTAATCTTCTTTACTTGATTTACCTTATAGATATCTTTACATCCGTATGCACATTTTCCTTCTGGTATAGATATTCTAGTATGAGATGATATTCTAGTACAAAAAAAATAATTCTATTGTTCCTACGCACCTCTCCCCTTTTCATCAGTGACAAAGACTCTTTAAGGAATGTGCTACGTATCATCTTTATTCATACGAAGTCTTTCTAAATAAGGAGATAAAATTTTCATTGTTGTCTTGACCTATAATCTCTAAATCGGTCTTTCCATATTTCATGGGTACATCAAAACCTACCAGTTCAACCAATGACTTTAAGTTAGGACCATAAATTCTTCAATTTCATATATTTTATTCATTATTAATAGAAGACTGGCGTAAAATATTAGAAATAAGTTTTAAGACTATTAAATTTATTGATTGAAGCTTTGATGGAGTTGCCCATTCAGTCAAGATGTTATATTTTATAATAAATATAGTAGCCATCTTTAGTTGTACGAAATTCAGTAGCGATTGCGTGGACTTGAAATATTTACCCTTTAATTTATTTTGTGTCTTTTTTCTGACTTGTAATCTGGATTTTAAGAATCATGGCACGCTTTAATTCCTTAAGGGGTAAGACTTCTTTCCTTTATTGATCATCTGTAAATATTTATCTCCCATTATATTTTTGTTACTAGAAATTTATAGTTTTTTTGTTAAATAAACGATTCATATCAAGACCATCATCATCTTGTTCATTTAATTTGATGGTATTAGAAACATTAAATTAATGATATATAAAATAACATTTTACATGCATGATCAACAAAAAATCTTAATTAAATATTTTCAGTGAAAATATGTATCATGATTTATTTATTCAGTTTTTTATTAAGTTACAAATGAGTAACAAATTAAAACTATCTTGAATTTTTCATACAAAAATTGTTAAGAAGTTTAATTTGCAGGACAAGCCAGCTTTAGTTAAAACTAGTCTAATGATTGAGGGAAATTCGAATATCATGGTAAATTTATTTTCCTAAATCAAATAAAGTTTTGAATCAAGGAAGGTAGTGTCCACAGGGAGTGGCATATAGAGAGATATCTAATAGTTGAGTATGCCATGGGATAAGGTAATATGGAAATGCTAGTGAAAGGTAACTGGATAAATCGTAAGGAAAAAGGTAGTCAGAGTTGAGAGAAATGAAGAAAATTAGATAGTAAGAAATGATCTATGTTAAAGACAGGTATTGATATAGGTAGTGGAAAAGTTGTTTATAAAAAAATTAACTAATGTGTAAGTGAGATAAGGCACTCAGATATTAATAGGGACAATATAAGTAGTTAATTATATACTTAGCAGACTATTTAATTTAATTAAGATCAGGTCATAGGTAAGGTAAAAGAGATACGTAAGCTAAGTAAAGGCATACTAGATTCAGGTAAATAGTGAAAATTGTTATTCTAGTTTAATGGAATATGAGATAAGAATAAAGATAAATCAATAAGGGTTATGATAGGATTAATAAGGGATTATTTAATTACATATAGATTAATGAAGGAGGGAAGTACAAATATTAATCCTCGCTGCAGCCCTTGGATGGGCTTGACTATTGTGGTCCTATGTGGGCTCGTTGTGAGTTCGACGGGCCTCCTTTTTCCTCCTTGTTTTTGTGTTTCAGGTAGTGCTGCCTGCGAGGAGCACTTCTTGGCTATGGGTGGTCTTGAGTGGTCTTGCACTTGCCTGCCTGCAGCTGGCTTGAGTGGAATATTAAGTCCCTTAAAGGTAATAATCGTGAAGCATGTTCTAAATGAGGATTTAAGGGCATGAAAAATAATGTAGGAAATTTATTAAAAAGTGTTTTTTTAATCAAACGAAAAAATATATGCATGAACATATAACTTACACCAAAATAAAGGCAAGATCAGTAAAACTGTGCAAGGAATGGCTCAAAAACATATATCTTTTATGACTGGTTTTTGGGATCATCATCTAAGCAAAGGGCTCAGTTCAATTTCAAATGGTGAAATTTAACATCAACTTACCAACCTTCATTCAAAATCAATTCAACTTTTAAATTGATATATTAAAAATGAATTTCTTAAACTTTTTGCATAGTACCTTTATGCAAGATTTTTTTATGTTTTCATTGTACTCCATTAAATTATGAAACTAAAAGTTTTACTGTCTTTCCACATATCTTGGTTTTAAAAGCCGACATGTCGTACTTTATAGTCACAAATACTTTTATGCATATTTAGTTCCAGGATAAAATTTTCAGTAAGTAGTACGATGAACCTCACTGAAGATTTTTTACATCTATTTGCTGCTACTCCTTATGTCAGGTATGAAAAGAAGATACCTAACTTTTCTCTACGGCTTTACACATAACTGACCTTCTATGTCTCCATTTACTCACTATGTTTGGACACTATCATATTTTAAGTTTAACATCCATTGGAAGGAGACTACAAGAGATCCTTCGGATTTTTTCAAAACACAGTCATAACTAAAAATTCAGCTCTTTGCTTGTTCTTTAGAATAAGGGACTAATCTTATCGAGCATCAACTTGATTTCCTATTACAGCTGTATCAGTTCATTTTTTATGTTTGAATAATGCAATAATCAAAATTGTAACTTCTTGACCTGAAGATCTATAGTAACCTGATTTTCCCCAAAACAATTCCTCTATATCAGGGCATATATAAATGTTATTTCTCCATGTCACTAACATGTCAAATTCCTGTAACTTTTACACCACTGAATGAAATTAAATAAATCTAACATTCAAGTATTCATATTTTTTTGTTTCCAACATGGTCTAAAATTTCCATGTTCATTCCACAATAAGGTATACATAAACAGATACTTTTCATATGTTCATACCAGGACTTCATCATAATCATAAGGTTTTTGGTTCCTGTTGTATATAAATATATTTAAGTTATTAACATTAATATTATATAATAATTAATATTAACACTTATTTAAAACCAAGTATAGAAAATTTTACTCCTCCTAGTTAGGTTTTCATCTATCTGATCCTCGATGAAAGAAGAGACTACACGTTTCATAAATATATCAAATCATCTAAGCTCATTTACAAATATTAGTTTTAAAAAATATTTTTTGAGACGGGTAAGTAGGTCTATATCTTATTATTTGATATTTTATTGTATGACACATCCACTTTTCAAAATTAAGAAAACGTTAATAGAGTAATCAATATTCAAAAACATTTATTTTGAGTAATATATTTTTTTTGTAATTATTACAAAATTATCATTGCTGATGGCTCTAAATTTGGATGAAACCTTATTGATGACGGATATGTTAATCATGTTGATAAGATGATTTCATCACTGAGCCAAACCAACATTTATAATTTAATCTATCAATTAAGGTTTAAATAAAGATGAAGCCTTGAAGTTAGGGACAAAAATAATCATGATATTTATACAATTTTAGTATTATATAATTTCTATTAAGCAATATAATGAGAAGATGGTAAAATAAATTATAAACTAATATTTAGTAAATATATTTAAAATTTAAAATTTAAATGTGTATATTATAGATACAACACTTAATTCACCCCATATAGCCCCCCCACTATAAAATATTTTCCAATTAAAAATGTGACTTTAATTGAATTCTTGAGTATCTAAGCTTTTGTCGAATCGAACATTTATATTTCGGTTTTATGAATACCCAAACTTTATGTTCTATGCATCTTTATTTTTATGAAAAATATTAAAAATATCTATCTTATTGAATTTTAGGATATGACCTTAAAAAATAAATTGTCATGCTTGTCATTTGGATCCGATTTTAAAATATAATTATTTACATGGAAATTCTCAAGTGATGTGGTCCCTCAACATAATAAGTTAGAGCAGCCTGTATAAGGCTGTTATGGGAGTACCAGAGGAATGCATCCGCCCACTAGCTAAAAAATAGATATTCATGGTTTGCATACTCTATATTTTGTATCTGTTCCCCACCTTCCCAACAGGCTGAAAGGGAAATGGCTCAGATCACATGCATCCTTTATGAAAGTACTCCACCTTGAAACTAAGTCACAAATTTCGTTTTTACGGATGCTAAATTTATTTTTGTTTATATGTTATAAGTCAACACAAATATTTCAATTATGCATGTTTTTTTTCACTTGGCACACACCCTTTATTTTTTTTGTCAACTGAGAGTATCCTTTAGTACATGCTATCCGTGAAATAATTTGTCCCCATTGCATTTTAGGTATTTTAGAGAAGAAGATCTGCATTTTTCTGCTTATAGTGCATATATTTGAGCAGAAGCCCATGGAACACAATCTTGATCAAATGTTTCATCTATATCAAATAGTGTCTGATAGACACTCTTCATATTTTCTAAAATATTCCATGCACACAATTTGGAAGTGTAATTGTTGATTCATTTTTCTATCCTTTATTGAAATGCTAAAGAAATATTTGATATCGGATTGATTTAGAACTTTGGTATTGAAGTCATCAAGGAAACAAAAATAATAAATATTTTTCGGCTCTGGGGATGATGCCCGGGAGCATTAACCTTAATTTCAAACTTGATGATGGATATTGGTCATAACAGTGCTTGAAGTGTTATGATTCTTAAAATAGAGTATGCAATGGAGAGATTTATACAATCATTATTTTACTTTGTTCCCTCTAATTCACATCATGAATATATATTGAAGGTGTATGTCACTGGCTTATCAAACCTAGTTGTGGTCCCTAAATTATAAATGGTCAATCATCTATTCAATGAATTAATGAATTTAACTTTAACAAAAAATATATACACAATTATGACGTCAAAATCACATCATGAATAAATATTAAAGATGGATGTCATTGAATTATCAAATCTAGTCATGTTCCCTAAAATTTTAAATGGTCAATTCCACATTCAATGAATTTATGAATTTATCATTAACAAAAACTAATATACGATTATGACTTCACAAGATTTACATTGACTGCGAGACAATTTCTGCAGCTAGAGACCACATTAAGATGTTCTTTTGCCAAAGCTTCTTTCATAGCTGTAATGGAAAGTTTATCTTGTTCCATAAATCATATAGGTTATAATAATATAGCACTTGGATTATGTTACTTTTTGATATTTATAGATTCCATTGATGTCTAATTTTCAAGATAGTATGCCCTCAAAACGAGAAAATGTAAACCTGGGCAAGGGCACTAAACATTTTCAGAACTCTGTGGTTATAACTTATAAAACTCATACATTTTCACATTTAACTTGATGCATGGTTACTTGTTTCAACCCCATTTAATTGCCAAAATGAATGCAATGCCATCAAGAAGACGGCAAAAAAGATCATCTGAATCCAGGCATCTGAAAATGCCTAGTACTCTGTAATACCATATGACATCACATTGGAAGGATAAATAAAAATCTGAAATAAGAAAGCCATAAAATTTTCAAAATATAATATGATATGTACCCTTAACATAAAGATCGAGGATGGGTCAGGAGGGTCTTTTAGCATTTCTTTAGGGTGCTGATGAGAATTAGCTAATACAAAAACCATTTTTTACGCTCAGTATTGCAATTGAACTAAGCTCCATAAGAAACATTACTAGAGACTATCTTATAGGACATATGTGATTAGTGTTTCCATCATAATTAGGTATTTGACATCTGCCACACTGGGTTACTCTTCGTCAGTTTAAGAAACCTTTTTAAACACTTGAATGTGGGACAATAGACGCTGGACAAAAAGCGGTCAGCAGATTGATGACATTATCCTCTCTAACAACACATAACTTATCCTACACATCCGAATTCCAACTTCTTATCTTCAAAGATAAAGATAAGGCAAATCCTAAGGGATCAAAATGAAGACTCTATTTATCGTGGATATCTACATGAATATGTGATCACCTGCATTCTCGTGTCATAAAGATTTTTTTGGGTCTCAAGGAATGAGGGATGGTACGTCGATGTGGGGGTAACCTTGAGATGGATCCCACCCAACTTTAGTTCCGGTAAGTATTCTTTCATCTCCCGCTTTACGTTGCTTGATAAAAGGAATACTTAGGAACGCTTTAAACATTTGTTTTTTCAGAAAAAGGGTTTCTTCTTTCTGGCTTCCTCTTCCTATTTCTCCTTTGTTCAGTCCAATCAGAACCTGTGCTGCCAAGGATTGGTAGTAGTCATTCTATCCCAACAGTTGGTATCAGAGCCTAAAGTCTGGTCCAAGGAGGAAGCATGAGCAGACCATGCCATTACAGGCTGGTGATTTTATCCCTCAAAGCGGGTGGGATGTCTTGAGTAGAAGGTGAGTTTGCTGGAACCTCTGTCATGATGCCCAGGTTTCTGGTCCAGACTAATACATAAAATTTCCATTCTCTCCAAGCAATACTATTCTCTATGGGCCATGAGAATGCAAGTTCTATTGGAGGTTTGAATGGTTTATGGGAAGCTATCCACGGAGAGACAAAGACAAAGAAGAAGGATCAACAAGCATTGTTGGTTATCTATTGCACAATATCTGATGAGATATTGGCCCAACTAGATAGCATGGTGATGGTTAAGGAAACGTGGATGGTTTTGAAGACGAAGAATTTGGGTGCTGCTCATGTTTGGAAGGCTAGAGTACAATCCCTCAAATGGGAGTTCGAGCTGCTCATCACGGGAGAAGATGGGCCTTTGGCTGACTTTCTAGCGAAGCTGTTCAAGGTCGTCACTCAACTACGGATCATGGGACAAAAGTTAGAAGAAGGAGACGTGGTGGCCAAGCTCCTCCGAGCTGCTCCAGAAAAATTTGACTCCATTACATCCTCCATTGAACAATTTGGGGAGATGGAGTTAATGAAGTCGGAAGAAGTAGTGGGATCCCTCAAGATTCATGAAGACAAATTGAAGGATTGCCAATCAATGAGAGGGGAGAAAATTCTGCTAGCAAGAGCTATAATACAGGGCGAGAAGAAAGACAAAGATCAGAGCTCTCATGGCCATGGACATGGCCGCAGTAGATGAAAAGGCCGTGGTCGAAGTAGTGATGTTAAAGGATGGAGCAAAGTCAAAGACCGCAGAGCTCAAGATAAGTCAAAAATTAAATGTGTATTTTTCTTATGAATGCCACAGAGACAAGAAAGCGGAGAAGGCCAATTTGGCCAACGCAGGCGACGGGAAAGTAAGCCTTGCTGATGACACTAACATAGCCTTTAGATCATACAATACTCAAAAGGAGGAAGGGAGATCCTCCAATGCCTGATATGAGGTATCTTGATACTACGGCTAGCAACCATATGAGGGGCACAAAAAGTCTATTTTATCATCTAGATGAAGCTCACCTTTGCAGTGTTCGCTTTGGTGACAGGTCAAAGGTGGATATTCAAGGCTAATGAACAATCATATTGTAGTGTGAGAGTGGAGAAGGCATGACGTCGAGTCATATTTTCTTTATCCCTAAATTACGCTCTTACATCTTGAGTATTGGGCAGCTTGATGCACATGGAAGAATACTGTGGAGCATGTGTATTTGATCATATACAAGCAGTAGGGAAGACTACTAACTCGTATAAAAAAGATGAATGGTCATTTATATATGTTGAAGTTAAACACTATTAGAGGTCGTTTGATTTTGGTTGATGTTTCTACACAAAGTATGGCGTGAGCGCAAGGGCACCTCAACAACCAAGCACTAAAGCTCTTGGCTGATCAAGAGATTGTTGAAGGTGTTGAGTTCTACAAGCCTAGATCTGGATGAGGAAATCAAAACATTATGTAGTGGAAAACTTAAACGGGATCATCATGGCATCGATAAAATATTGAAATAAATTACCTCGGCGCGGATCACATCCGTGATTCTGTTGATCCTTGAACAACTTGCATGGAGATGTCTCATTTTTTTCAATATTAACTGATGATTGTGATGGTCAGGTGGATGAGATACCGTTTGGTGGAGGAAGCTGATGTTCCATCCCCTCCGCTTCAAGTAAGCGCTATACCATGGGAAGGGGATTATCTTCTCACTACTAAAGAGAGCTCGTCCAAGAGGTTCAGAGTTTTATGACGAGTTTACAAAAGCACCAAGATAGTTCACCTTGACCAGGAAGAATACTCAGTGATGGAGGGGGAGTTAGGAAGTCTCCTAGAAGCTTCCAAGGAGGGAGTTTTGGAGATGTGCCATGAATGAAGAGATGGACTTGATTGAGAAGAACTGCACATGGGAGCTGGTGAATCCGCCTAAAGGTTGCAAGACAATTGGCCTTAAACGGGTCTTCAAGATCAAGAAGAACTCACAAGGAGAGGTGGTGAGTCACAAGGCCAGGCTGGTCGCGAAGGGCTACATCCAAATGCTTGTTGTTGACTTTGAGGAGGCATTTGCACTAGTGGCAAGAATTAACGCCATTCGTGTCTTGGTAGCTATAGCAGCATAAGGAGGATGGGAGTTGCATCATCTTGATATCAAGTCAGGCTTTCTCAGTGGAGAGATAGAGGAAGAAGTGTAAGTGAAGCAACCAGAGGGGTTCATAAAGAGGGGCAAAGAGCATTTGGTTTTGAAGCTAAAGAAAGCCTTGTATGGCTTAAGACAAGCACCACAAGCATGGTATACAAAGTTAGAGATTTTTCTTATTTACCTTGGTTGTATCACGAACACCCAAGAGCATGCAGTCCACATGAAGATTACAGTAGGTGGCTTGATCATGACCAGGCCATAGAGCTGTCACCTCCAAGCGTTCAAGGGCAAGATAAGGGACGTTCGAGATGAGTCACTTGGGACTGCTCAAATCTTAATTGAGCATAGAAGTGATTTAGTTAGATGGGCAGATCAAACTGATTCGGAAAGCTTATGCTATGAAGATTCTACAATAGAGTGGGATGGCGAATTGTAACCTAGTCCACATGCCCCATCCCTTAAAGCAGCACATATGTTTAACATTGAAGGCTCATCCCTTCCTGTTGACTCCACGAAGTACAAGAGTCTGGCAAAAATTTTCATGTTGGGATTCAAAGAAGGTATATGGAGAGACCGATGGCTGAACATTTGATGGCAGTGAAGAAGCTCTTGAGGTATATCAAGGGAACATTAGACTTTGGTCTATGTTTTGAGAAAGCATCTCGGTAAACAGGAGCTGGTTGGTTATCGTGATAGTGACCACGGTGGAGACCTTGATGACCGTATGAACACCACTAGTATGGCATTCTTCCTCTGGTAAAATCTGATAAGGTAGCCTCGCAAAAATAGAAAATTTTACCTCTATCTTATTGTGAGGCTGAGTATATATCCATGAGTGCTACGCCATTTCATGGAATTTTGTTGGCTAGGTTTATTGCAAAATTACAAGGAGAAAGTCCTAAGCCTGTGAGACTAATGGTCAACAACAAGTTTGGGCCCTTAGCAAGAATCCCGTCTACCATAGTCGCTCAAAGCACATAAACACAAGGTTTCATTTTGTCAAGGAGCACATTGAAGAAGGTAAAGTTAATATAATCATATCAGGGCATAAGATCAGCTGGCTGACATATTTACAAAAGCTCTCGGGCGGCTGAAGTTTGTGGCGCTGCGCATGAAGCTGGGAGTTTGAAGCATCTGAGGGGAATAACAACAAGATCACGGGCAAGACTGTGGGGGTGACCTTGAGATGGCACCCACCCAACTTGAGTTCTTGCTAAGTATCATTTCATCTCCCACTTTAGGTTCTGTGATAAAAGGAACACTTTGGACATTTGATTTTTCAAAACCTGTGTTTCTTCTTTTTGGCTTCTTCTTCCTTCTTCTCCCTTTTTCTCTCCCATCAGAACCTGCACTGTTAAAGAATAGGAATAGGGATTCTATCCCAAGGTTTGCAGCCATTGAGCTAGCATTTTTTTCGCAATAATTAAACACTCAGAAACATGGGCTCATTTTGGATAGCTAGAAGTAAAGAAGCTCTCAAACATTGCTCGACGTCCTTTTAATAGAAAGAGTATTTTCTTTTTGAGAATTGATGGGCTCCCTGATGGCCTCAATGAAAAGCTTATAAAACTTGTCACCAATGCAGGGCATGACCATGCTTACAAAGTGCAACTCACTATGTGCCTCATTTTGGTACTTTTTGATGGTGAAATTCCCAATGTCTAGTGCATGTTGAAAATCTACCAAATTCTTTATCCTATCCTATTTTGGAGGTGCTGGGTTCTCTAAGGTTGCAGAAGCTATACCATTATTCTATTGTGGGGATGTGTTGCCCCACCCACCCACCCTCCCAACATCATGTTGGCAAAGGTGCTGGTTCTCTAAGGTTGCATAATTTGGGAGGGTGAAGGCTGAAAAGATAGCAAAAATCATAAGGATAAAGGCAGTTGGGTCATGGATCTTTTGTAGTGATTTCACTCTCTATCAGCTTAAGCTAAACATTCTTCTATTGTGAGGATGTGTCTGGCCCCCCATCATGTTGGCTAATGAGCTGGGTTCTCTAAGGTTGCATAAGTCGGGAGGGCGATGGCTCAAAAGATAGCAAAAATCATAAGGATGGAAGGCAATTGGGGCATGGATCTTTTGTAGTGATTTCACTCTCTATCAGCAAAAGCTATATCATATTTCTATTGTGGGGATGTGTCAGCCCCCCCATCATGGGAAGGACAAAGAGGAGGGCTTGACTTGTCAATCCCCCCAAAGAGAGGGGGAAGCAGAAACCTAAGCCCACCCTCTTCCTCTTGTTCTTTTGTTAGGAAAGGGCTCATTTGGGGCTCATTTCCTTGTTATTTAAAGAGGTTTCACTCTAAAGATTAAGCTTTAAGGGAATTTTTAGCACAATGCTTTAATGTGGGTTTTGATGAATGTTCAAAGGGATGTGTGCCTTAATATGGGTTGCAATCAAAGCACAATAGACCCTCAACAATTAGTTGACTGATTGTATGTGAAGATAAAATAGGAGCTTTAGCTATATTAAAAAGCTACTCAGTTTGACCCTACGCCGAACAAGTCAAATCCTTTATTTAGGACTTGTATGTTTTATGACATGAAGATAAACATAGTTTTTAACACTGTTCAAGTATTTGTGTGAATTTGTCTTCATTTGATTTGTTGAATAACTTATCCAAAATCCTATTTATTACCTTTGAGTATTTAGGCTGAATTTATTGATGATTTAATGAAAATTAATTACATGAAGATATTATTATCCAATGGCGATATATTTATTTAAATGATGTGCTAAACATACATAAAAGTTTAAGATTATTTTTAAAGCTTAAATCGTTGGGTTAACAGCTAGTTTTTGCTCTTAACTCTTGAAAGGTGTTTTGAACTGATGGCAAAATTGTAAAATAAGATAAATAAAAAATTAAAATTATTATTATTTAATAGTGCTTAATAATAATCAATGAATAGGAGAGTTTGAGTTTTGATATATTACCATTATGTCATTTGGGATTTCTAAGTCCATATATAAAGTTTTGAACCCTAATTTCAAATTCCCTTCTCCTAGCCTTTCGAAAATTGTAGTCCAAAAGCTATAGAGATCTCTCAATTTGTGGAGCAATTTTCAAACTGTGTTTTAGAAATCTTAGAAGAGATCATTTGTTTCTAACATCAATCCAAGTCCATAGAACTTTTTTGGTGCAGGTTATTTCAAGATTCGAAGGAAAGAAGGCCCGCATTCGAAGTTCGCGCCTCCTCAAACTTTTGATAAGTTTACTCTATTTAGAATAATTTTCATACTGATTTTGAGCTTTTTTTCAAGATATCTATTGTCTCTAACATCCATACAAAACCAAACACGTTAAAATCACATAATTTGGTTGAGTTATGAAAGCATTACAGGGGTTTAAATTTGCACATTAATGTATCGTGCAGTAAACTAAGAACGTGGAAAGATTGATCTCCTTATATTTATCTGAATTATTTTTGAACACTTTGTGTGAGATAAAAGTCATGCAAAATTGTGATTTAGAAACGTTTTAGGTGGAATCATTTCATTTGACACAGAATTGAAAAATATATTTCAGTTTTACGCATCAAAGGGCAAACACAAATTTCATTCAAAGAAAAATGCGGATGAGAAGAGGACTGAAGAAAGAACGACCACAAACAAGGATGTATTAATGAAGGGCAGTCATAGTAATATTTATGAATCTTTATCTCTCAGTTAAATTTTTGACATAAAAGTATTATTGTTGAAATAATTAAAATTGATAATTCTCTTGAATACTATCTTAAGTAGCCATCGATACTAAGTGATGGCGAGGAGAATACATTATTCAGAAATATGCTGTTATTGTTAGATCTTTGTGATCACTTAAATTAAGGCTTTGGGGGCCAAATTGAAGTAGATCAGGCGACATCATTTTGTGGAAATCTGAGGATGGAGGATGAAAAAGCTTCATTGACTTTTGCTTTTTCTTGGTATCCTTGTTCAGCCCTATTTCTAAGTCACTTGCTTAGGGGGCATTCACAGAAACTTTGTTAGGGACGGATACCCCCAAAAAGAATTAAGGAGTAGCCTATGAAGTTTAAAAAAAAAACTGTCTCTCCCATTTCCCCTACCTCATCTCTTAGGTAGAAAAGCCCTAGTCCAATTAAAAATAAAAATATAATATAACTATCACAGCTAGTTGGTGGTTTTATTTGGATTTGATATGGCATCGTCAAAATATTTTTGATTTTGAGAAGCTAGAAAATTCATTGAAGTTCAGCGGATGGCAGTAGTGGGTGTATGATTATTGATCTGCCAGGACTTGACATTGACCTTAGATGGGCTGAAATCCTATAATGTTGCAGTAGTTGATTGACAGAAGTTTCTGCGGAACATCTGGAGGACCACTGATTCGTGTTTGTTCAATAGTACTCTTTATCATATTATTGGCAACAAGGATCCCATAGTAATTTGGGATTAGCTGGAGAAACAACTGATCAAAGTAGATGATGAACAAGTTGGCATTCAAGAGAAGCAATAGGAAGGAACGTGGAAGGCAGAAAGAGAATGGGAAGTTGAGAGACAACAACCATCGGCACAAATTTAGGATGAAGAATTCTACCCTACCTTGGTCGTGGCTGATGAATTAGTAAACTATTGCATTATTGATTCTCGTTGTTTCTATCATTTATATATTCACATTGTCCGCTTTCACTCTTATTTGAGTGGTTTATACAGGGAACAATTCCCATTACGAAGTTGTTAATGTTGGAATAATGAAGATGCAGATGTTTGATGGAGCATTCAAAGCTTTGGGAAATGTGTGCCATGCGTCGTAGCTACAAAATTTTTTTTCCCTTGGGTATTCGGAGGTGAATAGTTGGACTTTCATGGACGCAAACAGAATTGTGAACATTTGGAAGGGAGCGCTTATGGTGATGAAGAGGTCACGTCTACGAGAAAGTATTTACAAGCTTGAAGGGACGCACTACGTGAGGTGGAGCTGTAACTGGTAAACTACATGAGCCAAAGATGGATGACAGACTCTTGTTGCATTAGCATTTGGGCCATATAAGCGAGACATGAATGCACAACCTAATGCACAAGGACTTCTATTTGAGGTGAGAGCTTGCAATTTGGATTTTTGCGAGTAATGTGTCATGGGCAAATGGTGTCGATTGACGTTGAAGGCAGCAAAGCATGACACTGGCAAAGTCATGAACTCTATTGATGGGTATGTGGAGGAGATGGTGATGTGATGAGGCATGGAGGTGCTCAGTATTTTCTGACCTTTGTAAATGCTTTTTCAAGGAAGGTTGGATTTATTTATTGAAGAATGAGTTAGAGGTCTTATTGTAGTTCAAGAGTTGGTGTGCAAGATTTTAGAAGAAAATGAGGAGGAAGATCAAGATCTTGAGAACTGAAAGTGGTATGAAATTTATAAATTCTGAATTTGATTAGTTCAAGCAGAGCATGTCATTTGTCCCCACTTTTTAGTGAATAAGACTGTTAAAAAAATAGCGTTTCAGAATATATAAACCTTATTATTGCGGCGACAGAAAGGTGATTGATGTTGACTACATAGTTGCCCAAGGTACGTTGGGTAGAGACAGTGGGGATGGGTGCATATTTGGTTAATTGGTCGCAAAATTCTACTGTTGAAATGAAGATAGTTGAATAGGTATGGACTGGAACCCTATGGACTGCTCCATATTGCATGTATTTGGATGTGAAGGTTATGTCCTTGCGCTTGCTAATGAAAGATCATAGCTTACTCCAAAGTCTAAGAAGTACATCTTCTAGGGGTTTAGCAATGGAGTAAAAGGCTATCGGTTTTGGGATCTAGAAGCACAAGAGACTGAGTTCAACATAGATGTGGGTTTTGATGAAAGTCACATGGTGAAGCCTTCCAATGATAGAGATGTCAGAATTTTATAGGCAGAAGTGTCCGAGATGAGACTTGGGTGGAGGTGGAGAATGTGCCTAATCCACCCAATTTAGTTGACACTAGAGTATCAATTAATGAGGCCGCAGAGAATCTAACAGCCTTGGTGTCAAGTGTGTGAGATGTGATATGAGGCCACTTGCTAGCCTTGATGATCATGTGACTATCGCTTTGTTGGCCAAAGATGGAGAATCAACATCTTTTAAGGTGGCACTAAATTTCCCTAAGAAAGAGAAGTGGCTAAAGGTGATGTCCAAGGAGCACACATCCTTTGACAAGAAGCAAACATGGGAGTTAATGAAGCTTCCAATTGAGAAGCAAGCTATCAGATCCAAGTTAGTCTCTAATAAAGGTATTCCAAGTGCAAGTTTGATTGTTGCATCTACATGAGGATGATTATCCTAATTTTTTGATACTCAATGTGGATGATATGATCATTGATTCAAATAATTTATATGAGATTCCAGATTTAAAGGCAGTGTCGACCATGGAATTGGAAATGAAGGATGTTAAAGCTACAAAGATCCTTGGAATGGATATTTATGGAGAATGTATGAAAGATGATATGTGGTGGATCATAGAACTTATCTTGCAAAGATTCTGGACATCTTTGGCACCAGAAATGTTAAATTACTAAATACTCCTCTACCTTAGCATTTCAGGTTATCCATTACTTGAAGTCCTTAAGCTGATAAAGACATTGCTGAGATGAAGTTAATTCCCTACGATTGTGCTATTGGGTCTCTAATGTATGCTCTGGTGTGTACGAGGATAGATATTGCTCGTAAAGTGAGACTGGTGCACAGGTTTATGAACAAATTGGGGAAGTAGCATTGACGCAGTGGAGGGGATTATTTGAAAGGCAAAGATAAAATAGAACTTCTCTTTGACGAAGGGATTTTACTGTACAAGGTTACATCGATAATCAAGGATCCACAACTAGTTATGCATTTATTGTAGCCAATGGACTCGTAAGCTGGACATTGACACTTCTGTCAACTATTGTATTGTCTACAATGTATGTGAAGTACATGGGATCACTTATGATACTAAGGAGGTCACATGGTTGAAGGGTTTTTTAAAAAGCTTAGTATTTCTCAAGGTAGATTATAATCAAAGTGCAATTTGCTTCCCAAAGAATGAGGTCTACAATGTAAAGTTGCGTCACATTCATGTGTGGTATCACAACATATGTGAACTGTTTAATTATGAGGATATTGTTCTTCAGAATCTTCATATAGAAGAGAATGTCACTGATATGTTGACAAAGGTCATCAAAACAAAGAAATTCAAGCACTGTTTGGCCTTTGTGCACATTGTAGGTACCTTGAAAGAGGTGAGTGCCTCCAAAATGGTGATATGACAAGAATACAAAGAGTGATAGAGGTGTATGCCCAGGTGTATTTTTTTCAAGATGTGTCAGCCAACCCACCGCGAGAACGCCAAAGAGGGGAGCAATGGATGCCTAAGTGCACTCCCCTGTATTGTCTCTTTGTTCAGAAAAGGCCCATTTGGGATCCATTTCCATGTTATTTAAAGGGTCATTCTCCTTCTCTCTCCCTATCTCTTTCCTCTCCCTACATTGGTATATTCTCATTTTGATTTTTTTTTTTTTCAAAAAACACGGTGCTGGGTACGTCCAACTCTAGGTTTGTGCCCATAGACCGATCTAGTCGTGCCCTGGTTTCTACCTAGGGAGTTATATATATACAGTTTAGTGCTTATCAGCGTTTATAGGCGTGGAGCGAGCATAAATGCCCCAATTACACATGGACCCTACTCGCCCACGCCCATGGTGCAGTATAAGAAATGGTACACTAGTGCTACCTAAGCATTTTGGGAGAGGTTCGCTTAACGGCTGCAGCGTGATGGTGCCCCATAGCAATGGTGGAGGACGAAGTGTACTTGATCCGCCCGTCTTCATCAGATGTGAGCCCCATAGCAATCACGCGAGAGGGCGAGAGCAAGAGGTGTGCGTCTAGTGCTCCATGTGATACGCCATCCGCGGGAACCATCCTTCTATAGGATGCGAAGCTTGCGAAGAGGCGGTAGGTCGAGGAGCTCAACTCAATGACAACCTTGAGCCATGAGGGGGAGATCTTGCCAAGTACAGAACAGGGAGGAGGGGTATGAGAGCATACCACATAGTTCTCTAGGGCGTCTGCCGTCTGGTTCTCCACGCGCAAAGGATGACGGATCCTCGTCAAGCGGCAGTGACACCTCATGCATGGAACATCACTGGGTGCATGTACCATAGACTATGGACATATCACTAGGAGAGTGTACCTACACAGAGCATATTGACTAACAACTGTGAGTATGATTCTATGACCATATCGTGGAGGTTTCATTCCTCACAAAGGAGCAAGCCATCATGTATCGCCATAATGATAACATGATAAAAACATGTATATTTTCATATATTTTAGATCTTTTTGGTATTATTAATTTAGAATTTATCATGTTATCACTATAACTAACTAAATGTTCATCCACTAGCTATAAATTCCACTTTTTGCACATAATGGTTATTTTTGACTAAACTCCTTGACTTCTTTGAAGTCAAGCAATTTTAGTACTGACGAGTATTATATAGTTTTACACATGCAGAAACTTACAGGAATGAGAAGATGGTAACTCTCAAAGAGTTGGAGAATTTGTGTGAGCTTAGTGATTATACAAAGAGGCTTGAACGGATCAAGTGGAACTGTGGACTGTCACAAGAGAAATCTGAGGAAGATGGATCACTATCTGAACTGTCCATTGGGCTCTCAAAATCCGTACAAAGAAAGAATCTAAAGATTACAAGGGGAAGCTCCCAACAAATGGAGAAAATGAGGCAAAATGGCAAGTAAAGATAATAAAAAATGCCCAAAAGGGTATTTTAGTAATTCTATTAATGTATAAATAGACTTTTTCTCCCTCATTTTTCCTCATTCTGGATGTGCTTTAGCAAGTGGTTCGCCAGCATAACAAGGCATTTTTCAGAATCCAAGTTGTTCAACTTGCTTAATGTAAGTTTATTGAAGTTTTCTCTTAATCCCGTCTCTTGTTTGCATTGAAAAATGCCTGATCCTGGAAAAATGTAAGGATCCATACTTGAAAGAAAGCATTGAGGGCTCAGTAAACTTGCATTAAGGCTTTAGGATCTTAGATTTCTACTTTCTCCATCTGTTCCCATCCATTTTGACGTAGGACGACTATGGAATAGGGCGACTGAGGAGAAAGATGGGTTGACGGCGGGTAAAGGGTGATAGACGGGTTTGTAGGGAGGGATAAAACAATCCACAGAAATTCACACGATCGATTTTGGACTTTAAAACCGATGAAAATCTGGTGGTGCAGCTCCGACTGTTATCGAGGGTGGGAGTACTGTCTTCCCCCACCGCGACGATGCCTAAGCACCGAAATCAATACCCGAATTCACGTCGTGAGGAAACACTCGAGAAAAAGGGAGAACAAGTAGAAAATCCCAGTCCAAATCTAATTCTGACGGCGGTGGAAACTTCTCGAGAAAACACTGAACGTAGAACACTTCGACACCAAAGAGTTCAGGCGTACCTCGGCATTGTACTGCGTGAAGAAGATGCGGGAAATTCCGATCGTGATGAGGCTGGGCGAATCCGGGCGTTGAGCGGCCCACTGGACGAGAGGAGGGTGAGAGGGAGAGGGTGAAAGAGAGAGAGAAAGGAGAGAGGGTGGAAGGCCAACATCGCTGGCGGCGGCGGCGGTGGCAGCGACGGCGGCGGCGGTGGCTGCGGTTGCGGCTAGGGTTAGGAGGGGTAGGGGAGGCTAGGCAGACCTCCGAGAAGAGTTAAACTGAAACTCAATTCTTGAAATTATGACTGCCTAAAAGTTTCTTGAAAATAATGGCCTTTATATAGGCCTTGGAGGAAAGAGAAATTGACGAGAAAGTAAAGACGAGAAATTAAAGACGTGCGCCGTGTCATGCCAAAGGGCAGTTGTGGATCTGCCTTTGGCGTCGTGTCATGACGCGCGTAGAGGCGTGCGCGGGTGGAGACGTGCAAGTTGGTGGTTGTGGCGTGTCGGCTTTAGGGTTGACGCCGGTTGACCGTGGCGGGTTGACTTCGGTTGACTCCGGTTGACCGTGGTGACGCGTTTGTCGATGAGATGTTGGCGTCCTCGCCATCATTTACCATTAAAATCCATCACTTTCCAACTCTAAACACTCATTTTCTCTACTCTCTCTCTAGAATAGGTTTTTTCTCTCACTAGACCTTCATATATATATATATATCTAGTTACTTCCCTAAAAATTTCATTAAAAATCTTCTTCATTTGCACGTTCAAATTCTATCTCAAACTCCTACACTCACTCTTCAGTTTCCCTCTCTATCTCCTCATTTCGACCCGTCCTCTCTCTAGAATATATTATTTCTCTCTCTAGACCTTCATTTATATCCACAGTTCATCCCCTCAAAACTTTATAAAAAACCTCCTTCATCTACACCTCCCAACTCCCTTTCAAACTCTCTCTACACCATCTCTTAAATTTTTTTTTTCTCTCTCTCTCTCTCTCTCTTCATTTTCTCTCTTTATCCTCTCATTTCGACATTTTATCTCTCTAAAAACATTATTTATCCCTATAAAATATCTCCCTATCTCTCTCTAGATCTTCAATCATCCCCTACTTCAAATTCCAAAACAATCGCATTAAAATATCATTTTTATCCTTTTAAAACTAAAATTTTCTGTCCTCTAGCTGCCACCGTGCGGTGCCCGTGTGGCAGGGACAGCCCTCTGCCCGCCGGTCCGCGCGCAGATAGCGCACACGACCGCAGGGCATAGGGTAGCCTTGCGAAGGACTTCGCCAAATTCGCTAAGTCCTGACCATTGGGTTACGCAAAATAAGGCTTAAGCCCATTTGGCTCAGTCTTCACTTAGCCAAATTGCGCTAACTTTAGTGGGCTGACCCACTAACCTTAGCCGGCCAGCCCATCTGGCCTGCTGCCTCCGTCGCCCCTCCGCCACCGCCGCCGCCGCCGCCACCGACGCCGCTACGCCATCGCCATCGCTATCGCTCCAGCACCACCGCCGTTACGCCGCCGCTGCTCTGTCGTTGCCGCCGCGCTCCACCACTGCAGCTGCTGCCGCCGCTCTGCCACTGCCGCCACCGTCGCCACTCCGACGATCGCCAGAGTAGGTAAATACCATTTTTTTAGTATTTAAAAAATATTTAAAAATATAAAAAATTCAGAACTAAATCAGAAAAAACCAGAAAATTATTTTATGCATTTTAAAATTCGAAAAACAATTAGTAAAAACCCAGAAAATTCATATAATCAATTTACAGTCATTTAAACACCTAAAAAAATTCTTAAAAAATCTCTAACTCTCGTTTAAAATATTTATAGTGGTTTTTTTTGATGTAAATATATTATTCCAGAAAATTCTAGAAATATTTATTTCTGATTTATTTTGTTAAGTAAAAAATAGAAAAGATATTTTAAAAATATTATTTTATGTCTTTCTTTCTGTTTTGGCTTCAACTTAAAATATGGAATTATGAAAGTTACCTAAAAATCTACAAAAATCTGAAAAATATTATTGTTTTACTTTTAAAATCATTGTCTTCACTCCAGGCTTGAGAAAAAATTCTGAAATTAAATTTCTGCCTCTCTGTGGATGGACCCCTAACTTTGCCTATATTAATTACAAAGGATTTAAGTGAAAAAACTTCATGAAAATTATTGTTTAAGTCTAAATCAAAACGACGACATAAACTCCTAAATTTGGACTTATCACATAGCCTCGGCTGTTGTCTTAGTTTAAAATTCAGCTACATGAAAAATTGAAAAATAAAAAATGATACTCCTTTTATGGTCGCGAAGAATACCACCCCCACTGCCCGGGTCTTAGTTTCCTTGTGCCGTATTATCCACATTCAGCTTTAGAGTGCCGATTTGCGGCTGGTGCCACTGGTCAATTTTTTATTAATCCTTAGTGGTTTCTCCCTTGTATTGGGAGTTCAAGGTGGAGCTCCTCTTCTGCAGCATAAGACAAGCCGACACCCAACATTAAGAGCCTTGGACGTTGATGTCACGCATGTGATGCACATAGGTTTTATTTTTCTATTTCTATATGCTGTCACATTTATTGTGTACGGGTTGATACTGTTGCAGCTCTCTCTATCTTCTGAAACAGACACAGAGAAGGGAAGAACATGTACTCACTCTCCTAGTGACTCACACATATATGGAAGTAGAACCTCTCACTCGCATTGTATATCACAGAGAAAAGAAGCAAAAGAGCAACACGACACACTTTGAGATAGAAAGGAACCAGGGATGAACCCAACATATTTCAACAACGAACTCGTTCATATTTATAGTCATTTAACCATAAGTGCCTATAAACTTAAGGTAATCATGGCCACACACCTATCCAAGGACTTGGTCTTCCAAGACAACCACCCATCTCCCCCTAAAACCCAGCTCCTGCCTCCACATCTCTCTAATGAGTAGTGATCCATGCATACTAGGTTCTTTTGTGACCTTTATAAAAACTATCTCCCTATATTAACAGACTCAAGATTAACTATCCAACATACATATTCCGCATTTCACCAAATGATCTGGGGATTTCTTTCAACAATTCACTGTGTGTGCATCTCCATGACTGTGAGTACACCGCCATGGTGTGAATGAGAGTCGTCCATATAGCGAAATGCCCCCCAACAGTTGTGTGGTCGGGGGATCCAAAGCCTCGTGTTGGGAAAAAAACCTTGGGTGGCAAAGTCATACTCCCGGGATCTAACAATACTATTAAAAGGGATCTAATCCGATTTTTTTTGCAAAAAAACAAGCAAAAGCGCGCTGTTTGTGGTGGATAAGTCAAAGGCAATAATCTCAGAAGAAACTGACAAGCCTGGTTCAAAGACAAATATCGGCGAGCCATATAACTTCATTTTTCCTTATTTCACAACGTCATGCTTAACCGGTGAGTTATGTTGGCTTCATGTTTGGGTACCATGTACCGCTAATAGCATGGTTTGCTACATGCCGTCGCCATATGAGGAACATGGTACCTGACATCGGTGAAGAATCTAAACAAAGAACGCCACAGGTTTTGGTAAAAAAACAGTTCCATACCACTCTCGAGTTCAGACTTTGAAAACTTGGCTAACAATAAGTTTAACGGCGGAGAGAAGCCATCGTCAATAAGTAGTTTTCTCGGGCCAGTTCGATCGGTAGGTAATGAGACTGAAAATAATAGATGGGGTTTGCTAACTGCACCAAATTTCAATATACATTAAGGAAAGCAATGGCGTCACGTACAGTATTGCGTACAAAAAAGCGGAAACATTAAACCCATACACAGTGAAACAGCATTAACAACTGCGTCACAAGCTTTCCACGATTCCTCATGTTGTGAAAAGCTTTCCAAACTCAATCAATATGAAAACATTGTGTGTTGACCTTCGAAAAATGGCACTGTACTTAGGCACTATGTATTAAAAAATTGAAGTAGTTACACAATCTTCTATTCTCATTGTCAAATCTTTCCGATGTGACCGGGACCAGGAAACTACTTGTTCCTGATGACTTCTCTATCCTTTGTCCTTATTTTTATCCAATTTTATAAAAGTTTCAATTCTAGATAGATGTCAAAGCCTATCCCGTTATTCTTTGA
Organism: Wolffia australiana; assembly: GCF_029677425.1. Lineage (NCBI taxonomy): Eukaryota > Viridiplantae > Streptophyta > Magnoliopsida > Alismatales > Araceae > Wolffia > Wolffia australiana. Next base: position 5,885,783 of record NC_135838.1, read on the forward strand.
GATTCTATGCAGATGCTATCATGTGCCTCAATCTGACACCACTAGTCGCGTAGCAAGCCATTCGCTGTACATTCCTACCTGACATCTAGTGAAATTAACTTATGGGTTTACTAACTCACATCAAGTCCACGCAGCTCAGCATGCACTTTCCAAAAGGAAATAATTGCACCGCTCACGAATCACCTGGTTTTCAACCAGGCTTGACAGTTTCTTCTCATATCCACGGGATTGGACTCAGCTACCTAAAACACCGCGTTCTTGTATATGCTTTTTTGTAGAAGAAACGCGGGTGGCATTTTTCTCTCTAGCCTAGTCCATCCTTTGCATAGATCTACAGATTGTTGCTGGAATTCCTCCATTAAAGTGGGCTACAACCGTTGTTTTCTTAACGGTTGCAACCTTTGGTATACCGGCGGTTGCAAGCCCTTGATGGAGGGGCTTGCAACTGCCACCCTTTCGAATCCCATTGGGATTCTTTTTAAGGAGTTTTCGGGTCCCCTTGGTCCACCATCGAGAGGAGTCCCCAAGGTGCCATCGTCCTCGAGGAAGAAGCTCCTCGGTGAAGGATCAAGAAGGACCCTCCACCCTCAAGAAAAAGTCAAAGGAGACTCAAATGGAAGGTACGTTTTTTGTTTTTGATCTATCAAGTGGTATCAGAGCATGATAGGTCGACGAAAATCGATCACTCTGAGTGATGATCTTCATCGTTTTGGATCTCCATAATCCGTTTCCGCATTGAGTTTCGCAGCTTTCGTTTTGTTTTTTTTTGGGAAGACGAAGGCTCTTATGGTTTATAATATATTAAATATACCCATTTTCGTAAAACGATGGTGGCTGGGTTGGTTAAGGTGTTTGAGGGAATGGTGGGTTGGGGGAGGTCGTGGGTTCAAGCCCCCCCCTCCTGCATCGATTTTTCTTCTTTTTTAAAAGGAACTGAAAATATAGCCCATTAAGAAAGGTCCATCCGAATTGGGCTTCATGAAAGGGCATAAGGTCATCTTCAAAACCATCCCAAAACAGTTCTTTTTTTTTGTTTTCTTTGGAAATATATATGACATTTCTTTTAATGCTCATATTGACCTTATAATAGTGGCCCACTTGAGTTTATATCGGCATAGGAAAGGTTGAATGCAACATTGAAATATTTCCAAAATAATATTTTGTTTAAATTATTTTATGTTAAAATGACATCCTTGTTATTTTTTAAAGTCTTTTCTTTTTTTTTAATTCATGCAAATATATCCTAACCCAAAGGAGAGGAAATATTTGGCAGAATTTATTGCACACTAGGTCACTAAAATTTGAAATGGATCTAGTATTTTCGCATGCAATGTGATGGCTATATCAACCTTAGTTATTTCTTAAAATACTAAGATAAAGAAATGATTTTGTTCATGCAAGCACTTATTGGCCCAAAGGAAAATGAGTGCTTGGCCGAATGTAAGCCATGTTCATGATAGAAAATTTAACGATCATTATGTGTAAATGATCAGGATAAGTCATCCCAAAGGAGATCTTACCAATGATTATTTATGATTGTTTGAATTTAACTATCTTACGAAGTGGCTCGCTCGCAAGTTGATTATCATCCAAAGATGAAATTGATGTTGCATTTGATTGCTTGTGCCAAATTTCACTATTTGGTGTTGACGTAAATTTTGATTACGTTCTTATGTGAGTTTATTTATTCTTTGTATTTAGGCTCAAAATCTTCTGATATTTGCACGAATTTGAATTCCATTCCTATGTTAAATGGTGCAAACTTTAAGAAATGGAAGGAATTCTTATCATTGTACTTGGGTGCTTCGGATCTTGATTATGCCCTCCGGAACGCACAACCATCGGCCATAAAGGAATCTTCTTCTCCTGAAGAAAAGAAGGCCCATGAAACATGGGAAAGGTCCAATAGGATGTGCTTAATGGTAATCAAGTGCACCATTCCTGAATCCCTAAGGGACACCTTAGCGGAAGAGGCAACAGATGCCAAAATTCTCATTCAAGAAATTGAGAAACGGTATCATAAAGAAGATAGAGCTGAGATTAGTACTCTCATGAATCGCCTTACGAATATGAAGTATACAGGAATAGGCAATATACGAGAGTACATTATGGAAATGTCTCACATACGTTCCAAATTAAAGGGATTAAACTTGGAACTTCCGGAGGAATCCATTGTTTACATGGCTTTAAACTCTCTCCCACATCAATTCAGTCAATTCAAGGTGAGCTATAATTGTCAAAAGGATCCATGGTCCTTGAATGAGCTCATCTCGCATTGTGTGCAAGAGGAAGAGAGACTGAAGTCAGAACAATGTGAAAGTGCTCATCTTACAGTTGCTTCTTCTGAAAAATCTAAGGATAAGGGAAAAAGGAAGGGCAAACAAATTGCTGGCGTTCCACCTAAAAAGAAGCTGCATAAGGAGATGCGTTGTTTCTTTTGCAAGAAAGGTGGACACATGAAGAAAGACTGTGCCAAGCGCATAGAAGGGTTCAAGAAGAAAGATATTTTTCTTTCTTATGTTTGTTCGGAAGTTAACTTAGCTTCTGTACCAAGGTACACTTGGTGGGTAGATTCTGGAGCCACTACTCATGTGAGTGTATCCTTGCAGGGCTGCCTCAGCCATCGCAAATCGAATAACGGTGAAAAGTTCATCTATCAAGGTGACGGGAAAGCGAAGGAGGTTGAAGCCGCTGGAGTCTTTAAAGTCATTTTTAAAACTGGTTATCATTTGCTTTTAAATCAGACCTTTGTTGTGCCATCTTTTGGGCGTAACTTAATATCCGTTTCAGTATTGGACAAATCTGGTTACAATTGTTCATTTGGGGATGGAAAATTTGGTCTTTATATGGATTCTGTGCTTCTAGGTACAGGAAATTTAGGAGCTTATGATAATTTGTATTTGGTTGACACTAAAGTCTCTTCGGAATATTCCTTTCAATTAAGTACGGTTGGTACAAAGCGAAAGTTGGGTGATGAGATTTCATCATTTTTGTGGCACAAAAGGTTAGGCCACATTTCTCAAAAGAGAATTGAAAGGCTTGTGTCAGATGGAATTCTTAATTACATAGATTTTAAGGATTTTGGCACCTGTGTCAAATGCATTAAGGGAAAACGGACAAATATTAGAAAATATGGTTCATATCGAGCTTCAGACATCTTGGAATTGATTCATACTGATATTTGTGGTCCATTTCCTATACCCTCTTGGAATGGCCAACAGTATTTTATCACTTTCATTGATGATTATTCTCGATATGGTTACTTGTATCTCATTCATGAGAAATCTCAAGCCATTGACGTGTTCAAAAACTTTAAGGTTGAAGTTGAAAATCAACTCAACAAAAGGATTAAGGCCATTAGATCTGACCGTGGTGGAGAATATTACAGCAGAAATGATGGATCGGGAGAACAACGTCTAGGACCTTTCGTTAAATATTTGGAAGAGTGTGGGATAGTCCCTCAATACACGATGCCAGGATCTCCTAGCATGAATGGTGTTGCCGAGAGACGAAACCGTACACTCAAGGATATGGTAAGAAGCATGATGAGCCAGACTTCTTTACCTAAACCATTATGGGGTGAAGCGCTAAATTCAGCAGTTTATTTTACTAATAGAGTACCAACAAAGGCAACAGAAAAAACCCCTTATGAGCTTTGGACGGGCAAAAGACCTAGTCTAAGACATTTACGTGTTTGGGGTTGTCCTGCTGAGGCAAGACCTTATAAGCCTAATGAAAGGAAACTTGATTCTAGGACATGAAGCTGCCATTTCGTTGGATACTCCGAACGATCCAGGGGATACAAATTTTATGATCCTACAACTCGAACTATTTTTGAGACGGGGAATGCTATATTCTTTGAGGATGATGAGTTTGTGGGGGGAGATAAGATTAGAACTATCGTCTTTGAAGAGGATTGTTTAACAATGCCTCCTATTGTTCACAACAATGCTCAAGATAAAGAAAAATCACTTGACATTGGTGAAACAATAATTCAAGTACAAGATGATAATCAAGAATCCTCCAACCCTGAAATTCAAACTCAACAACCTCAAGAATCAATACCATTAAGGAGATCCACTAAAGAGAAAAAGAGAGCTATTCCGGATGACTACTTTGTGTATCTTCAAGAGCATGAAGTAGACATGAGCATCGAGGAAGATGACCCAATCAACTTCCGTCAAGCCATGGAAATCTCAGATTCTCAAAAGTGGATTGATGCCATGAAGGAAGAGATCAAATCCATGCATGATAATGGCGTTTGGGAACTTGTTCCACTACCTGATGGTGCAAAATCCATAGATTGTAAATGGATATTCAAGACCAAGAGGGATTCAAGAGGTAACAAGGAGAGACATAAAGCACGTCTCGTAGTTAAAGGATTTACTCAAAGGGAAGGTATTGATTACAAAGAGACTTTTGCTCCAGTTTCTTTAAAAGACTCTTTTAGAATAATAATGGCACTAGTTGCGCATTACAATCTTGAGCTTCATCAAATGGATGTAAAGACCACCTTTCTCAATGGAGACATTGAGGAGACGATATACATGAAGCAACCAGAGTATTTTGAGTCCAAAGATTCAAATAATTTGGTTTCAAATTAAGGAAATCCATTTATGGACTCAAGCAAGCTTCTCGTCAATGGTATCACAAATTCCATAAGGTTATCATTTCATAAGGTTTTGAGATGAATAAAGTTGATAATTGTGTATATCATAAGTTTAGTGGGAGTAGGTACATATTTTTAGTTTTGTATGTGGATGATATTTTTCTTGCATGTAACGATATGGGATTATTGAGTGAAACCAAATCATTCCTGTCAAGGAATTTTGAGATGAAAGATCTCGGTGAAGCCTCATTTGTCTTAGGCATAGAGATATACCGAGATCAGACTCAAAATATTATAGGGTTATCACAAAAGACCTATATCGATAAAATCCTTAAAAGGTTTTACATGCAAAATTACAAACCAGGAAATACCCTTGTATCAAGAGGAGACAAATTTTGTCTTAGTCAATGCCCTAAAAATAATCAGGAGGCAAAAGCAATGCATACTATTCCTTATGCATCAGCTATTGGAAGTATGATGTATGCCCACGTTTGTACGCGTCCGGATATTGCATATATACTCGGAGTGCTTGGAAGATATTTGAGCAATCCAGGAATGAATCACTGGATAGCGGCCAAGAGAGTCATGCGCTATTTACAGAGAACTAAGGATTTCATGCTCACATATAAAAGGTCAGATCAATTGGAGATCATTGGATATTCTGATTCTGACTTTGCTGGATGCCAAGATTCAAGAAGATCCACGTCAGGTTATATATTTCTGTTGGCTGGAGGAGCCATTTCATGGAGGAGTGCAAAGCAACCACTTGTAGCTTCATCCACTATGGCCGCGGAATATATTGCTATGTATGAGGCATCTAATCATGGAGTATGGTTGAGGAATTTTGTCACGGGGCTTCGAATTCTAGATCGTGTCGAAAGACCGTTGAAGATATATTGTGACAATAAGTCAGCCGTTCTATTCTCCAACAACAATAGGAGCTTGACAAAGTCTAAGCATATAGACATCAAGTACTTAATTGTCAAGGAAAGGATACAAAATGGAGAATTGTCTACAAAGCATATTGGAACAAACTCAATGAATGCGGATCCGCTTACGAAAGGTGTATTGCCTAAAGTATTTATGGAGCATACTACTCACATGGGCATTCTTCATTGGGAAGAATAGTGAGTTTAAGTGGGAGTTTGTATGAAGTGTTCTTAATGTGGACATGTATACATTTTCTGCAGAACTAAAGTTTCTTTTATCCATTTTTTTTATAAGATCTCCATAAAGTGGGACTCGTATAAAAATTTAATCTATGTCATTCTACATTATAGCATTAGTGATTGTGGTGGCTTAATTGCGCAATATTGTGATGAAAGCTGTTCAGTCCTATGCTAAATATGTTGATGGACGAGATGAATATTTGTACCTTGAGAAATAGTAACCGTTTGAGCTCATTAAATATGGAAAGTCAAGGTGTGTAGCCAGAGTGGGAGATTGTTGGAATTCCTCCATTAAAGTGGGCTACAACCGTTGTTTTCTTAACGGTTGCAACCTTTGGTATACCGGCGGTTGCAAGCCCTTGATGGAGGGGCTTGCAACTGCCACCCTTTCGAATCCCATTGGGATTCTTTTTAAGGAGTTTTCGGGTCCCCTTGGTCCACCATCGAGAGGAGTCCCCAAGGTGCCATCGTCCTCGAGGAAGAAGCTCCTCGGTGAAGGATCAAGAAGGACCCTCCACCCTCAAGAAAAAGTCAAAGGAGACTCAAATGGAAGGTACGTTTTTTGTTTTTGATCTATCAATTGTGACATAGCGGCCCAAGGTTTTGCTAAATGCACGGAACATTGGTTTTGACTGCTCATGACAACTGCGAGGACAAGGCAACTTAGAGGGCATTCTTCGTCCTTCTCTACTCTTCTTTGCATCCATTTCTTCCACCCTATAAATAACAGGCACTATATTAAGTTCCACTCACTCAGGAAAATGCAACAGCCCAAAAGATAGAAAACGAAGCCACAAAAGAAGAATGAGGACCCAGCTGCCTTCCCTCCTCCTGATCGTTTCCATTCTTTCGGCCGTCGCTCTCCAGGCTCATGCCACCTTAGAGGGGCCACCGCAGCCGGGATGTGACAGGATTAAGAAGCCGGAGGATTATCAACACGCGCTGGATATTGCGTGTTTTGCCGTCAGGCGTCACAACAGGGAGACCGATAAAGAACTGCGCTTCGTGCGGATAATCAGGGGGTACGTCCGCGGCCAGTACTACAAGCTCGTCATCGAGGCCGAGGACGACGTCGCGTCGCACAAGTACGAGACGCTTGTTCGCGAAAGGGTATTCAACAAGGTCCGGAAGCTTATCTACTTCAGGAGCTCTTAAAGGAACATCTGTGTACGAACTAGTAGTACTGTGTTATAAATAAAACTCTGTATAGAGAGAGACAGAGCTTAATAAAATAAAACTCGTGTTAGACTCCTAATCATGACTCATGCGGTACAAAAACATAATAGAATAAGAAAATAATCTAATGTTTTGTGCAACTTATACTAAGCTGAAGAAGTATATTAAAATGTTTATGGAATTTTATTGAGCCACTTAAATAACAAACAAAAATATCTAACGAAAAGTTGGCACCAGCGACCAATACTCCGCAACTAATACCGTTGACAAAAAGGCGAAACGTAAATAATTGAGAAAGAAGAAGTTGTTAGTATTGACGAAGACGCAAACATTAACCCGAGTCAGTATCTAGACGGCCAATCAGTATCTAGATGACCAATAACCAAACGACCACGCTGCCTGTGACGCGTATCCCACACAGACAGCGGTGTGGATCCATCTACAAGCTCGTCATCGAGGCCGAGGACGACGTCGCGTCGCACAAGTACGAGACGCTTGTTCGCGAAAGGGTATTCAACAAGGTCCGGGAGCCTATCTACTTCAGGATCTCTTAAAGGAACATCTGTGTACGAACTAGTAGTACTGTGTTATAAATAAAACTCTGGATAGAGAGAGACAGAGCTTAATAAAATAAAACTTGTGTTAGACTCCTAATCATGACTCATGCGGTACAAAAACATAATAGAATAAGAAAATAATCTAATGTTTTGTGCAACTTATACTAAGCTGAAGAAGTATATTAAAATGTTTATGGAATTTTATTGAGCCACTTAAATAACAAACAAAAATATCTAACGAAAAGTTGGCACCGGCGACCAATACTCCGCAACTAATACCGTTGACAAAAAGGCGAAACGTAAATAATTGAGAAAGAAGAAGTCGTTAGTATTGACGAAGACGCAAACATTAACCCGAGTCAGTATCTAGACTGCCAATCAGTATCTAGACGGCCAATAACCAAACGACCACGCTGCTTGTGACGCGTGTCCCACACAGACAGCGGTGGGGATCCATCTATCCGAATCAACGGTGATAATTTAGCCTTATCTAGCCGTGATAATCTTACCCAATTGTCAGATTATAACAGCTAAACCAAGCTTTCAAATGCAAAAGTCCGAGAGCATTAATCGCCTTGGCTGATGTACGATAATGTTGAGGATTCTTCTTCTTCTATTAGTCTGTTTATCACAATACCACAGTACGTGTGTTCATCACTCTTGTTCCCTACTTCTCTACCTCGTCTTTTCATCGATCTCTCTTCCTTGTATTCTGAAGATTATTACTCATAGTGTTGTAACTCGTTGAAGAGAAACAACGACCCAAGACGTTACAGTGAAATGCGGAATCAACTCGGACGTGATAACTGTGTCGGCGTATAGAGACAGGAAACAAGAACCTCTTTACGTCACCGGCGTGACGTCAACGTGCAAGGCTCTTGGTGCAGGGCAACGACTTCTCGTATGGTGCTGCGGAGCAACTCCTCAAACTCCCAAGACAAGGGAGCGGCCACCAAGGAGTGATGAAGACAAACCAAAAGGAGAGAGAGAGAGGAGAAGAGAGGAAGAGACAAGAAGAATGAACAGAAAACTCATATGCCTTGCATTTCAGAATAGATTTGCCCTCTATATATAGAGGGCCAATTACAGTTTCAGGGAATTTGAAAGGTCTGGAATATGAAAAGCCAAGAGCCTTTTCATATTCTCCAAAGAAGCCTCTTCATATTCCCACAAAGAGACAAGAGGAGGGGGGTTAAAACTTTTCAACTCCCCCTTCCTTTATTGGGGTTCCACTAGTCAAGCCCTCCCCTTCACATTCCCGTAATGGGGGGGCTGACACACCCCAACACATAGACATTGCAATAGGTATTTTACACGGCTCCTAAGTTCAGTAAATACGCGCTGAGACGTGATTGCCGCCGTTTCATTTCTTCTGCTCCATCATATACATCGTACGTTTTTGTTATTTCAGCAAAGGGATGCCGGCCGCCTGGTACTAGATATGGGCGACGGGGGTAACCCGTTATTTCATTTATAGAAGGCTCAACTTTCATAAATCATTTTTAAGAATTATTGAAAGAATCTCTTCGGTTATAATCCAATGGAGATGGAATGTTTAGCGAAGACTGTGCATTCTACAACTTATTTTCATGTGAGTACAACCTCCGCGAAAAGATGTTTGTTCTGTACTGAAATATAGCCTGAAAGTAGGAGACGATGTCATTGCCTATACGCGTTATTATTGTTAGCTGGTCATCCACGTCTGCTCGGTTTTTCGTACCTTGCAGGAGGGATTGTTAGAAATGCTTACATCTTTTGTCTTTCGTCCAACTTGTGTCCTTCGCAACCAGGAGTCAAAGCGCTGTCGGCGTTATGTGCGCGAAAAGTCTAGTTTATGCAGAACGAACTAACGTCTTTATCTACGGGATTGCGCACAAAAAAGCAGAAAGATTAAACGCATATACTGTGAAATAGCATCCACAACAGCTTCAAAAAGCATCCAAATTTTACGATTGCTCATTTGATTAACATTACAATTTCTCGTCAACATCCACGTAATCTCAGAGGGTTCTTGGATGATATGCGGGACTGGATACGTGGGTTACTTCACATTAACGTTCAATTCTTGATTGCGGACACGACGAATTGAGCCATAGAAACGGAAACACAATGCGAAGTAGGGCTCAGAGAGAGGCAAAGTGGGACGGAGTCGTAATATTTATAAGATAGTGTGAACAAGAGATACTGAGATGGGGATGTTCTCGGGTACAAGCCTATAAGCCACAGTTTTATTCTTTCGTATGAAAGTGTCATTTTTTCCAGGATAGAGATTCCTTTAAGAGCTCCTGAAGTAGATAAGCTCCCGGACCTTGTTGAATACCCTTTCGCGAACAAGAGTCTCGTACTTGTGCGAATCCACGTCGTCCTTGGCCTCGATGACGAGCTTGTAGTACTGGCCGCTGACGTACCCCCTGATCATTCGCACGAAGCGCAGTTCTTCGTCCGTCTCCCTGTTGTGACGCCTGACGGCGAAACGCGCAATGTCCAGCGCGTGTTGATAATCTTCCGGCGTCTTAATCCTTTCCCATCCCGGCTGCGTTGGCTCTTCTAACGTAGCATAGGCCTGGAGGGCGACGACCGAAAGAACGGCGACGATCAGAAGGACGGAAGGCAACTGGGTCCTCATTCTTCTTTCGTGGCTTCGTTTTCTATCTTTTGGGCTTTTGCAACTTATTGAATGCTCTGGAACTTCGTCTTGTGGGTGTTATATAGACGGAAGATATTGATGTTTTAAAGGTCAGGGATCGAGCAGGTGAGCTGTCACCGGTGACGTTCCGAGTCTAGAGACGAGCGATGAATCGTGATGTCAAATGCTGTGGATGGAGATAAAACTGGACGAGCTTAGAAAACCTGAAAGGTTTTCAACTTTTTCTTGAATCAATAAATTCGTTGGAGCATATGATGCACACTGTGCGAGCATGTTGAATCATGGAATTCAGTAAGAAACCAGATAAGACATTAAATTCTCTTGTTGGGTAGTGAGCGAAGAAGATTGTTTGGCGTCCCAATCGATGGTCAGATCCTGGACCTAGTGGTACATGACATCTAGAAACTATGTAAACAAGCGTCGGCACACGTATTCTGAATGGAACAAATCCACATATCTCATGGGTTCGCAATTCTGAGGATTACGATTTTGAAGTAGACTACTAGACAGAATGGGTAAAGGAAGTCTACGGATTAGGTACCATCTTTCAACGTATATGGTACATTGTCGGCTGTCAACCATGATTTCTTACTCCACCCGCTGCGGTGGGTCCTTGTTTCCGGTCATCTGTCAAATCTTGATTCCTCAGTCAAATATAGTGGATCCGATAAAATGAAATAAAATTTTGAAAGAACTGTAAGCTCCGCTCGAGTCAGGTTCCTTTTTCTATAGCAAAGATGTGTGAGCACCAAATGAATGTTGGATATACATGCCACCATATTAAACAGATAAGTGAATTGCATTTTCTTAAGTCATTTGTCTCCAGTTGAGGCTCATCGTAACTCAAACAATAGAATATAAATTGGCTTGAGCGGTGATTTTTACTTGAGTGAGGTAAAAACATAAATTGGCCGCAGCGGTCATCTGACGAATTTACATTCGTCAAATTTTTTAAAATTTATGTTTCGGAAAAGACAAATGCGCTAGGGGACTAGGACACAAAGCTTCTTGTAGTCAGAAAGTGATTAAGAATAACTAGTCGACACCCGCAGCTGTTTTCAGTTTCAACTTGTTTGTGTCAAGCATAGACTGTTCCAGTTTTGGTAAGATTAAAGTACGAAAGTCTCTCTAAGCCCACTATTTAGACGCTATGTTTTTGAATTTGGAAGTGTTTTTATAGAGCTGCATCTTTGTACATCCTAGAATCGGGTCTTTACGAAACTAGTCGTGTGATCAGATTTATTAAATTTATGATTACTTGTGCTTTTCGAAGTGATCGTCTTTAGTACCCGCCTTTATATCTTTAGTTTTTAGTCTACCACCATTTCATTCGAATTAATATCACGGAAAACTTATAGTATCAGTTGGGAACACATTTACGACCACAATTCAAAAACGAATATTTTATTTTAGAGTCCACGCTTTTACGACGGTTAAATGCATGCCGTTTTACAATGCTATTATATTTTCTCCTAATGTGCAAGTTTGTATCCTTCTGTTTGCTTGTTACTTGTAGATGCAAGAATACTTCTAAGTTGATTCTCAAGTAGCCCTAATAGGGGCGCCAACCTGCCGTCCTCCCCTTTGTCCGTCGCTGGAAATTTACTGGAATTAAAGAGAGATGAAGAGATAAAGAGACCTACAAATTTTACTGGAATTGAAGGCTTTTCGCTCACTTTTAAAATCTAAAGTCTTAGTTTACTTGTAAAGGGATAGCCTAGTACGTACCCTTAATCCGCCTGCTTGTTGTACGTACGTTTGCACACACTATAAATTCTTCTCATATCGTTTTGCGTTTTGTTATCAATTCGCAAGCACTGATTGGAGTTTCCAACATAAACTGAGCCATATAGTTCAGGTAACCCAAAGATGTATTTATATTTCTCCGTCGCTGAATACGACTGCCTATCGTTGAAAATTTAGCTCCAACTCAAATACATCGCAAAAGAGCGTAAGAACATTAAATTATTTGATTATTTGCCACTAGTGTCGGATGGAAGTTTAACGATTATTGAGCGTTAGCTCGCTTTAAGGAACTGTATGTTTTTAAATGAAAAAAAACTAGCGACACTTTGATAACCCTCTTGTCGGACTAGTTCCGAGTAATTATTCAAATACTTATATCAGACAAACTGTTTGGTAAAGTTGAATACACCAGACAGAACAAGTACGTCAGTGAATCCTTTTATGATTCGTTATATTGTTTGTATTAACAGCCAGAAACCAATGGTTACGTAAGATGAGGTGAATTGTCCAGTATATCACCGTAAATATGATCTTAAGTTAATTTATTGGATAATAATAATATGAGATCTAAATTGTTTTTCTGCAAGCACCAAGCAAACTAACTATAGCTTAAGACAAATACAGCTACAATCTGACACAGAATTGTTTTTATTTTTCTACCAATGAAGCTGATATCAAGTGAATCTTTCAGTTGTCTGAAAGTAGGGAAATATCATCAGCATAAAAGTTGGTGTATGAATAATCTTAGAAAGTGTTCAACAAATTTGGAAGTAATTGGTAAATCAGATATCACATAACTATTTTCAGCTAAAAAAAATCAAATTTCATCTTCAAATGAAAAATGAGTGACTGAAAAAACTTGTCCGAGTATTTATTTCAGAATTCAAAGAAATTATGATATCCTTCATTAGATTCATTTTTCATAAATGAAAATATGACATGGAAGTTTACCTGATGAAATAATTACATAGTTTTGTTACAAAACTTTAACAAGTGGTTTACCATGTGACGACATGGATCAACTAAAATCATAATATTAACATTGGATAAGGTCATCTGGATACTTCAAAATCGATAATCAATTTAAATGTTTTTAACTCGTTTTGAAAATTAAAAAATAGTATGATCAGTAAAATCAGTAGAAAAAGAGGAAAAATGTCTAATAAAGTGAGCGTAAGTACAAGAAATTCACTGCGGAATAACTTAGAGACTTTCTAGAAGTACTTATTGCTAACTACCAACAGAAAACGGCACAGGATTTTATAAATGCAGGTAAAAGTAACAACAATAAGGGAATGTATGCTAATGTTACCAAGTATATACAAGTAATCTTTTTTTATATTGTAATACACACACATGTTGCGTTCATCCCCAATCCATTGTCAGAGGTAAGATTCAGGCAGGAAAGTACATAAGGATTATAGTGAGCCTTTAAAACTGAAATTAATTAACCTTAAGAATGATTTTACCTCGTGGAGTGTTAAGGTATCGCATGTTGCCCGGGGACTTGGCCTCTAGATCTGTCTACAAAGTCGTTGACATGTCAGAGATCATACTCCTCTTCTCGATCCATTATGCGACAGATTCAAGAGGATCTTCATATCATTTCATCCATAATGGAAGCAGAGAAAGCTTAATGAGATGGATAGAGGGGTGCTCAAGGAGAAAATCGCATAGGTGTATCTGACATAACACTTTAAATACTTATTAGGGTTTTGGACACAAACCCTTGTACTGTAAATATATTAAATGACAATCAATTTACTCTAAAGGCCCAAGTATCAGTCTAGTGAATGAATCTGTAAGACAATAGGAAGTTCATCATAAGTCCCATAAAACAATATTATCATTTTCATTGTAGCAACTTTTGATATGATACTCCTTGATTGACATAGGTCATGATCAGCTATCAAATCCTAATAAGTCATCCCAAGTAGGAAAAATCTATCTTGACTTCACAATAACTTTCAGTAACTTTTTGATGTGGCTGTTGGAAATATTTCTACCGGAGACTCAAAGCTAAAAGACAATCCCCTGTCCACAATATCATTTGGGCATCAAGCGTAAGGATTACTTACACGATGAATAAATGAATCAACCTAGTTTAAAGTTTGGTATACAAGTACCTAGAGGTAAACACAGTTAACTTTAGAAAATACATACACTTAACTTTAGTAAATTATTTTCCAAAATAGTTTCCAGAATCTCTCCATATTGTCTCAAGAATGTTAATGTTATTCTATGTAGATTATGTTCATTAAATTAGACAGATCAACCAAAGTTATCTCATCAGTTCACCTATCCTCAGACGTGATTAGAAATATCACACATGAACAATAATGTGTATAATCCGAGTTAATGGACTCAAATGAGAATTGCATATGATTGATTATATGCCATATAACTTCTGGCCACACTATTCAAATATGGAAATCTCTTATTTGCCTTTTCCAGTTGATAACACAAGATGTGATGCAAATCACAAGAAACCCAGGTATGATGACCTTATCCTATTTTATTTAAAATTAACTATCCTACTTCTTGCCATCCCATTTTGTTTGGATGCTAATTTATGATTCAGGAAAGTTATGTCTATTGTCAAAAGGCCTTTCTCAAAACTCACTAGGAAGCAAAATGCCTTTTAGAATAGAGCATGACCAGAAATACAAAGCTTAAGGTAGTGGATACAAACAAAACCTTGATCTGTAATTAGTGGCCTTTTGTAGTTGATCAAATCTGGTCTTAGTTTTCAAATTTTAATTCTTATATTTAATAAATATGCTTTGAGGTTGAGTCACTACAACCTATTTAATTTGGTGTCTAGATAATTGATATATGAGACGAAAAAAAGAAGTAAAAATATTATTTACTTCGCTCTATGTCACTTTATATTTTTCTAGCTCTATTCCTCTCTCGCTCGCTATCTATCATTCTCTCTCTCTCTCTCTCTCTCTCTCTCTCTCTCTCCCCACAGTTAACATATTGAAATAGTACTATTTTTTCTCTTGCCGTAGTAATAAAAATTATTGTACAGCATATTCCCTTTGAGCACCTTAATATTAAATACGATGTAAAATAAGATTGTCTTTCCAACCCTATTCTGTAATACCCTACGCAGGACATTATACTACTACTATATGTAATTATTTATTCCTTATGCTTAATCTAAGAATTTAGCTTGCTTCATGAAAGTAGACTGACTTACGCTGCTCGAATCAATTGATCTTTATAACCAGTATGGTTTTTTAAGCTACATCGAGTGAGCTTGATTCCAACTGTTTGAGGACTAAAAGCTCAATACATATGCTAGTTTATCTTTGCCTCCCCTATACTGCAGACCATGATCCGTTAGTAATTTTTGTGCAATAGATAAAAGTGTAAAAGACTTAATTGTGCTTGCTTCAAAAGTCAGTGGTTTGGTATATATCACACTTGCTACATGGAAGCCCCTGATTAAATATCTATCATCAGTTGGAAGCCTTGAATGATATTCAAATGGCCGTTTGATTGAACACGTTATTGTGATCCTGTTTGGATCATGCCTATCTAATCAATCATGCTAAATCATTCGGCCAAATCCTTGACGCCTGAATAGTGAAGTGTTTTTTAACAAATATTCATATGCCAGGAAACTAAACTCTATAAAACACCTGAAGTGAATGTATCCCTCAATTTTAAAGAAGAAAAAAATATAAGCACAAATTAAATCCTCAGAAAGCAAAACCAAGGGGGTTGGGGGAGGAATGGCATCACTGGAAGATCAGATCCTGGCAGCGACTGTTGGCATTCTAACTGGATGGCCAGCACGTGTTAGAGGTATCCAAAGATCCCTTCATTAGTTCTTTTGCTAACCAAGTTATTTGATGGAGTTTTTCCACTCGAGATCGCCGCCGTGTCGTCGAAGCCTTCGTAAACATCTTCATCGACTCCAGCCAGCTCGTGTCCCTCTGACTGGCACGCCAAGGCACAAATGAAGGCACCGGGGTTCCTGCAACCTCGGGTGAAAAGATAGTCCATATCTTTCCCATGTTTTGATTTCGTCGTTCTTTCGATGTTTTCCTCTTCGTCATTGTCTTATCGTTTCATCTCTGCCATCACCTTCATCATTTGCATCTTTGTCATCGCGTTCTATGTGTCATTTGAATCGTTCTTTTATTTAATGTTGTTCTAAAGAGAGCCCTTGTGTTAAAGGATTCTCCAAGTTGGACCCTTCTTAGCGGGCCAATGGTCCATCTTGTAAGGGCCCATCATGGCCCTATATAATGCCATGATGGGTACCACACGTTCTCAAATCTGGAAGTTGTATTTTGCAGTGGTTCCTCCTTTCAGATCTCACCCAAGAATGATACAGGAGGAAGAAGAAGAGGAGGATAAGAGAATTAGGGAGAACAGAGGAAGGAATAGAAGGGCCGCCGATCTGCATCACATGTCCACTTTGGTTGTTGTGTGCCAGAGAATTTGTTCCCGTCGTCCGTCTTCTGTCAGATAGTGATCGTGGTCTGCCTGGTTCAACAGAATCATTGCATATTCCGTTGCCTTCATGAAGCATCCTCACGTGATCAGCACCCTCAGACCACTTGGCTGCTAGTGGATCAATCGCAAGAAATTGACTGTGAGACCGTATTCTGCTGGCTATTGAAATCCACGTCTTCTCGGCCTCACTCGTGGCGTTGGCCGACCCACAAATTAGTAGTCCCCTGGCCCGTTACTGTTGCACGAGATTGATTGTGCGACTCTTGGGCTTGCGACTCTTGCATGAGGTGTATCACTCCTGTCTCCCCTGCCGCCCATCGATTGGAGTATCCTGATCCAAGTGTTCCACCTATCTGAACTGTCATCTAGATCACGTTACGGAAAAGTGCAAGCGGCCGCTTGGATTCTTAAAATGCTCAACCGTTCCTCCATAGGGAAGAACGACCCAAATGGGACTTGCGGTGAGTCTGTGCCCATCAGGTCAGGAGTTGACTGTTCTACACACGTAATCAGATTGGGATGCGCGTTGCTGGGCTCTTTGCTAGTCACCAAGTAGCTCAACTGCGCCTCTTCCCGATTGCCCATAGCGAGTATTTGGCACGTCGGAAGTGAGATCGTGCTCTTGCACCGCGCTTCTACAAAGCCCAACACTGCCGCCCGCGTTGATCTGGTGTTCCCATCGGCACCGGATCTTCAACGGCTGTTCCGGGCCCATCTCTCTGCTCTCGAGCACCAGCTTCAGCCATCTGTTTGACCTACTCCGTTGTGGATCTTTCTTCGCCTTTGGTACCCCTCCAATTGCTCCTGCACCGCGCTGCCAATCAAGCACGCCGACCCTCAGCGGCTTCCCTTCCATTGCATCCACACTAGTTGCTGCCTCTGATGAAGAATCTGCACCACGAGCTGATCACCGACGAGGTACATCATCCTCCTGCCCGCTCGTTACATTACCTTTTGTAGTATATCGTTGTTTGTCCCCACCACGCTTGGGTTAGATAGGTGAGAGAAGAAGTGAGAGATAACTATGATACTTGATCATCTTACTGGGATGGGTTGAGCCTATCTGTTGTGTACGAGCCACTATGGATTGATTCCATTCAGTGTTGTAGGCGGCCTCGTCCCTCCGATGAGGATCAAGAGGCCACCATCATCGTCACTCGGTGACCCCCCTTTGGAGCTTGGAGTTTAGCATTCTCATCGAGTCGAGGCCTGCAAGTATGATCACATAGGTGCATCATCTCATCGTAGTTACATACCCCTTTAGGTTTTATCCATCGGACGACGACACCGTTGATGTTTGACTTCACTATCTTGATACTCAAGCATCAACTCAGTAACGACCGGATGACGTCCTAGATGACGTCCGCCATCATTATTTATTAATATCCTCTAGGAGATCTGTTTCTTTTTAATGGCTGGGATTTGATAGTTAAGCTTCTAGTCCAAGTTTTTCTGTTTCTTTGGCATTATAAATAGTGTGGGTTTCTATGAAGGAAACATCCACTAGTTTCTTGAGCATTTTTAATCTCTCTTCACATACCTCTTATCTCTGAATGAATAGAGGAGTGTGACTCCCTTCATCTGGTATCAGAGCCCTGTCATTCATCCAAGGAGAGAGAGAGTAGGAGCTATGCCACCGAGAAGAAGTCAAGTTGCATTGCAGGCAGGTGATTGGACTCTTGTATAGAGTGACGTCGCCAGCAATGCTTCTATAAGAATCAAGAGTCTTGTTGAACCAGGTAGTAGTTTTCCAATATTGTCAAAGACTAACTACTTATGTTAGGCCCTGAGGATGGAGGTTCTTCTTGATGCTCATGGTTTATGGGACATCTCTGTGCTAGGGATGGTGTCAAGAATGAAGGACGATGATCAGTATTGATCATGATTGGAGCCATCTCACAGGGATATCTGAGAACTTGATATCAAGATGAGAGCCAAGGAGATGTGGGTGCATTTGTGTCATAAGAATGTGGGAGTGGATCATGTGATCAATGCAAAAATTCAAGCTCAAAGGAAGCAGTATAAGACACTCGTAATGGGTTATAAAGAGATGACGATGGATTTTTTAGGGAAGCTCACTGAATTATTTGCTGAGTTGGGAAATATTAGAGAGCTTATTGAAGAACTGGCTGTCATCGCCAATTTTGTTCGTGCTACGCCGGCCAAGTGTGATGTTGTGATAACATCAATAGATCCGTTAACAGACATCGACAACATGACATTAGATGAGGCAGTTCAATCACTCAATATCCATGGGGAAGAGATGAAAGATCGCCAAGTCAAAAGGGAGGAGCAAGTACTTTTGGCCAGGGCTTTCGCAAAAAGTAAGAAGTATGATGAGGATTGTTCTCGTGGTAGAGGTTGTGGTTGTGGTAGAAGCGGTGGTAGAGGAAGAGGAAGAGGTTTTGGTCAAAGAAGATCTCAAAATGATGAAAAAAAGATGACACGTGACAAGTCAAAGGTTAAATATTTTAGTTGTGATAAGCTCAGACATTTTGCTTATGAATGCCGTAGAGATAAGGAGGAGAGGACCAATGTTACTTGATGTTAGTGAGAAGGAACAATCAGCACTTCTTATGGTGGTTGTTGAAGGTGTTAATCATGTTCTACGCCAAGGAGTTAAACAGGAGCAGTTAGAATAAGGGATGTGGTATCTAGACACCGGAGCAAGTAATCATATGATAGGTGATCAAAGTTTCTTCCAAGACCTAAATGAATATTCAGCTGGCTGTGTACTACTTGGAAATGGGTCTACAACGAGATTTGTGGAAGAGCGTCAAGGTGGAGGGCAAATGAAGCTGGGTAATGTCCTCTATATTCCAAGATTAAAATCAAATATTTTGAGTCTTGAACAATTGGATGAGCAAGGATGTAAGACGACAATGGAGGTGTGCTTTCTCTTTATTTATGACCAGCAAGGGTGTCTCTTAGCAAAGGTGAAGAAGATTAGAGGGCGTCTCTACTTGCTGAAGTTGAGTCCTGTGATCAATTTTGAGATTGCCGAGAGCAAGATAGATTTGGCTTGGACATGGCATAGGAGGTGTGGGCATTTGAATTTGAATCCTTGAAGAACCTATCATCACAAGAGATTGTGAAGGGGATTCCTCATCTTGAAATCACAGATCATCTCTATAGAGACTATGTTGCTAGCAAGCACCATAGACGTCCATGTCATCCTACTACAACTTTCAGGCCTAGACAACCCTTGGAGCTTGTCCATGCTGGCAAATGTGGACCAATATCACCTGACACTTTTGGAGGGAGAAGGTACTTTGTTTTTGGTTGATGATTATTCTGGACTAATGTGGCTTTCAATTCTAAAGGATAAGAGTGAGGCCTTTCAAGCTTTTGCAAAATTCAAGAATCTTGTTGAGATAGAAAAAGGTGTCAAGATAAGATGGAAATTCACTTCTTCCAAATTATAATTCTCTTGTGCTAGTAATGGATCAATTGACAAATCTCAGTTCTGTACTCCCTAAAGCAGAATGGCATGGTTGAAACATAACTATTATGGGCATGGTAAGAAGCATATTGAAAGAGAAGTGTCTACCTCATGATCGTTTGGGAGAGGCAGTAAGCCCTTGAATTTATATTTTGAATCATTCTCATACTAAATGTCTATATGGTGTTGATGAAGTTTGGACAGGGATTAAGCCAAATATTGAACACTTAAGAGTGTTTGGTTCTCTCGTCCCTGTGAAGGTGTTAGGAGAAAGATTGAAGAAATTAGATGATACAAGCAGACCTGTCATTTTTTCACTGCATATCCAGAACTAAAGCTTCAAATTTAATGACCTTGAGAGAAAGAAGGTTCATGTTAATAGAGATGTTTTATTTGAAATAAGTAGCTAGTGGGATTGGAAGATGCAGGATGCTCATGAAGATGGAGGTACATTCTCGTTTCGAAATTCTGCTTGTAATTCTGACATGGATGATGGTCCGGTCGACCATATGATCCCAGAAAACCAGCCTTAAGTTGAAGAAAAAGGTCCAGATCACTCTCTACACTGTGGTTATCCAATCACAGAGGATGATTCCCCAAGATGATTCAAACATGTGCAGGAGGTATATGACAATTATGTACACATAGATATTGATCTTGTTGAGTTACATTTCACACGAGAGGAGCCTGCCACTTATCATGAAGCTACAAAGCTAGAAGTATGGAGACATGCTATGAAGGAATAAGTGGAAGGTATTGAGAAGAATGACACTTGGGTGATGGTGTCTCCACCACCTGGTTGTACACCGATCAATTTCAAGTGGCTGTACAAGGTGAAGAGGAGGAACACTCAAGGGGATGTGATCAGGCACAAAGCAGTGTAAGTGGCAAGGGGTTACGTTGAGAAGCATGGCATATACTATGAAGAGTTTTTGCCCGAGTGCCACTGATGGAGACTTTTTTAGTTCTAATATCCCTTGCAGCAAGAGGAGGTTGGCCAGTTCATCACATAATATCAATTGTACATTTCTGAATTGTGACTTGTAAGAGAAAGTCTATGCAAAGCAACCTGAGGGATATGTGAAGACGGGTAAAGAGCATATGGTGATGAAATTGAAGAAAGCTCTTTATGGTTTGAAGCAAGTACTTATAGCTTGGTTCACCAATTTAGACAAGTGTTTGTTCTCTCTTGGGTTCTCTAGAGGTTCCCAAGAACCTGGTGTCTATTATAAAATATCTGGAAACTTTGAATTGATAATTGGTGTGTATGTCGATGATCTCATAGTGACAGGTCCATTAAAAACTCACATGAGAAGTTTGAGGTTTAGATAAAGGAAGAATTCGATATGAGTAATCTTGGACTACTCATTTCATACTTAGGTATTGAGGTGATCCAGGAAGCAAGAAAGATCAAGTTGGGTCTAAAGGGGTATGCTATGAAAATTCTTGAATATCATGGCATGATGGATTTTAATCCATCTCAGATCCCTTTAGAAGCTCATTGTATATTCAGCAAAGATGAAGTTCATCTACTAGTGAATTCCAAGGAGTACATGAGTTTGATAGGGAGTCTGAGGTATTTGACCCATACTAGACTTGATAGTATGTTCTTAGTTGGTCTTTTGAGCAGGTTTATTTAGAAGTGATGGAGGACCATCTAGTCGATTACGTCCAGACTTGTCACTAGCCACTTCACGCAGCTCGAGCCGACTTGAAGAACCCACACTTCCACTATCAGCTTTGAGAAACAACATCATTGTCTTGCTTCGTGTTGTGTGTCTTTATGTTATTTTATTTTTTTCATCATCTTTGGATTGTCACGAGGCCCCTCCTGCGTGCGTACTGGTCTCCCCCTTGTACATGCTTGTTGCTTGATTGTTTTAATTGTGCCTTTTAGGGGGGGGGGGGGGGGGGGGGGGGAAGAGTCCACCAAACTCCTCTTTTCGCCCCAAAAGACCCTTTTAAAGGGAGCCCAATAAGCTCCCTCTTAAAAGGGCCCATTAGCCTCCCCCCCAGCTACCACTACTTGACTATAAGTAGTGGGAGAAAGGTGGACTTGTTGAATTTTGATTCAGATGTCGTTTCATTCTTGGCAGCTATTGGTGTTTGAAAAGGTTGAAGTTTGTGTTGAAAGCCTTCTGGTTCTTCTTGTTGTATTTCTGAGATCTGATTGGGAAGAAGAAGAAAACAATCGCTGAACATTACCGGCATCATCGCTGGCTTCTCCAATCCAGTCTCCAGTAATCTTCTTCTACGGAACAGATCATCGATTGCTTGAAGAAGATTCAATGGTGCAACCTTTTTGATCACCTGATATTCCACGTGTGATTCTGGGATCCAGAGTCATCCTTTGTTGAATAAGGTGTTGCTGTCACACGTGGTTTTGTACGATTTCACTTGGATCAATCTCACATTGCCTGGATTCGCGCCATATAATGTTACATTATCAGTGAACGATGAAGTCTGTGGAAACGATACGAATATCATGGCTTATTTATGGTTGTAACCCAACTCTATCAATCGAGCTCAGTTGTACCGAGCTTCAAAACTCCTGTTGACCTGTCGTGATTAGCTTCATGTTAATTAACGCCAAGCCACAGGTCATGTTCCTCTCTTCTTTGATTACAGTGTCGATTGATTCTTTTAATGTCGATCTCTCATTGCTCATCGCCATGAGAGAATTTACACGTGATTGTAAGCCTAGCCACCACCATCAGGTTAGAATATTTTCTTATCGCTATTGGAACTGCCTGTTCAGGTCGATGGTGTGGACACTCTTAGACAAAGATCGTCTCCCACTACGCTGTCCCTTCAAGCTGATTACGTGGATCTTTGGAATTTGACCAGGTCATAACCCATCCAGTGTCGTCCCATTGAACTAAGTCCCGAATCATCTGACGACCAGCACACTTCTCGTTGATTCTCTTAAACATACACATCCTTACCACAAATTTCATCATGTTCTGGGTCCATTCTCTTGCGGCGTAATACGTTATGTCCATTCCTGAGGCTCGTGTCACATCAAGAATCCAACTGTTGGACATATGGGAGCTGCAAAGAAATTTTTTTGGTATGTAAAGGGAACCCTAGAGTTTGGCTTGGTTTATGAGATAACAGGATAATATGTTCTGATGCGTTATTCAGATATAGATTATGCTGCAGATCCTAAAGACATGAAGAGTACAACTAGCATGTTATTTTTTCATGGGCCAAATCTGATTTTCTAGGGATATCAAAAGCAGAAGATAGTGGCACACTCAATATGCGAAGCTGAGTTTTCTATAGCTGCAAGTGCAACATGTCAAGGTATATAGCTGGATTGTTTGATTGGGAAGCTAAAGAGCATGGAGCGGATCTCTGTGAAGTTGAAGGTGAACAAAAAATCAGTAATTTTATTATCAATGAATCCTTTGTTCCATAATCAATCCAAACATGTTGACACCAGGCATCATTTCATCTGGTCATGCCTTGAAGAGCAGAAGATCAGTATGAATTATGTTGGGATTGGAGACCAGCTAGCGGACATATTCTCCAAGCCTCTTGGAAGAATAAAGTTCATTGAACTTCGTGCAAAGCTAGGACTATGCAACGTCCATCCTGACCATCATGATGGAGGGGAAGATTGTTGGCATCCTATCTAGATGGCCAGCACGTGTTACAGGTCTCTAAAGACTTCTTCATTAGTTATGTTGTTTTCACAAGTTATTTTTAATCTCCTCCATTATATCTATTTGTTTTTAACAGCTGGGATTTGGCAGTTAAACCTCCAGTCCAAGTTTTTCTGTTCCTTTGCAATTATAAATAGATGTGGGTTTCTATGGAGGAAACATCCACTTCTTTCTTGAGTATTTTAAATCTCTCTTCATATATCTCTCATTTCTGAGTGACTAGAGGAGTGTGACTCTCTTCACGGCTTCCACCTACGGAACTATAATTATCAAACAACAATGTTAATATCATTGTGGTCAGTGAAATATAGAGAGGAAATACTCCAAATTTAATTCACACGTTGGAGTTTTCTGGAGGCAAACATAGCATCTCATGTTAATCAACTTCTTCTTCACTTGTATAATTCATCCTCCATCATTCAGCGTAAAAAAGATTTTCGAAGCCTATGATAATTTCCCTACAACTATAACGTTTCTGACATGTAGTCATATTGTAAACACGGATGCAAAAGCTTGATATTTCAGGTGGATAAGTCAAAGGCTGTGGATTTCAGAAGAAACTCACAGACCGAGTTGAAAGTCGATTATTGAGAGCTCTATAACTTCTTTCTCCTTTTTTGCGGACTCTCGTGCTGAAGGGGGGGACGAACATGAATTACTAAACCCTGAGACCATTTGCTGACACATCTGGGCGCCATGTTCTGCGAATAACATGTTTTTTGACCTGTAGTCTCCGACTCATCCACAGCGTACCTGAGATCGTAGTAGGATATAAACAAAGAACATCATGAGTTTTACCAAAACCGTGACAGATTTCTTTCCAGTTAAGACTTTGAAAAAGTTTGGTAAAGATAAGTGGAAAAATGAATAGAAGAAATCGCGAACAAGTAGTTTCCCAGATGCAATGTATCAGAATCTAATGATGCAGAAAATAAGAGACCATATTTCCTAACTACAACAAATATTCATGTACACTGATAACACAGGTTGACATTATGTGAACTTAATTGTGTCTCAAACGAGATTTCATAAAAAAGTGTAAAGATCAAACCCGTATACATTAAAACAACTTCAACAACTTTGTCAGAAGCCCTCCATGATTACTCCTTATGTGGGCGTTGCACGCTTTGTACAGAAAGCATTAAATACTGGTCTATATATCTGAAAATGGATAACAGAGTTGTAAACTCGGAGACAAGTCAGCCTCCAACTTAGCACAAAGGAGATGTATAGGATTCATAAGAAAGATTAGCAAGTAAAATGGAGTCATGTACACTATACTTGTTATCAAAAAAATTGGCTCTGCTCAAAGCCAAGTTCAAAAATAGATGTCCAAGATTAAATATAGATAGGAACTAATCTTGCAGCTCAGACAAAATATAGATATGAAATAATCCAACGGCCAAGATTCATCATAACATAGCCTTGCCAATTCGTTATAACAGTTATGATTAAGTTGTAGAAA
This sequence comes from Wolffia australiana, assembly GCF_029677425.1. Classification (NCBI taxonomy): domain Eukaryota; kingdom Viridiplantae; phylum Streptophyta; class Magnoliopsida; order Alismatales; family Araceae; genus Wolffia; species Wolffia australiana. Next base: position 5,910,735 of record NC_135838.1, read on the forward strand.
CTAACTATTTTAACAGTTATTAGATATTAGGATAAATATGAACCATATGCTATGAAATTATTTGGGATTAACACAATCATTGGTTAACGGTCTCGACTGATCCTCCACTATATTTCATCCTATTCTTCCTCATTTTTCTAGAGCTAGATTACAAATTCTCTTAAAATTTTCTGTGGGCTCACAAATGATGTATGAGAATCACCCTTTGGGTTTGAGCCCAAGTAAGATTAACGCTTGGTCGCTCACAAGACAAACGCAAAATGTGAACAAGATAACCAGAAATACAAAGATAGGAGAGAAGAGAACAAAACATAGTCTGATATTATTTATCATTGGATTCAAACAACATGTGGAATAAACTTAACAATCGTTAATTTTTGGGGGAACTTCTTTGTTGTTAGCCTACTAGTCATACCTTTATTTGTTAGTAGGAGAGCACCACTTTTTCGGAGATACTACTCATGCGTACATTCAAGAGAATGTGAAGTAGAGAAGCTCCAGGACCTTGTTTGGTCACTTTTCACGATCAAGCATCTTGTAATTGTAAGATTGCACGTCGTTGTTGGCCTCGATGACAAGCTTATAATACCAGTCGCTGACGTAACACCTGGTCATTTGCACAAAGCTCAGCTCTTCGTCTGTCTCACAGTTGTGATGCCTGACCATGAAATGCACAACGAGCAGCGCGTGTTGATAATCTGCCAACTTCTTAATCCTGTCGCATCCAGGCTGCATTTGCTCTTCTAACGTAGCATAGGTCTAGAGGGGAACTGATGTAACACGACCTGCCGGGATCGAGCGGCTCGTGTTTACACCACAATGAATGGAGCGCAGGGCGTCGGAGCGGTCGCAGGGAGCGAACGCTTTAGCAGTGCTGGCGGAGTGGACCCGGCTTCAATCTGCTATCGGGTGACAAAGAGAGGCGTCGGCGGTGCGGAGTGGAGGCAGTATATCCTACTACGGCATGTACTTCGCAGTGGTAAACTAACGGCAGCATGTCATCTGGCGATCATCTTCCTTGGAGTTTCTCTGGGAGACCGGAGTGGCGGGCATGTGATGGCGAACGGCGTTGCGGCATGAGGTGGCTGCATGCGACGAACGGTGACGGCGGCGGTAAGGCAGCGGTAAGGCGGCGGCGACGGGTGTCCTGGCTAGGGCGTTGGCAACGGTCGCTAGGCGCTGGAGTCGGTGTCGGCGGCGGCAAAGGTAGGGCATCTCGGCGGTGGCGGCGGTGGCGGCGGCGGCGGCGGCGGCGGCGGCGTACTCCGGTTGTCTCTCTTCCGAGAGACGGAAGTAGGGGCGGCGGCAGCGTCACGGCGGTGGCGCGATCCGGCGTCGCTGATGCAAGTTTCGATCGACGGTAGTGCGACGGCGATGGCAAGGTGGCGATAGCTTCCTCTTCTCCCTCAAGGGACTCATCCCTTCTCTTGGAGGTCTCCTTCCTTCAAAGTAACTTGTCCAAACAAACATAATTTCCGTAGTATCGAAGACAGTTATAGCGCAGCTAGGTACAACGTTGGGCTTGGAGGCGAGCGTAGTGACGAGGACTGTGATGGCGCGGTTAAACGCCGAGACGGGCTTGGAGGCGAGCATAGTATCGAGGATGAGGGCGCCACTAGGCGCGGCGAAGGGCTCGAGGACGAGCGATGTGACAATGTCGGTCAAAGCGCAGCTAGGCGCGGTGATGGCTCGGAGGCGAGCATGGTGGTACAGACGGCGCCCGCGCATGTAGGTGCGACAATGGCTCGGTGGCGAGTGCGGTGACAAGGATTGTGACTGTGCGGCTATGCACCGGGACGAGCTCGGAGGCGAGTGTGGTATCGAGGACGAAGGCACCACTAGGCGCGACGAAGGGCTCAAGGACGAGCGCTGTGACCATGATGGCCGAGGCGCTGCTAGGTGAGGTGACGGCTCGGAGGCAAGCACGGTGGTAGGGACAGCGGCCGCGCATGTAGGCGCGGTGATGGCTCAGCGGCGAGTTCGGTGGTAAAGCGGATGGTTACTCCGCATGTAGGAGAGTACTGTGTTGCTGCGCGGTTGCGGCTGCACATTTGCATAGCTGCGCGGCAATGGCTGTGGCTACTGCTGCACGGCTGCGCGAGTGCGTGGTGGTGAGGCTGCGCAGCGTGGCTGCGCGGCGACGGCTGTGACTGCGGCTGCGTGTCTACTCGTCCTCATGGCTGCACGGCGGTGCGGGTGCACGGCCTCACTACCATGGCGGCTCCGGCGGTCGCGGCCACTCTGGTGACAACGGTTGCTCCGGCAGCTGCAACCTGCTCCGGTGGTTTCGGTCGCTCTGGCAGCTGCTGTCGCTCTGGCGGCTACGGCCTGCTCCGAAGGCTGCAATCGCCTTGGCGGCTGCGGCCGCTACGAGCGGCAATGGTCGCTCTGGCGGCTGTAGCCGCTGCGAGCAACTGTCCCTGCTCCGCTGGCCATGGCCGCTACAAGTGGTAGCGACCGCTGTGGACAGCGCCCACTACTCCAGCGCTTGCGGCCGCTCTGGCGGCTGCGGCCTGCTCCGGCGGCTATAGTCGCTCTTGCGGCTACGGCCCTTACGAGTGGTAGCGATCGCTCTGGCGGCTGCGGTCACTGCGAGCGGCTATGGCTGATATGGGGGCTGTGCCCGCTTCGAGCGATGGCGACCGCTGCTCCGGAGGCTACGGCCGCTCTAGCGGCTGTGGCCACTCCGGCGCCTGCGGCCGCTACAGCCGCTCTGGTGGCTGCAGCCACTGCGCTCGGCTGTGGTCGCGGCTCACGGCTACAGCCACAGCTGGCAGCGGCGGTTGCGGCCGCGGCTCGCAGCTACGGTCGCTACTCGCAGCGGCGACTGCGGGTCAAGCACTTGCGGCCGCGGGACTACGGCCTGGTTCGCTGATGGCGTGTCAAACCAGCGGGCGGGGTTGGAAACGGCGGCGGCGACAACTTTGGCAAACTCACAACAAAACCCTGGCTCCCCCCTCTCGTAGGGGCAATTTTGTAAATAACTCCAACTTATAAAATCTCTCATAAAACTCTCAAAATACTCCTAAACTAAACCAAAGTTTACAAAGAACTACATTTTGGACATTTCATTTTTTTCAAATGGCTGTCACAAGGACAGAGCAGGTTCTTCTTTTCCAAAAATTCAACAAGACTCTCTTCTTACGATGGACATCCCTCCCCTATTATAGGGGTAATATGGGCCTTCTTCCTTAGAGAAACAAAAGAAGGGCCAAAAGTTTAAAGGGAGGGCCTAGTTAGGGAAAAAGAAAACGGATACATGGGCATGCGATGGAAAACATAGACGAGATGTTTGTAAGGCCGGATGGTCCCCCATCAGGAGCGGCCAAAAGAAGGGCGACGATCAGAAGGACAGAAGGCTAGAAGGCAGCTGGGTCCTAATTCTTCTTGTGTGGCTTGGTTCTATATTTTTTGGGCGGTTTCAATTTAATGAATGTGCAGGAACTTTGTAATGTGTGTTATGAACGAGGAAGAAATGTATTTGTAGATATTCTGGAATTGAGAAGATCAGCTGTTGCCGTCTGTGTTCCGTGTTGTTGGAACTTAGCTCTCTCACTTCAGCAACTCACATAGAGAAGGAAAGCACAGTAACTTAGTTTCTTGATCTCACATAAATGATAAAAATTAAGTTTTCACTTTCTTCATCTCACACAGAGAAAGACAAATTAAGCGCTCACTCTCTTGATATCAGATAGTGAAATAAGAACAAATAACACTTTGAGAGAGGAAGGAACCAGTTGATGCACACATCATATTACAGCAATGAAACTCATACATATTTATCGGCACTTGCCATAAATACCTATGGACTTAAACAAACCATGACCACATACCTGTCCATGTGCTTGGTATTCGAAGACACCCAGTCTTTTGCACCGAAAACTCTGCTCCTACCTCCATATCTCCCTATACCATATTGACTTGGTTCTTTGTTTACTAGTTCAAAATACCAACTTGTAAAATAATTAACCTAAGATTACTATCCAACACGCGTCTAAAGCCAAACCATGGGTTGTGAAGTCAACTATTGTTGATGGAGACAAAAACAAGATGTGTCCAGAAAAACTGAAATGTTGTAAACTCCATTTTCAAGCTACCTTTGACATTAAGTCCTCTAGTGCCAATTGGTGGTCTCCACCTTAAGCTAATAATAGATCACATTAAATCCACTCGTCCCAATCGGTGGTTCCCCCTTAAGCTAACAAAAGATATTATTTGGGCATGCATCATCACACAGATTTTGAGTGAAACAAATTTTCATCTCTCAAAGGTTTGAAATCATGAGGATTTTTATTTTGAATGATTACCATAAAAAAATGGGTGAAAAAAGTCAAAAGGTTCGGCACCAAGTTTTGACATTTATGGGATATTGTCACACATAACCAAGCTTATTTAGTCAACCCAAAACAATGGGTTGTTATTTCTGATCATTTGTGAACTCTTGAGCTTCACGTTCGGAAAAAATTTTTGATTCCTAAGTCAAATATCGTGGTTCTGATTAAAAGAAATAATATTTTATAAGAACTGTAGCTGCACGGGTGTTATTCTAATTTTTCTAAGACAAAAATATGCGTCGGTACGTACTAAATCTCTGAGACACATGTCAACATGCATTAGTGAATGACATCGTTTGGACTAACGTAATATAAATTTGTAAGAGAAGTATTTTTAACCTGAATGAGGGTCCCATAATTTCTATTGGTAAAAATGTTACAAAGAAAAAGTTTAGATACAAAGAGAAATCCTCGAGGAGATAATGCTTCGTGCAAGTAGAATGTCATCCTATTATGAACAAGTCGACAATCAGACAGGCTTACCTGTATTTAATTTCAAATTGTTAATATCAAGCATAGAAAATTCCCATTACATCAAGCAAAACAGAAGTCACTTTAGTTCCATTACATCAAGCAACACAAGAGTCCCACTACATCCTTGAATAAGTTCATTAGGAAACTTAGTATTCTGATCAGATATATCAAAATTTTAGTTACCTTGCATTTCCAACAGATCATTCTTGATAGCCACCTTTACATATGTTGTTTTGAGTTTAAAGTTATTCAATTCAAATTAATATCACGGAAATTAATAGTATGTGTAGGAGTAGTGAAAATCCTCGAGGGGATAATGCTTCGTGCAAGTAGACTGTCATCCTATTATGAACAAGTCGACAATCAGACAGGCTTACCTGTATTTAATTTCAAAATTTTAATATCAAGCATAGAAAATTCCCATTACATCAAGCAAAACAGAAGTCACTTTAGTTCCATTACATCAAGCAACACAAGAGTCCCACTACATCCTTGAATAAGTTCATTAGGAAACTTAGTATTCTGATCAGATATATCAAAATTTTAGTTACCTTGCATTTCCAACAGATCATTCTTGATAGCCACCTTTACATATGTTGTTTTGAGTTTAAAGTTATTCAATTCAAATTAATATCACGGAAATTAATAGTATGTGTAGGAGTAGTGAAAATCCTCGAGGGGATAATGCTTCGTGCAAGTAGACTGTCATCCTATTATGAACAAGTCGACAATCAGACAGGCTTACCTGTATTTAATTTCAAATTGTTAATATCAAGCAGAGAAAATTCCCATTACATCAAGCAAAACAGAAGTCACTTTAGTTCCATTACATCAAGCAACACAAGAGTCCCACTACATCCTTGAATAAGTTCATTAGGAAACTTAGTATTCTGATCAGATATATCAAAATTTTAGTTACCTTGCATTTCATACAGATCATTCTTGATAGCCACCTTTACATATGTTGTTTTGAGTTTAAATTTATTCAATTCAAATTAATATCACGGAAATTAATAGTATGTGTAGGAGTAGTGAAAATCCTCGAGGGGATAATGCTTCTTGCAAGTAGACTGTCATCCTATTATGAACAAGTCCACAATCAGACAGGCTTACCTGTATTTAATTTCAAAATTTTAATATCAAGCATAGAAAATTCCCATTACATCAAGCAAAACAGAAGTCACTTTAGTTCCATTACATCAAGCAACACAAGAGTCCCACTACATCCTTGAATAAGTTCATTAGGAAACTTAGTATTCTGATCAGATATATCAAAATTTTAGTTACCTTGCATTTCCAACAGATCATTCTTGATAGCCACCTTTACATATGTTGTTTTGAGTTTAAAGTTATTCAATTCAAATTAATATCACGGAAATTAATAGTATGTGTAGGAGTAGTGAAAATCCTCGAGGATAATGCTTGCAAGTAGACTGTCATCCTATTATGAACAAGTCGACAATCAGACAGGCTTACCTGTATTTAATTTCAAATTGTTAATATCAAGCAGAGAAAATTCCCATTACATCAAGCAAAACAGAAGTCACTTTAGTTCCATTACATCAAGCAACACAAGAGTCCCACTACATCCTTGAATAAGTTCATTAGGAAACTTAGTATTCTGATCAGATGTATCAAACTTTAAGTTACTTTGCATTTCCAAAAGATCGTTCATGATAGCCACCTTTACTTATGTTGTTTTCAGTCTACAGTTATACAATTTAAAATAATATCACGTAATTTAATAATACGTGTAGGATTATTGAAAATCCTCGAGGGGATAATGCTTCTTGCAAGTAGACTGTCATCCTATTATGAACAAGTCTACAATCACACAGGATTACCTGTATTTAATTTCAAAATTTTAATATCAAGCATAGAAAATTCCCATTACATCAAGCAAAACAGAAGTCACTTTAGTTCCATTACATCAAGCAACACAAGAGTCCCACTACATCCTTGAATAAGTTCATTAGGAAACTTAGTATTCTGATCAGATATATCAAAATTTTAGTTACCTTGCATTTCCAACAGATCATTCTTGATAGCCACCTTTACATATGTTGTTTTGAGTTTAAAGTTATTCAATTCAAATTAATATCACGGAAATTAATAGTATGTGTAGGAGTAGTGAAAATCCTCGAGGGGATAATGCTTCGTGCAAGTAGACTGTCATCCTATTATGAACAAGTCGACAATCAGACAGGCTTACCTGTATTTAATTTCAAAATTTTAATATCAAGCATAGAAAATTCCCATTACATCAAGCAAAACAGAAGTCACTTTAGTTCCATTACATCAAGCAACACAAGAGTCCCACTACATCCTTGAATAAGTTCATTAGGAAACTTAGTATTCTGATCAGATATATCAAAATTTTAGTTACCTTGCATTTCCAACAGATCATTCTTGATAGCCACCTTTACATATGTTGTTTTGAGTTTAAAGTTATTCAATTCAAATTAATATCACGGAAATTAATAGTATGTGTAGGAGTAGTGAAAATCCTCGAGGGGATAATGCTTCGTGCAAGTAGACTGTCATCCTATTATGAACAAGTCGACAATCAGACAGGCTTACCTGTATTTAATTTCAAATTGTTAATATCAAGCAGAGAAAATTCCCATTACATCAAGCAAAACAGAAGTCACTTTAGTTCCATTACATCAAGCAACACAAGAGTCCCACTACATCCTTGAATAAGTTCATTAGGAAACTTAGTATTCTGATCAGATGTATCAAACTTTAAGTTACTTTGCATTTCCAAAAGATCGTTCATGATAGCCACCTTTACTTATGTTGTTTTCAGTCTACAGTTATACAATTTAAAATAATATCACGTAATTTAATAATACGTGTAGGATTATTGAAAATCCTCGAGGAGATAATGCTTCGTGCAAGTAGAATGTCATCGTATTATGAACAAGTCCACAATCCGACAGGCTTACCTGTATTCATTTTCAAATTGTTAATATCAAGCATATAAAATTCCCATTACATCAAGCAAAACAGGAGTCAGTTTAGTCCCATTACATCAAGCAAAACAAGAGTCCCACTACATTCTTGAATACGTTCAGTACGAAAGTTGGTATTCTGATTAGATATATGAAAATTTCAGTTACTTTGCATTTCCAACAGATTTTTCTTGATAGCCACCTTTACATATGTTTTTTTGAGTTTACAGTTATACAATTTAAAATAATATTACAGAAATTAATAGTATGTGTAGGATTAGGAGATAATGCTTCGTGCAAGTAGAATGTCATCCTATTATGAACAAGTCGATAATCAGACAGGCTTACCTGTATTCAATTTCAAATTGTTAATATGAAGCATAGAAAGTTCCTATTACATCAAGCAAAACAGGAGTGACTTTAGTCCCATTACATCAAGCAAAACAAGAGTCCCATGACATCCTTGAATACGTTCATTAGGAAACTTAGAATTCTGATCAGATATATCAAAATTTCAGTTACTTTGCATTTCCAACAGATCGTTCGTGATAGCCACCTTTACATATGTTGTTTTCAGTGTTCAATTATTTAATTCAAATTAATATCACGGAAATTAATAGTATGTGGAGGATGAGTAAAAATCCTGGAGGTGATAATGCTTTATCCAATTGAGAAGCAAGCTATCCTATCCAACTGAATGTGTGATATTGGTTATTCCAAGAGCGAGTCTGATAATTGCATCTAAATGAGGATGTTTCTTATAATTATTTGATGCTCTATGTGTATGATATGATCATTGATTCAAATAATTTATATGAGATTTCATAGTTTAAGACAGCGACAAGCATAGAATTGGAAATGAAGGATGTTGGAGCAGCGAAGATCCTTGGGATGAAGATTTATGGACATTGTGTGAAAGGTCATACATGGTTGATCACAAGAGTTATTTTGCAAAGATTCTTGACATCTTTGCCATGAGTAATATTAAAATAGTGAATACTCCTCTACCTAAGCATTTCTGGTCGTCCAATACTTAAAGAACTAAGGTTGATAAAGACTTTGTTGAAATGAACGTAATTCCCTACTGTTGTGCTATTCGGTCTCTCATGTATGTTTTGGTGTGTATGAGGATAGATATTCCTCACAAACTTAGACTGGTGTTCAGGTTGATAACTTCCAAATGATAATGTTACATTAATGAATACTACATTCCATATTTGCATGTTATTATACTTAATGGACATAAATGACTTGCACTATGATTTTATGATTACTTCTGATGTCTTAGTATTGTTTATGTGATATTTAGCCTCACTGGAATGAAGAATTATTTTCTGTACAGCATAAAATACTTTGCTAGAACGTGGTAAGGGTTATACTAATTTTTCGTAATTTGTTTTTTTATAATTGTCTGACCATTATTTAGCCACTAAATGCTTTTCATATTTTTAAGAATATATTTCAATTTATTTCTGATTTTAAAAAAGTCACGTGGCATCCACATTATTCACTAAAAATTTAGCCGAATGATTGGATGTGTTAAACGAGCACTTTATTGGCTCATTATGGCATTCCAAAGCACAATACCATATTGAGCAAATCATTATTTCTGAAAGAACAACATTGCGCGGTCGCACGGAAAAGTTACATTTTGTCATTTTTATTGGCTTTTTTTGCACAATAAATGTATGCCGAGAATCGATAAGCACGTGTATTGATTATAACCATTAAATTTATATCTTTGCATTTTTTTATTGAGAACGAAAGCAGACGAGGCGACATGGGGGTTTTCCAGGCATTAATGATATAAAAGTTATCTCCTTTGTTAATGTCAATGATTTTGTTGTTTTCCCTGCACAAAGACGTGGCAGCGTGCAATCCGAGGGTGGATAAAACAAGGCGACTAATAAAAAAGTGTATTTATATTTCAGTGGAAGAGAGATAAAAATTCTAACGGCCATGATTAAATGCCAGCAAAATGGCGATAGCTTTAGATCTAGCCGTCTTACCGCACTCAAACTTTGAGGATAGGTTTGTCTTTTCACCCTCTACGATCCATAGGGTTGGATCTTGAAAAAGAGGCCAAGAAGATGGGAAAAATACCCGAGGAAGATGTCCCTCAAGAAATTGGCTAAGAAGGACACAAGTGCTGCTTCTAGAGTCGACAAATCTTGACTCAATCTTCAAAGTTGTTTCTTCTTCACTGTTTGAACTTCTTGGTGAACAAATTTAAAATGCCAGGGCACGGGCGAAATGTACATACCCTTGGAGATGATTTTAATGGTGATAAGCATTTGAACTTGACTTTGGTTCAAGATCGGACACTTAATTCATACTTCTACATTGATTTCATCTAATTTTGCATCTTAGATCTCTAGATTTTGGTCGAATTTCATCTTAAATTTAAATTTCCACAAATTTCTACTTTATATCTATAGATTGATTGCCTTTTTTCTCTCCCTAAATATAAAAATTAGTTGTTGGAAATTTTAATTCAACACCTAAAATCCCTAAGTCTAAAATTTCATCCCAAAATTTGTCCATCTTCAAGCCCAATTTGAATACTTTAAAACTGTCTGCAGAAATCATATTGATATGCCTATGGGCAATCCTAATTAATCTGCTATAAGAATAAAAAACAATCCTATCTAGAGTGTTTTGACCGAAAATACTAAGATCACTATAAAGCTATTGCTTAATTTTAATAAATTACAAAACAAAATCAAACACAATTAAGGCCATTAAATGCCAAATTAATGCATTCTTTAATGTTATCATTTAAAATAGGATACAAATTATCACAGAGTGCCTCCCTGTGGTTCGACCCATTGCTTTCTTTTTACCTTGTATTTAGTGATTAAGGGATATTATGATTCTAATGAGTTGGTTCTGTTGTCGGGGAAGCACGGTGAATATCAGAAATTACACATTAAGAGATACATATCTAGTGAGTATAATTTTATTTGCTACATTCTGGACTTGACTTTAAGTTGAGGTTTTATTTTATTATTTTGATTTCATTAAATCACATAGTGAAAATTTTGGCTTTGTCATTTCTCTACCTCTTTTTTTGCTTTTCTTGTTCAGCTAATCTGATTATTTTGACTATTTGTGTGACTGACATTGCATGAATGGTAGAAGATCGTTAAATCCCCATTTAGTGGATCTTTAGATGATTGGTAGAAGAAATCCTGTATTGATATTATTTTTGAGAGATCCAAAGGAGAAAATCAACAAATTGGTGACAGAATGGAAAACAACCAAAATCATAGAGCTGAATAAGGAATGAGGAGAATGAGATTGAGAGGGTATTCTGATCCTGTAGAGAGCCAAACCTACAAGAAAAATTATGCTCCTCTACCTGAAAATGTCCATTTTAGAATGGACCCAAAGATGATCAATCAATTACCTACATTTTATGGACAATCCAAAGAGAAACCTTATGAGTTTTTAGAAGAATATAATCAAATATGTTCTGCTTATAGTCATGAAGGTATCCCTTAAGAAGTTCTCAAACTTAGGATAATTCAATTTGCTTTCAAAGTCAGGGCCAAAGAGTGGTTCAAAGGTATAAGTCAATAATTTCAATCATGGAGTGAGATGCAGTCTAGTTTATAAAATAAATTTTATTCTTATGGAAATACCACTTCAATTAGAAAAGTTATAAGAGATTTTTATCAGGGAAGTGATACCCTTGGAGAAGCATGGAATGGTTTTTGCCACTTACTTGGAAGTGTCCACATCATGGATTTCCATCTCTTGAGCTAGTTCAATTTTTTACAAGGGATTGAATTATCAGGAATGACATCTAATAGATATATCTAGTGGGGGAATGTTCCTTGATATTGATGTAGATGAATATATGAAACTTTTGGAAAAGTTAGGGGAAGATTGGACTTATAGACAATTTTTTTCAAACACTAACCGAAAGGTAGGACCAAAACGTGGAGGACTCATTGTCGTAAAAGCAGTTGAACCTGAACTCAAAATGGATAAATTGGGAAAAAACATGAACAAAATTTTTAAAACAGTAGAATATATGAAAAACACATTTAAATCCTTTTCGCAGGAAGCTAAAGGAAAGGCAAATGCATATGATGGCAACATGTCTACTAACATCCCTTGTTGTTGTTGTTCCAGTGTAGAACACACTGATGAATCTGGCCCCATTATTGAACAGGTTAATGCATCAGGGATACAAGATGCAGGGCACACCCAATAGAATGCAATACCTAATTTTGCCAATCAAAATTGTAGCAAAGGAGCAAACAACAACCTCCCATCAAAGTAACTTGTCCAGCAACCACATCCACAAAAAATTCAAAACTACTCTAGACCTTTTTTATTATCATCCTAAAAATTCTAATGAAAACTCAAGCTCAATATTAATGGATTTTATCAGGGAAAAGCAGGAAAAGAGAAATAGCATGCATGAAGAAAGGAATATTTTTATGCAAGCCTTAGAACATCACAAGACATAGATTGAAATGCTCAAGAGAGGACAAGGGGCACAAGTGCCACAACCTACTCTTAGATTGAAAGGTAAATTGGAAGACATCATCAAAAGAGAAAGCCATCCATATCAACTTCCTACTCAACCTAATATCAATCCAAAAGCATCATGTTGTGTCGATATAGAAATTTAGAATCAACGTGATTTCTATCTTCTGAAAATACAAATCAGTCGTACGCTAGTGAAGAACTAATGTTACATCATATACTAGTTTCATAACTAATTTTTTGTGTAAGTTTGAAGGATATAGATACAATCAAAATAATGATGAGCAAGTGTTTGCAATTTCAAAACTTAGAAATGGAAAAACTCTGCTTGACCCACATGAAAAAGGAGTCGAAATCCATGAAGTTAAAAAAGAAGTACGTGGAGATATGGATAATAATCAACAAAATGAGGTTGCAGGATTATGAAACGCATGCAGAAATAGTAGACCATAATCCAGTTGATTATACAGCACCATTCCATTTCCTAGTGCACTAAATTTGACCATACAAAAACCCGAAAATCCCCATTTGTTTAAAATATGAAAAAATGCAACAATAACTATTCCCCTTAATGAGGTGATACAAAATATTCATTCATATGGAAAATATGTGAAGTAGTTGTGTACTCCTAGGAAACAAAAAAGAGTACAAGTTTCTAAAAATATCAGTTCAATTCTATCGAATGAAATTCGTAGAAAAGGAAGAGATCAGGGGCTCCTCTAATTAAATGTGAAATAGGAAAAATGCTCTTTAACGAATTACTTCTTGATTCTGATGCTAGTGTCAACATAATACCGAAAGATTTATATGACAAATTTAAATTCGGTGAACAAGAACCCCTTTTTCTTGAATTATACTTAACAAATGGATCAGTTAGGCAACCTTATTGAAAATGAGACAATGTAATTTTGAAAGTAGAAAAGTGTAAATTTACTGTTGATTTCATAGTTGCAGATATAAAAAAACAGGAAATCTTAGTCATGCACCAATAATTTAAGGAAGACATTTTCTAGCTACGGCAAAAGCCACCACAGATTGGGATAAGGGTACAGTTCAACTTAGACTAGGAGATGAAAAGATTGAACTATCAATATCAAAATTATTGAAATATCCAAAAGAAACTAGTGAGGATGTATGTTTTTTAGGGTTGGTAGAAGATGAAAATTTTGATTTTGATCCGTGGTCTTATGATTTGTTTTCTTATGAATCTAATGAGTACATGAATGACAAATCATCAATGCCAGAAAATATTTCTTTATGGTCTGATATGAAGCTTAGACCTTTACCTTCGTCATTAATGTATACTTATTTAGGACCATGTAATTCCTTACCAGTAATCATATCATCATTGTTATCCTCTGGACAAGAATTAGAGCTGCTAAATGGTTTATCTATTTAAAAATCTGCCATAGGATGGACAATAGATGATATTAAGTGCATTAGTCCAAACATTTGTGTGCATCCAATTTTCTTTGAAGAAAATTCTAAAGCAGCAAGACAACCTTAATGGTGACTCCATCCCCACATGTTAGAGGTTGTTAAGAAAGAAATCATGAAATGGCTAAAATCTGATTTCATATGTGCCATTTCAGATAGCCCATGGGTAAGTCCTATACATGCAGTACCTAAGAAAAAAGGAATAACATCGACGAAGGATAAAAATGGAAGTGGAGTTTAAACAAGAGCGGCTTCTAGTTGGAGTTTAAACATAGCAGTCATAGACTATAGGATGCTAAACTCACTGACAAAAAAAGATCATTACCCATTACCATTCAAGCCAAAATTTTTACTATTTTATATATGGATATTTAGGGTATAACCAAATTGAAATTAACAAAAATTGATCAGGAAAAACAACATTTGCATGCCGAGTAGGTACTTTTGTATTTAAAAGAAAGCTTTTTGGGTTATGTAATGCACATCAACCTTCCAAAGGTGTATGACTGCTATGTTTTCTGATTCAGTAGGGGATTGCCTGTAAATTTTTATGGATAATTTTCAGTATTTAGTTCATTGTTTGATAGTTGTTTATCTAACTTAACAAAGTTTTTACAGATATGTGTCCAGAAAAATCTGGTGTTAAGCGGGGAAAAGTCCTATTCCTTGGTGGAGGGGGGAATTGTCCTAGGGCACTATATCAGCAAAGATGGACTAAGGATGGAAAGAGCCAAGTTCAAGGTCATCAAGAACCTCCCCCCGCCCACAACCCTAAAACATCTTAAGGGATTTACAGGGCATGCTGGATTATGGAAAAGATTTATTAAGGATTTTGCAAAAATCTCTAAACCTTTAACTAATTTACTTTCTAAAGATACATTGATTATTTTTATGAAAATGCCAAAGCATCCTTCCTACAGATTAAACAGGATTTGATTCAAGCATCAATTTTACAAGCTCTAGACTGGAATAAACCTTTTAAGATCATGTGTGATACCTCTGACTGTGCAGTGGGAACCATTCTAAGACAAATAACTGATAACAAGCTAGTGGCCATATACTATACAAGTAAAACTTTAGGAGGAGCACAAGTAAACAACTCAAGAACCAAAAAAGAAATGCTTGCTATTATTTATGCCTTAGGGAAATTTTGTTCCTATAGTTTAGGTAATAAAATAACTATTTTTTTTCAGTTCATGCTACTTTAATATTTTTACTGAATAAGAAAGAAACGAAGCCTAGATTAATACAGTGGGTTTTACATTTACATGAATTTGATTTGGAAATCAAGGATAAATGTGGAATACACAATACACTAACAAATAACCTGTCTAGATTATCTACATAATTATCAATGCCTATCTATGATGCATTTCCTGACAAATACATATTACAGATTCAAGGTAAAGAACTTCCATGGTACTCTCATATTGTAGACTTTCTGGTTACATGGTTATTGCCTATTGATTGGGATGTTAATGATAAAAAAACATTTTATAAAGATACTAATTACTATTACTGCGATGAACCTGATCTTTTTAAAATACGTGGTGACCATGTGTTTAGAAGACGTGTGCAGAGGAGGAACAATGGAGTATATTAGGTGCTTTTCATTCTTATTTATGTGGTGGACATTATGCCCCAAGGTTAAACACATTTAAAGTTATAAACTGTGGATTTAAGTTCTGCTCCCACTGCACAGGCAGAGGCATTCTTTGATGCTTTTAAGCTCTACTCTATTTGTTTAAAGCGTCAATCTGTAGTAAATATTAAAAAGAAAGATAGAATGCCACTACAGCCCATAATTGAAGTAGAAATCATTGACCTATGGGGAATTGACATTATGGGACCGTTCCCAAATTCAGATGGACACGCGTACATCGTGATAAGATTATATTATCTTTCCACATGGGCTGAAGCTATTCCCACTTCGTCAAAGGATCATAAAGTAGTTCTTAAATTCATTCAACAACACATGTTGCAGGTTTGGCTGTCTTAGAGCATTTGTTAGCGATAGGGGAAGTCATTTCAATAATTCTCAATTCAGGAGCATGTTAAAGAAATATGGGGTTCAACATAGAATGAGAACCCCATACCATCCACTACCAATGGTCAAATTGAGAATTTAAATAGGGAGATTAACTAGATTATAAAAACAATATTCGGCCTGATGGGAATGATAGGGCAAGTAGGCTCTATGATGCTTTATGGGCATATAGAACTGCTTAGAAAACACCCTTAGGGATGTCTCCTTATAGGGTTATTTTTGGTAAGGCTTGTCACCTTCTATTGGAAATAGAACATAGAGTTATCGGGGCTATAAAAAAATACAATCTCTCTTTGGATGAAGTAGGAAAACAACATTTATTTCAGATGCATGAACTCCAGGAGCTAGGGAATGAAGTTTATGAAAATTCAAGAATTTATATAACCAGGACGAAAAATTTTCATGACAATGTCATTAGCCACAAACATTTTCAGAAACATCAACATACATGGGTTTATAATTCTAAGTTAAAGCTTTTTCCAGGAAAGTTAAAATCAGGATGGGATGGACCATTTACAGCCAGTGATATAAATGAAAAGGGATCAATCTTGATTTGTGATTCTAACAAAGGGAAGAAGTTCAAAGTAAATGGCATGCAGTTAAAGCGGTATGTAGAAGCGGAAAATATGCCACCGCCTACAACAAACAAACTTGGAAAATACGTCACTTTATGACTTGGATTCTGTTTTTCTTTTATCACACTTTACCATCCTACAAACAGGGAGATAACCTAATTCCCTAGCTTTCAATTTTTCAGAAATAAACAAGAATAAGCACAATTATTACATAGTAACAACAAGATGTCAGCTCAACATTAGTAAGCTTTTCAAAAATCAAGGATCACGCCTACACAGGTTTGCAATTCTGAAATTTTGAATTATGTTTATATTCACGTATATGCATTGAGGACATTGCATAGCTAAGTAGGGGAGAAGAACATTTCATGTTTTTGGAATTACAAACCCTTGTTTCGATCATTATGTCATAATAGAAGCATTGGAAGGGGGGAGAACTTGTCTCATAAATCTCATTTACAAACCGAAACCCACCTTTAGGATATCTTCTTAATCCATTAATCTGAATTCCATGTGTAGGGAAGTTTTGCTTCATAGAGCACCATGACCATCCAAAGAGGAAACAAACCGTGATGTTGGATAATGTGGGAGTTAATTTCCAAATGGCTAGGGTATCTAGTGGGTGTGTAGGATGACGGAAAATTGAAGGATTGAAGCACTATGATCAAAAGAGGTAGAGAGTTGAGTGACTTAAGGATCCCATTGTGCTACCATTTCACTGAGCGGATCCCACTTAAGCATTTTATTCTCTCATATAGTCAATCCTACTTTAGGGTAGAAGATACGCACTTCTCCAAGTCGTAAAGCACAAAATTTCCCTTTCGTTGGTTCTCCATCCATTTGTCATCCCATTTGCCATTCCATATGCCATGCACCTTTCCATTTCTGTGAAGCTTTCCCTAACCCACAACCTTTCATGGATGGTAGCCATCTCCCAAGCCATCCTATCTCCCTTTTGATGGGATCAATTGTATCCCACCTCTAACACCACTTTTCTCTGATTTTGCTCTTCAAAATTTTAATATCCCTATTCTCTTCCATGATTTTGCATAATTCCCTCACTAGAGTTGGTTATCACCCGTTTCTCATGTATAATTCTTAAGTATGTTGATAAGCCAAAAAATAGGGATGAATTTTATTAAATTTTAATCCCTTGTCGTTGTAAATTTCAGCTTATACAATTAAAATTATAAAAACCCTACTTAAGATGTGTAGTAATAAGTTACGAGTATCGTCCAAGGGAAGCTAACAAGTTAATTCAATTGATGATCTAATTGAATAATTTGACACTAATTAAATCTAATTTGATCTTCAATAAAAATCAAATCACCCTTTAAATGATAAATTTAGAAAGGGAGGTGGGAGAGATGAGAGGAATAGAAGAATATGGGGCTCTAACGTGGTTTTTTGATTCAATGAAAAGGGTCAAATGGGTCAATTAGAGAGGTTGAGAGGAAAAAGTTTTGATTTGTTTTGGTTGGTTCTGTGGGCTTGATAATTCAAAAAAAACTGCTCTATTGGATGATAAAAAAAGGGAAATTTAATCACCTAGAAATTGATTTGTTTTTTTAGTTTTTTAATGTGCACTTGGAATACAAAAATAAATCTCCCAATCTCTCCTCTCAATCTTAGTAAGGGCTTGTATATTTTGCTCAAGCCTAGCGATTTAGAAGTTCAGACCAGGATCAAGAAGAACTAAGAAGAAATTAATCTACAACATCAACCAAAATACACTAAATGTTCAAATACAAGAAGAAAAAAGGTAGCAAATAGGTTGATCCAAGCTAGAGCTCCTCTCTATCTTGTAGCTGTGATAGAGCACCATCCAGAATGTGCTCCCCCTCTCAAAATTCAGCTTTTATACTTAGTTTACCTTGTGAAAATTACCATTTTACCCCCATTTAGTAATTATTTTTTATCTATCAATGCAGGCATGGTCTGAATGATCGAACCATATAGATAGAAAGAGGAGGTGAAGAGGAGTAAATCCATAAAAAAATCATCTCAATTGACTTGAGGATCCAAAGTTATTAATAAATGAATTTCAACCAAATTTAGCCATTGGATTTAAATCCATTTATTTATTAGTTTATTAATTAATTTATTAATAAATCATTTATTCTTCCATAGGCCATGATGTGTCGAATGCAGATTGGTTGGCGCAATTTGAATATAATTTTCGGTTTAATATCTGAGCGCCACGTACCCCTGGTTCTGGAATCAAAAACAAAGAAAAAAAAATAAAAACAACATGGTACGAGGTGATTTTCATGTACCCGTATGCGCTTCATAATTTAAACAATTCATACGATGCCACATCGCCTCCTGTGCATATGGTTTGCATGCACAACACCGGAGGTGAGCTTACCTCTCGGAGAGAGACTAGCTCAGATTTTTCCAATAAAGTCCCTGATAAAATAGTGGCATGCAAACGGACACCACTCTAAAAGTATTTGTGTATATATCCTTTTGGCTTTCTCTCTCCTCCTTTTTCTCATAAAAACCATTAAAAAATTGCTCATTAATTGCAATAAAACCTTGTAACTATTTAAACTCGTTATAGCCATGACCGAGAGCTGTTTCAAGGGCGTAATTGCAATTAAAATTTAAGAAAAACCCCTTTTAATTTTGAAATTTCTTAAATACTCATATTTGTCGTACAAATAAATCATTTTCCTAGTTAAAATTCATTTCTTCCTTGAATAAATTCCCAAAAAAATCCAATAAAATTTCAGAAAATTCTAGAAAATTCAGTTATTTGTCCCCACATTAATTAACATCGAAATTAAATTTTAAACCTGCAAATTTTTCATTTATAAATAATTATTTAAAGCTTAAATAAATCCCAGAAAATTCATAAAGTTAACTAAAAATTAGGGAAAAATCAGAAATCACTTGGAAACATTAAATAGATGTAAATATTATGATAACAACCCCATTTTGAGCTTTTTAAATGCATAAAATTATGCTAATATCATGACATAAAGACCGAATTTAGGGTATTATGATATGTTCTTTACCCCTTTAAAATAAGAAAGAAAAAGGGTCCTCAACTTTATGCAAAACCTGATGAGTAAAAAAAAAGAAAAAAAACACGCAAAAAGGGGGATGATTGTCTTGTGGTAGGCATTCTAGTGGATCAATCAGGATATATGATTCTGATCATTGAGTCTAGTGAGGGCAATACATATGATTTCATGTCATTCTATATCCCTCTCATTCGTACAAGTCTTGGCCGAAGGCAACCTAAAATGATATTACCATACAATCCAAATCCATATCATTTCCTTTGCGCATTACTTCTTTTTCTTATTCTCTTACCCATGCATCCTTTATGAAGTAAACCTCATGACACATGCCTCCCTAATACAACATTTTGATATTCTGTGCGAAATGGGAGGCGGAGAATGTCTAGCTTTTATCGTAAAAGTAGGAGGAAAGTTAGTGGGAGAATTTTAACATCTGGTAGCCGATACCCAGAATAGAGTGACCTTGATATGAGAGACAAGGGGCCCAGCACTCAGAGAGTGTAGTGACGAACCTTTAGATCTTAGTGTCAAGTTTGGAGAGAAGTACATCATTCTATCTCATATCATTAGCTCTACCCGAACTAAGAGGTATGGTGCCCATATTCCTGAAAAGGTGGAATCCCATATGTTAGGGGAAGTTCCTTTTGAGCATGTTATTGCTATCTCTAACAATTCATGCAGATGAATGAGGATTGATGGATGAAGAGGTAATCTAAACTAACAATGGTACATTGTTAAGGGACTAGTAATGATTTAAGTGGGGGGGGGGGGGTATAATAACTTGCAAGTTATAATGTTAAATTGATGAATATTACATTACATCTATCTGTTCTACTAGCCATACTTGCATGTTATCACACTACAATGGACATGAATGACTTGCACTATGATATTATGATGGTTTATAATTTTTACCATTTTTTACATGATATTTAACCGTAGTGCATTGAATAAGTTTTTTTCCAGAACATACAATACTTGTCTAGAAGTTGGTAAAGGTTCAACTATTTTTTTCTAGAATTTCTCCATATTTTTTTATAATTTTTTGACCATTATATGGCCAATAAATGGTTTTTAGAATTTTAATAATATATTTTTAATTTATTTGGCATTATATAGCCAATAAATCACATGGCATCCACGTCATTCGCTTGAAAATTGGTCGAATGATTGGATGCGTTAAACCAGCGCTTTATTGGCTCATTATGGCATTGCAATGCACGATACCATAATGAGAAAATCATTATTTAAAATAGAACAACATGGTGCGGGCGGCAAGGAAAAGTTACATTTTGTCTTTTTTATTGGCTTTTTTCACACAATGAATCCATGCGGAGACAATCTCCGATTGCATTTAATCAATGACAACATTTTACATATTAAATAGATGGGAAATTGATTAGCAGCCAGCATTGATTGCACACAGCAATTGATAACTGCGTGGATTTATTATATCAATAAAAGTTGAGTCATTTGTTTTTCTGATTGAAAACATAAGCAGACGAGGTGACGTTGTGCTTTTCCATCCATTAAAAAGGTATAATCTCTTTTATTTGTTAACGCCAATGATTTCACCGTTCTCCGCACACAACAACAGGACAGCGTTCAATCCGACGGTGGAGAACACACGGTGATGAATAAAAAAAGGCATTTTCATTTGCGTGGAGGAGCGATAAAAAATCTAACGGCCAGGATTAATTGCCAGAAAAATGGCAATATCTTCAGATCTTGCTATACGATCGAGCTCAATTTGTGAGGGTAGGTTTGTCTTTTTACCCTCTACGATACATACGGTTTGATCTTGAAATAGAGGCCAGAATGATAGGGAAGATTACCGAGGAAGCTCTCCCCCAAGAAATTGGCCATAAAGGACACAAGTGCTGCTTCTAAAGTCGACAAATATTGGTTCAATCTTCACAGTTGTTTCATCTTCACTTTTTGAATTTCTTCGTGAACAATTTTAAAACACAAAGGCATGGGGGATATGTATATGCCCTTTGATATGATTTTGATGGTTATAAAGATTGGAATTTGGCTTTTATTCAAGATCTAATTCTTAATTCATAGGTCAACATTGATTTTATCTAATTTTACATATTAGATATCTAGATTAGGGTCGAATTTCATCTTAAATTCAAATTTACACAAATTTAAACTTTATCTCCAGGTTGATTGCCCATTTTCTCTCTCTACATATGAAAATTGTTTTTTGGAAAATTTGGTTCAACATCAAAAATACATAAATCCAAATTTTCATCCCAAAATTCGTCCATCTTCAAGTCAAATTTTAAAAACCGATTCTTGCTCCTTTATTCCAAATTTTAATTCATAATAATTGTCTACATAAATCATATTGATATGCATATGGGTAATCCAAATTAAACTGATATAGAAAAAAAATTATCATATCTTGAGTGTCTTGACCGAAAATACTAAGATCAGTGTAAACCTATTGCTATTTTGATAAATTACAAAACAAAATTAAACACAATTAAGGAAATTAAATTCAAAATTAATACATTCTTGAATTAATTCATTTGAAATAGGATGAAAATTCTTGCACAGTGCCTCCCTATGGTTTGACCCCTTACTTTCTCTATACATAGTATTAAGTAATTGAGGGATATTATAATTTTTATTGCATAAGTCTAAAAGTCCAAATAGAGACATATTAATACACCAATTTCAGGCTTATCACAATTGCAGAGGTACGAATGGGCATGGCTGATGCAGCGTATGCGAGCGCAAACTAGCAGCATGTGTGGGCGGTGGGCAACCAGTGTAATCATATAGGTGGGGAAAATTGGCCTGAGGTATTGGCAGGGCGCGCGGGCATGGCTGGTGAACGCGCACCAATGCGTGCTGGTGGCGTGTGCGTGTCAGAAGGATGGTGCGCACACATGACCAAAGGCTTCGCGGCCATGCCCTAGCAGTGTGCAGATGAGCTGGGAGATCAGCACGTGCGGCGCGTGATTTGCGGCTGCGTGAAGGCGCATGTGGCGCGTTTGCATGCCGGAAGAAACAGCGTGGCATCCGCACATTTGGTGGCTGCGTATATGCAAAGATTGGGGGGAAGGGGTCAGCTAGTGTGGGAAATGAGCCTTAGAAGCTGCTTGTACATGCGGGAATGACCTGCAATGGCAAGGGGTGCCGCAGCGAGGTTGGTGCAAGATGTGCTTCCAGCGGGCGCACGATGTAATGGTGATGAGAACGTTGCACTCTCCGTGGCTTAGCGCAAGACTCGGCGGTGATGTGGGCGGCAAGAGTAATGGCAGCGATGATGATTTACACAACGGAGGCAGTGCATGCACCTCCAAGAACAGGCCAAGAAATGGTTTCTTGACCCTCTTTGATCAAGCTCCAATGTCAAGAAACTAACCTTCTTGACACATACTTTCAAGAACAGCAAAGGGGCACCGTGGCGACGATTCCTCCATGGTATTTGATAATTCAGATTTTGGGGTAGTTAGTGATGAGCTAACTTCACTAATTACTGTCGTTGGTTTATCCGAATTAAAACAACAAAAATTTATAATAACCTTACTAGCGTAGGGAGAGTAAGGGTCGATCCACAGAGAGCAAGGGTTTTTCCTTAAGAAATTGTGCTTTAGTTATATATTTTTTAATAATTTTAGAAGTAGGTTTATTACATATGAAGATAAATAACTAACTAAATAAAAATATAAAACAAAGAAAGTTAAAATATTATTATAGTATTATAATAATATTAGTAGGCAGAAAATATTTTTTTTGGAATTTTTTAGGAGTATTTTAAAGCCAGAACAAAATAGAAAATGATACAGTCTAGCGCTCTGGACTTGGTCAAAATTTGGCTAAGTCCGGATGCCAAATGGGGAAAGTGGCTGGGTGGAGGAGAGAGAACAAATGGACTGCACTAAATTCACTCTAGAATGAGTTCTAGAATGAATTTTAGAGCGTGGTTGGATGCGTTGGAACCGTCTGGATATTGGCTAGCTGATCCAAGAATAAACAACTGACAAAAGACGAACATAAAAGAGTGAAGAAGGAGAAATAATAAGGTAACCTCTTTGTCACACCCGCCAAGGTCCAAGGGACTTCTTCTTCTCCTTTCCACCAGGTTCTTCAGCCCTGGATGCTTCCTGCTCAGCCTGGCACTCACTGAGGTGAATGGATCTATGACTCAATCGCACTTAGGCCACCAAACGTTACTTTGGATTGAATCACAAGATGAACATTACAATAGGGTGAAGGGATTTATATAGGGAGAGAGAGCAAATGAGAGCCATTGGATTTTTAATACAATGGATGGCCAGATCTTCTTTTCAGGGTCATGATCCACCTCCATTATGGTCCTCCAATCAGCATTGAACCTCTGAAATACCCCATAGACGTTCAAGACTTCTTTCCTTAATTAGCATTAAAGGGGCTATCTTTAAGTCTCCACCCTTAGATGTTTTATGGATTGAATGGCTAGATCTTCTTCTCTGGCTTGGATCCACGTCCAAGGGTGTCCTCCAATCAGCATCTAAACACCTAAAATGGTCATAAATAATCATTACTGGACCTTCCCCCTGCCCTCCTTTCTTTGGCCCAAGATGCCTCTCATAGTGGGCTTAGTGGAGTTTCCTTAGTGGGCCTTTAGACTAGAGCCAACTGTCTTGCTTTGGGCCTTCTTTCTTGGCCCAGGGTTGTGGCTGAGCCTGCTCTTCTGGTGCAAATAGCTTCCTCTTCATTTAATTATCCCTTTTATTCATGAAAGTTTCACCTAATTCCTGCATCTTCCACATAAACTAAGAAGAGAGTGAGATTCATTCTACTTAACTCACTGAGTTAAGTGGGGTAGTCCCACAAATGACCGTAATTAACTCCAAATTAGAAAAGGGTGATTTTATTTCATGATTTTTCACAACTTAACATAAATGTTGATAATATATCCAGATAAAGATAAAGAAGTAGATAAATTAGCTAGAATTGAACATATATAATACTATCATTTTGGATTTATCAATATTCTCGACGTGGCATGATGGCGTGGCTGACGACCCCACGATCTAAGCTGAGAATTGATAAAGGAAATCCCAAAGGGAAAGGCGGGAGCCAATTGAAGAAAATCTATTCAAGTTCAATCAACTCTAAGGCTTCCCTTGGGCATGCTTCCCTTTCTAAAGTAGGGGGCATGCCCAATTGGGCCAAATGGGAAGGAACTGTCTCGTGACAAGCAACCTTTCCTTAACGAATGTTAATGAAAACATACACGTTGGACGAGGCCCAAACACAAATGGCCTATCCACAATTCGAGAAGAAAAAAAAACATGAAAATATGATAAGAAATAAAATGATCACGACCCATCGTTAGGCCGTATACTTGAACGTTGGGTGGTGGCCGCTAGCTTACACTACTCGAGGTGGTTGATGGCGTCCTTTCACATCGTGGATGAGATGGTCTCCTATCAAGGCCTCCAAAAGGACCTCCTTGGAGTTCACCTAAAATTTGAAAAAAAGAAGCTTTCTTTACCTGAGCTCTTGCATCCCTCCCCCTAGTTGGTTTCTTTACCATTTCCTATATATTTTTGAGAAATAAGTCCCACGTCAACGCCAACCATCACATTCACCGCCATCGAGCCGCTGCTCCTGCAAGAAGAACAACCAATGCTCTCAACCACAATCGCTGCTTGATCATCCAAGGAGTTCTTAGAGCATCTTGCTGTTGCATCAAGAACGTCTCCATTCTTGGATGCCTGCCCTCCACTGCCTTGCCCACGCAAGAATCCTCTCTCGACCTGGAAGTCACCTGTGCGGCCTCGTTTGTTCCCCACTGCATTCTAAGTGGCATCCTTAGTACAGCATCTGTGTAGCCTTGCTAGCATTGTCGTGCAACTATCGCAGCGTTGCCAGCGTTGTCGCGCACCTAGTGCAGTCTTGCCAGCGTTGCTACCCACCTAGCATAGCCACATGCATGCCTACACCCCGTGTACAACCACGAGTACTGCTGAACGCCCTTGTATAGACACACGCGCGCCCGCCCATGCAACCACGCGTGCCCGTCGCTCCCATAAACGCATGTGACCTCATGTGCCACACACGTCCCTGTAGTCGTGCGTAGTGCCACACACCTCCCTTGCGCATCTACGCGCATCGCATGTGCCCTGTGTAGCGGCCCATGTTCCGCGTGTTCTATGCAATCTTGGGGAGCCCCCTCGCCTACAACGCTGTACCCGCCCAGTGGGCCTTTGCAATCGATTTGCTGTGCAACTATGATCCGCATTGATGGCGCCCGAAGAAGATACTAGTGTCATTCTCGAAGAAGGCACTAAACACCTGTGGAAAGTAGTTTCTCCCAACCTCGCAGGTCTTCGACCCAATTGATCAGGTCATTGGGAGTTTGTAATTCAGCGACGTCAATGTCAGGCATCACTATGATGACGATGATGGTTGTAAAACTAGCTATTCTTGGATGGAGGTAGGCGTCAGCGAGGACGTCAGCGGCTGTTCTTCCGGTGGTGGCATGTACTTCGTGACAGTGAACTAGCCGCGATGGGTCGTGCGATGATTGCTCCCCTCAAAGCTACACCAGAGAACACTAGATGCGTGTGTTGTGCGGTAGACGCGATGGCGCAGGATGGTACGCCAGCACGTATAAGCATTACAGCATAGGTAGGTGCGGCGGTACTTATAGGCGCGATGGCATCGGTAGGCGCGGCGCCATAGGTGGGGACAAGGCGCAGGTAGGCGTGACGACGGGCTTGGAGGTGAACGCGGTAGTGAGGACGACGGTGACACAGCTAGGTGAAGCAACGGGCTTAGAGGAGAGAGCGGCGGCGAGGACGGTGATTGCGCAAGTTGGTGTGGTGGCGCAGGAAGGCACGCCCACGTAGGTAGGCGTGGTGGTCCACGTAGGTGGGATGGTGTAGGTAGGCCTAGCAACCAGATCGAAGGCATGCACGGTGATGAGGATG
Source organism: Wolffia australiana (assembly GCF_029677425.1). Lineage (NCBI taxonomy): Eukaryota > Viridiplantae > Streptophyta > Magnoliopsida > Alismatales > Araceae > Wolffia > Wolffia australiana. Next base: position 5,937,023 of record NC_135838.1, read on the forward strand.
ACGGAAAGCACAAGTTAGCGCAGTTGTGGCCTGGTAGATGTTGACTGTCAACTATGATAGTGGATGCGGGTGCGGCTACGGCTGCGGGTCGGGCTACGGCCTCGGGGCTGTCCACTAAGGCTGATAGCCTAGCGGCTATCGCCCACAATTGGCTGAGATTGCTAGTGGGCTGTGGCTGCAATTGTGGTCGCTGTAGGACACTACGGACGACTACAACCGTTGCTGTTGTCAGCAGTCGATGTTGTGGTCGGCAGCTAGTGCTTGGGGTGCCAAGTTAAATCTCATGCTCTAGAAGATCCCGAGTAGTATTTGAACTCTCTCAAAGAACCTTTATCGTCATCAGTTACCACATATTTGTATAATCCGTCATCCATGCGAGACTCTTGAAAACTTAGGGTATGGTTTATCATCAAACCCTGATCTGTGGTTTATCGAAAGTAATGATGTGTACGGGGATCATTGGAGAACTCCTCCAATATCCTTACTACCCTGGCTAGGGATTTGCTCCATCATCTTTCTTCAATCAATATCATCTTATACCACGCGTGGATAATCCCACCTTGACAACTCAATTATCTCCATGAGCATATTACTACATCCGTGCTATGACTTGTTTGAATCCCATGATTAGAGGCTCGTAAGCCGTAGTCAAGATGTAGTCGTTCATTCATGATATGTCCTTGGTGTCTCATATCATTGGATCACTTATACAACTATAACATAAATCAACCAATTTGATGTTTACGTATAACACCATTCAAGGATACATACGAATAAACTTAGTGAACTTTTAAAAAAAAAGCATCCACTGTGTCCTTAGTGTTGCCACACTAATAGTCACAAGATCAGCTGTACTTATCTTGTACGTAGGATTAATTAGTGCTATTGTGCCAAGATTATTTGATGTGCATCTTGAAGTCCATCTAATATTAATATCTAGATTACAATTTTAAATACTAACAATTAATATACTATGATCTCATCATAATTTCCTAGTCCATTGCGCCTATTCATGGACTTCATTATAAACATTTGACTGGAATAATAATGAACATAATACTTTATTCAATGAACTTAAATAAACATGGTGGTGTGATTGACTCGACGGCCATGTAATATCCATTGTATGGGATCACTTATGATGCAAAGGAATCCTCATAGTTGAAAGGTTTGTTTAAAGAACTTTGTATTTGTCAATGTAACAATTCCTCTCTTATGTGATAATCAAAGTGCTAGTTGCTTCCCAAAGAATGAGGTCTACCATGCACGGTTGTAGCACACTCATGTGTGATCTCACAATATCCATGAACTGTTAAATTCTGAGATGATGCTTCTTGAGTATGTTCACACAAAGGAGAATGCCGGTGATCTGTTGACCAAGGTCATCATGACAAAGAAACTCTAACAATGCTTGGACTTCATGATAGGGCAATACCACCTAGAGTGATTGAGGTGTCTTCCAAGGTGGAGTTTGTTCAAGATGTTTTAGCCACCTCACAATGGAATTTGACAGGCGGTTGGCGAAAAGTTGAGCGCACCTCCCTCTATTGTCTTTTTGTTTGGTAAAGGCACATTTGGGTCCATTTTGATGTAATACGGTTCCCCCAGGATCAACTGTTCGTATTACAACACAGTATAGCAAGGAATAGATTTTGAGAATTTATCTTTAGATGAACTGGATGTGATGAGAAAGACCCCAATGAGCAATAAGAGACGTCTACAATAGAAGTGAACGTTCGATGGTTTCCACTAAGAAAGATATTGATCAAGTTAGACTCCCAATGACCCTTCATACAAACCTAGATGATTACGGTGTAAGGGGCATTTGAAGGCCCTGAGTTGTTCCAAGTCTAAAGATTAACGAGTAGTCTCGCTACCGCAAGGAAATCCTAACTCTCTAGACAAGTGGCTATCCTATATCAATGATCATCTTCTTCCTCGATAGAGGAATCGATAGGGGAAGACTTCACTACACTAAGCAATAATATTGCGACGTAATGAAGGGGGGGGGGAAGACGGGAAGATACCTGATAGACGGAGTCCACGACAGGATATGCTGGCACGACGAACTCAAAGACGATGGTGAGATACCGTCGATGGCGGGACAACGGAGGAGAAGGACCGGAGTTCAGGACGGAGGACCGGGCACGAGAGGCGGATGGGGTCCTCGACGAATCACTGGGCGGGGCACATGCGTGGAGAGCTGGCGGTGGCAGCCACGGGCACTCAGCCTGCAGTGGCGCGGGCGCGCGGGGCATGCGCAGGGCGTGCGCACAGCCTGAAGCGCGCGGGCCGCGGGCGCGGGGGTGCAGGCGTGCGGGTGCCTTGGGTGGGCGAGCGGGGCGTGCGCGGGGCGTGCCCACGGCCTAGGGGCACGTTGGTCGCAGGCACGGGGGCGGGAACGTGCGGACACCTTATGGGGGCACGCGGGCGTGCGTCGTGGAGGTGCGAGCTTGCGGGCACCCTAGCCGAGCGCACGGGGTGTGTGCAGGGCGTGCGCAGGGCATGCTCACGGCCTAGGGGCGCGCAGGCCGCGAGCGTGCGCCACCTTGGGTGGGCTCGCGGGCACGCGGCACGGAGCTGGGCCGCACAATGCGTGGGCTCTAGGTGCGGGCATGCGGAGCCTGGGCGCAGGGTCGCGGGCACGCGGAGGTACCAGAGGCGCTGAAGCGTGGAGAGCGGCGATGGTGATGGCGGCAGTAGTGGTGAAGCTGGCGTGCGGCGGTGGTGATGGCAGCAGTGAGGGTGGCGTAGCAAACCAAAAAACCTGGGTTTCTTGAAGGATAACTACCCAAGAATCCCAAGAAGAGTGGCGGTTCTTGATTCTTGGGGAATTCCTGTGGGCAAGAACGAAGGGTCCTGGCGGTTGTGGCGATGACATGTCCTCGGAGTGATCTCGACGAGGAAGGGCTGACGACAACAACACCCAAGAGCTGCAATTCTTGGATCTTCGGACGACGTCCTCGGAGTGTTCTCAACGAGGAGTGGTGACGATTCCCAAGAGTTGCAAGTCTTGAAAATTTGAGGAAACATCGTCGTAGTGATCTCGACGAGGACGTGTGATGGCGGCTCACAAAGTGGTCTCGACGTGAGGGTGGGCCAACCACGTTCACTCTACTCTCTTTAAATTCTATCTAGAACTCTCAAAATTTATCAAAAGCCTAACTCACTTGGGCATGCTATCCCCTTATATAGGGAGGGTAGGTGCGAAGTGACGTCGTTTAGAGGAGGAACCGTCGCGAGACGTGGTTTGTCCTCTATTCAATTGTTACAACGGAAATGAAAAATAACATGGACAAGGCCCAAACAACGGCCTAGTCCGTAAGGACCATAAACTAAAAGACAACCAAACAAAATAAAGCGCGAAATGAGATGATACTTACGCGGAGTACTTGGCGAGCGTCAGCGCGAGCAGCCCGGTGTGGTTGGACTCATCCCATCCCGGCATCAACTTGATGGTCCCACATCACATTTCCTTGTTCCTTAAAGGGTTTTTCACCTCCTTAGACCATAATTTGAGTGACATCTAACATGTAGTGTTTTGTTCATTCTTGTTTTCCCCATCTAACATGTAGTTTATTCTCATTTTGATTATTCCATTGTGGTTTCCCCATGTATTGGGATTTCAAGGTGGAGCTCCTAACATCAGAAGCCGACACCCAACATCAGGAGCCTTGGACATTGATGTCACTCATGTGATGCACATGGGATTTATATTCTATCTCTATATAGTGTCACATTGATGGTATACGGTGTAATATTGTCGCAACTCTCTCTGTATTCAGAAACACACACAAAGAAGGAAAGAATAGGCAGGCACTCTCCCAGTGACTCATACAGATATGGAAGTAGAATCTCTCACTCTCAGTGTCTAACATATATAAAAGGAGCCAAAAGAGGAACACAACACACTTTGAGAGAGGAAGGAATGAAGGATGCACACAACATACTTCAACAAAAGAACTTGTTCATATTTATAGTCATTCACCATAAGTGCCTGTTTACTCCAGGTAATCATAGCCACACACATATCAAGGAATTAGTATTCTAAGAAAACCACCCATCTCCTCCTAAAACCTAGGTCGTACCTCCACATCTCTCTAATAACTAGTGTCCCATGCTGACTTGGTTTTTTTTTTACCCATGAAAAACATAACTCCCTATATTAAGTGAATCAATATTAACTATCCAACATACATATTACGTATTTTACCAAATCATATCAGGGTTTCTTGTAAAAATTTGAATATGTGTACATCTCAATGACTATGCGTTCATCTCCATATAGTGAGTCGTCAACATAGCCAAATAGCCACCAGTTGTTGTGTGGTCTAAGGATCCAAAGCCTCGTGATGGTGACAACGACAACACACCTGTACCAGGCATGCCTCCATCTTCACACGAGACGTCCCCATCATGACACGTCACCAACGCCAACTTAAGATCTGTCTTTTGACGTGACACGTTGACAAGTCACCCACGTCATTTAATATTAGGTTTTAAACTAACGATTATCTTATTTTCTCTTTCCTCCATGGCCTTTAAATAGGCCAATGTTGTAAGAAATACTTGGTGAATTTGTTTTTGAATTGAAGTTTCTTCTTATAAAAAGGAGTTTGCCCTAGCCCTTGTCCCTCCCGAGCCGCCGTTGTTGCCTCTACCACCACCGCCACCATCGAGGGAAGACTGCTAACTCCTGTCCCGCCAGCAACCACCGCATGCAGTCCCTCCAACTGTGTCCTCGCACGCAAGGTCACCGCCCACACCCACAGCGCACAGCCAGCCCACCCACGCTCGTGTGCGCATGCCGCCCGGCGATCCGTGCTTCTACACGCAGGCTGGCCGGCCGCATCCATGTGCGCAGGCCGTCGCCCCCCCCACCACGCAAGGCCAGCGCCCGCGCACATAGTGGCCAGGCTACTGCCTGCGCCCACCACGCGCAGGCTGCTTAACTGTGCTCGCGTGCGCAGATCATCCATCCGTGCCTGCAGCGCGTAGGCTGCTTGCCCGGGCCCGCGCGCCGCAGGCTGCCCCCCGTGCCAACCGCGCGCAGGCCGCATGTTCACCCCTACGTGCGCGCAGATTGTTCACCCATGCCCACGTGCGCAGGCTGCACGACGCGGCCTCCACGTGCAGGCCCACCGCTTCCATACTTTGCCGACTCCAAAATTGCTTCTGCTCTGACCGTGACCACCATGTCCTGTCTTCATCCTGCTCGGCCAACTCCACATCCGTCTCTATTAGTTGTCGCCACATCCAGGATTACCCACAACACCACGTTGCACTACTTTAGTGCCAAGGTAAATGCTATCTTCTTTGTGTCGATGTCCTTCTTCTAGTGTTCCTTGATTGTTTTTTCACCGTTGTCCGATTAGCTCTTTTGGGTTTTGAATCTTCTTGCGATTTGTTGATTAGGCCTTGGAATCTTCTCCTGATCCATCATTCGATCTATTGACATGGTTGCTTTTTTTTTACCATGGTGTTTGAAAGACAGTACTCCTTCCCTCGATGGAGGAAAGGGGCTGCACCATCAGTATTTACACTGGATTTAATCTCCAAATTCTACTGTGTGGAGTGTGGTCTGATTTATCATACTCTAGTTAAGTTAGTCTACCCTATCCAGTCAGTCCTATCATCCTGCATCTCCTATGATCCTACATCAAGTTGGTATTAGAGCCTAACATGTGTCAGCTTACCTACTCTGCATTCGTAGACATCGTCCATGTTCATTTCATTTGCATGTATCCTCGTTCAGGCAAACTCATCGTCGTCACAATGACTAAGCTTTTCCTAGATAACAGTGCGGCTTTTATCCCTATCCAAGACTCCTCCCCACTTGCTCGACCATCCTCATCACGTAGGGATGTCAACCACATGTTAAACGTTGTCCAAAATGGTTTTTGCAATGTAAGCACACGTCTATCCAACACAGACAACCGTCTAACCAATTCTAATGATGTAGTTAGTGAGCCAACTTACCAGTTAGAAACTTGCCGTCTTGATATGAATCTACGTGATCGCGATGACCCGTACCCACCTGATCTTAGGCCTTGAGAACACGATATAAATCATCTAGAAAATTATGGTCCATATCAGCCTCAGAATAGACCTGGAGATCATAATCAAAATCATCCTGAGGGTGACGATCTAAATCTTCCTGAGGCTAGAAACCCATGTCGCGATAGGAATCGTCGAGATGATCCCTATACACCTGAGAATGGAACCTTGGGACTTGATAGGAATCATCCAACGCGCAATGACCCCTATCCGCTCGAAGATAGACACCTAGAACAAGATAGAAATTGTCCACCCCGAGACGATTACCATCTACCTGAGGATAGGAACGCAGGGTGTGATAGGAATCATCCACCACAGAATGATCCCTATCTGCCTAACGATAGACATAAAGGTTGGAATAGGAATCATCCTGAATAGGACGATCCATATCCTCTCGAGGATCGTGTAAAACCTCGCGATCACCATCGCCTAGATCATGACAATCATTGGCAACAGATTCAGAGGAGTGTCAAAGTCAATGTCCTGTATTATGAGGGATCTAGAGACCCTATGGAATATATTGGTTGGGAGTCCAAGCTCAACTATTATTTCAAATAGTATGATATGCTCAAGCGGCATAAAGTTCAATATGCCGAAATGAAATTAGGGGGTCAAGCCAAACGTTTTAGGGAGAACCTTGAGTTTTCAATCTATAACCAACAAGAGACATCCATAGACACGTAGCCCCAAATGAAAGATAAGTTGCATGAGAAATATGCGCTTGTTTGTTATTTAGATATTCTGGTGGATCAATGGCATAAGTTATAACAGGGTAGGTGCCCCGTGTCAGAATACATTACCCAATTCAAAGAATTTTATATGAGGTGTTGAGTTGAGGAGAACCCTTGAGTTGTCATATCCCCATTTTGAACCAAACTTAATCCTTATTTGGAGACGGAGTAACTTGTTGGAAAGGCTGCAATGCTTGAGCAGGCTTATCAGATTGTAGAGGATCTCAAACTCTGCGAAACTCTTTATAGTAGCCCTGTCATTAGTGGTCACCCCGCTCTTAGCAATTGCACCTATCCTTTCTACTCCAACAGGTCTACTCCTCGCAATCCTCCTCTAGTTCTCCCAGTACCCGTACCCACTCTGACTCGTACTCCCGCTGAACACCGTGCTCCTGCTCCCACACCACAATCATCCACTCCATTAACCCCCCAACTGTCGTACCTCTTCCTCCCTCGACTATACTATTAGGGCCCCAACTCAACCTAACCCGACAAAAATTGGCCCATCCGACTTGACATGCCTTTAGTGCCAGGGACGAGGCCATAGAGCCACCTAGTGCCCCTCTCGAGCCTTACATATAGGACATGAGTCCATTGATATACAACCTACCTTGGAAGAACAACCTATCGATGATGAAGAATATAGGGTAGAGAACTATGCAGTAGATGAATTTGTGCACAATGATGGTTTGGTAAGCTTCATAGGAATCACTAACTGCCCACCATATCCACCTCGAGATGACCCTTCTCCTTCAGTTAGGGGTATTGTTCGTGGCACCCTTACCCAACAATCCACCAAAGATTCCGCTTTGAGGACTTCCATATTTTACACCCAGGTTAAAATTAAAGATAAGATGTGCAAAACAATCATAGATAGTGGTTGTTGCATCAATGCGGTATCCGATGCCATGACTTTGTGATTGGGGTTGTCGTTGATTGATCATCGCCACTTATATTATGTCTCATTGATCGATGCCACATCGATCCTTGTGAAAAAACAATATCTCCTCTCCCTCAATGTACAACCATATGAAGACAAGGTTTTGTGTGATGTATTACACATGAAAGTTGGGAGCATTATCTTAGGTCGTCCTTGGCTATGTGATAATGACGTGCAACTTTACGGTAGAAGCAACACTTATTCCTTTATATACAATGGCAAGGAGATTACGTGGCACCCGTACACTCAAACTCCTAAGACTCCTAAACAGAAATCGACGTCCTTAGGTTTGTGCCCTCTCAATGGACGTCAACTCCAACAGGAATTTGATAACGAACTATTTGTCTGTCTTGCGATGATTCCCAACCATTCCAAGGAAAGCTCCACCCCATTTCCCCCTAAAATCTCAAAATTACTAAAAGAATTTGAAAGTGTATTCCCGGAGGATTTGCGTAAATCCCATCTACCTATGCGAGAGATAACATGCCATAGATTTCACTCCCTGTTCTTCTTTGCCTAATCTTCCCCACTATCGCATGGACCCCACATGGTATAAGGAACTCCATCAACAAGTCCATGATTTGGTGGACAAAGGATTCATTCAGGAAAGTCTTAGTCCGTGCGCAATTCCCGCACTATGAGCTCCAAAAAAAGACAGAAGTTGCCACGTGTGTATTGATAGTAGGGATATCAATAAAATAACTTTTAAATACTGCTTTCCAATCCCTTATATCAATGATATGTTTGATATGATGACTGGTTCAGTCATCTTTTAACAAATTGATCTAAAAATCAGTTATCATCATGTATGAATCAGCCGTGGGGATGAATGGAAAACGGCTTTCAAAATTAAGGATGGCTTATACGAATGGAAAGTCATGCCTTTTGGATTGTCAAATGCCCCCAGCACTTTCCACTGATTGATGAATCATGTCCTTAGACAATTTATTGGGGATTTTTAGTGGTTTACTTTGATGATATACTCATATATAGTAAATGAAGAATTGCTCATATGCAACACCTACGCCAAGTGTGCGAAGTATATAAGGCTGAACAACTATATGCACACCCTAAGAAATGTTCATTCCTCATAGATCAAGTCTCATTCCTCACGTTTAGTCTATCTGCACAAGGTGTCTCTGTGGATCTTGCTAAGATCGACGTCATAACCCAATGGCCTACCACTAGAAATTTCCATGATGTGCGTGGCTTCCAAGGTTTAGCTACTTTATATCGCCATTTCATTCCAAACTTCAGCACCATCATGGCACCAATGACCGAGTGCCTAAAGGGAAATCATTTTGAGTAGACTCCATCGGCCCAAAGTTCCTAGGATTTAGTTTCTCCGTTTACCCGACTTTACTAAGGTATTTGAGGTCACATGTGACGCATCAGGTCTAGGGATTAGAGGAGTCTTAAGTGAAGATATCCACCCATTGCCTTCTTTTGAATGTCATGAAAATCGAAGTGATTGGATTTGAGCAATTACAGGATCTTTACATAGATTGTCCAGACTTTGCGCACATCATCCATTCCTTGGGAAAAAGCCCAAATCCAAAAACCAAGGACAATATTCTAGAAAATGGATTCCTTTTCTTCGATCGTCGGCTATGCATCCCACAAACTTCCCTCAAAGACTTTCTTGTTTGGGAGATATATGTCGGAGGTCTATGTGGTCACTTTAGTCGAGATAAGACGATCACATCCATTGAGCATTAATTCTTTTGGCCTTCTATAAAGTGAGATGTAGCAAATATTATGTCCCAATGTCATTCAGGTGCCCTTGTTAAGCACTATACACTAATTAGAAGTCAAATATTGGGGGAAAAATTATGAGAACGGATAAGTAAAACAGAATACGGGTATCTATACTCCCCTCTCGGTCCCTCATAAACCCTAGGATGACGTGAGCATTGACTTTCTTCTTGGACTTTCTTGCACTCATAAGCGTCATGATTCCATCATGGTAGTTGTCAATGGCTTTTCAAAAATGTCCCATTTTATTGCTTGTTCCAAAACTTCCGACACTTCACATGTGGCCCAAATAAGTTTTAATGAACTTGTCTGCCTACATGTTCTTCCAAGAAGTATAGTATCAGATAGAGATGTACAGTTTACTAGTTACTTTTGGAAAACCCTTTCGCACCTTTTATGAACTAAACTCAAATTCTCTACTGTTTTTCATCTCCAAACTGACAAACAAACCCATGTCATTAATAGAAGCCTAGGCAATTTATTATGATCATTGGTTGGGAATAACCTTAAATCTTGGGACACTGTCATTCTGCACTCCGAGTTTGCCTACAGTGCATCCGTTAATCGCACTTCTGGCATGAGTCATTTTGAAATTGTTCATGGTCACGCCTCTCAAAAACCTACTAATTTAATTCCCATGTTGTCGCATGCTAGAGTGTCAGAAGATGGTGAGTCATTTGCTAATCATATTAGAAGTCTGCTGGAGGACATTCATCGTCGCTGATTGGACCAAACTAGTGGTTCAACTTGATGATGAATATAGCATTAACTAGGACGCTTGTAAGGTTAGTAAGGAAACAATCAACAATTTTATTACCATACTTGTAGTACTTAGTTAGGGTCGATCCCTCAAGGAGCTAGGTAGCTAGTTAAGATAAATTTCAATAAGAATTTTAAGTTTCAAATTTTATAAGTCTCTTTGATAATCTCTTTAGTTGTGAAGATGATTTATTTTGAATAAAAAAGATGAATATTATTTTTACTATGTGCGGAAAATTTTCCATGCAAAGCCTGGACAGATTTGTTTTGAGATTTTTTCCAGAATTTTTATCGTCTCTAGTTCTAGATAAACAATTCTGAAGTTAATTTGGTTGTCACTCCCTTATCCGGTTCAAAGTCGTTGAACCGGATGAGAGAGAGCTATCTAAATCATTACCGAACTAAGTTAACTCAGTTCAGAAATGATTCCAGACAGTTTGAGTGAACAGGGAGAGAGAGAGAGTGCGCAGTCGTGGGCGCTCCGCCGCTGAATGTGCAGGCGAAAGTGATACTTGTGTGATGGGCTTTGGCACTCCGCCGTTAGTTGCGCCAGTGAAGGTGCTCTCACATGCAGTGGACCAAAATGATGACATTTAGAGTTCCAGATATCGTTTTGACATGTGAGTAGGTGTTGGAAAGCTTAGGATGTTGGCTATCTGCTTAATCAAGAAGCTTAGTAAAAGTCTGGAGGAGGTAGAATGAGAGGAAGAAAGGAACCTTTTGTCACACCCAAGGGGCCCAAGGTGATCACTTCAGCTGCCTCCTAACTGGCTTCAAGATCCAGGATGCTTCTAGAAGACTCCTTACACCTTAAGGATGAAGGTGGATCCAGGAACAAGCTCAACAATGAAGAAAATGGAATAGAGCAATACTCAATTCTTGGATGCCCTCAAGGAGGGTGAGGGGGGCCCTTTTATAGGAGTACGTGTGCTTTTTTCAGAAATTTTTGGTCGTTGGATCATGGATGAACGTCCAGGATTGGATTCTTCATGCCCCAATCCAGGTGATCAGACCCCAACCAATCAGATTCTTTCCCTCTTGGTCAAATTCAGAGGGACAAGAACAAGTTGGTTAGAGTTAGTTATAGATCATCCCTAGCCCTTGGATTTGAGCTGGGATGGATGGATGGATGGGTTCCATCTCATGAATCCTAGACTGGATCTTGACCGTGGGCTCTCCTCCAAACAATAACTGCCATTTGGAGTCCTCTTCAGGTGTCTTGATCATCCTGAAATATCCCTGCAATACTAGGGAAATTGTCAGATTCATATCCCAGTTGACTCATTGAGTCTAGTGGGGTTTAGAAATATCCCTGAAACCCTCTTAAAAATAAATCTCAAACTATGTAACTTGGTAAAATACATGTCAGAACATTTATGGAAATGTTAATTCAGTAGAAAAATTTTTAGGTTTTTAATTATTGGAGAAAGTGGAAGGTATGTTCTCATTATTATGTAAAATAATAATTTTTTGGTAGTGTTGAACTGAATTTTAAGGTAGTTAGGACGAAGAATACATGCAAATGACTACCCTTATTTGACCTTATCAGTTGCATCATATAAACATACCACGGATTTGCACCGTCGTTTTCACGAATTTGATGAAGGTGACATGGTGATGGCTAGGGTAAGACCAGAGAAATTTTCTCCCAAGCGACTACCAAACTTCATGCTCGTAGTGCCAGGCCGTTCCCGATCCTCAAGCGAGTTGGGAAAAATGCATCTGTCATTGGTATACCCTCTACATGGTGGATAAGCGCCACTTTCAATATTTCAGATATGGTTGAATATAAAGCCCCACCTCTCTCTTCAAAAGACCCATCTCTACCCATGGACTTTCCAATGAGCGAGTTTGACTTGTCCAATCCTCCTACATTACCTTCCAACCGACATGAAAACATCGAGGCTATATTCGATGCGGTAATCACCTTCGCTAAGGGTGAAATGGTGCGGTAGTTTCTTGTTCGTTGGTAGGGCAAACCTTCAACGGATGACAGGTGGATCGCAGTAGAAGTTTGACTAGCCTTGGTGCATATCTGCAGGTCCCACTAGAGCTTCCTCACGGTAACTCGATGGAATCGAGTTCTTCTGACATCGCGGGAAATGATGGTGACCACAACAACACACCAGTACTGGACGTGCCTCCACCTTCACACGAGACGTCCCCATCGTGACACGTCGCCAACGCCAACGTAAGGATTGTCCATTGATGTGACATGTTGACACGTTGCCAACGTCGATCAATGTTAGGTTTTGAATTAATTGTTTTCTTATTTTCTCTTTCATCCAAGGCCTATACATAGGCCAATGTTGTAAGACATACTTGGTGAATTCCTTTTGGAATTGAAGTTTCTTCTTTTAAAAAGGAGTTTGCCCTAGCCATCATCCCTTCTGAGCCGGCCGTTTCCTCTTGCCACCGTCGCCGCCATTAAGGGAAGACTGCTAACTCCTGTCCCACCAGCACCTGCCGCGTGCAAGCCCTCCAAATGCGTCCCCACACGCAAGGTCACCGCCCACACCCATAGCACGCAAGCCGCCCGCCCACGCTCGTGTGTGTAGGTCGCCTGCCGATCGGCTCTTGTGCGCGCAGCTCACTTGCATGTGTCCATGTGCGCAGGCCATGCGCCTGCGCCCGTGCGCGCAGGCTGCCGCGCACGCCCACCGTGCGTAAGACCACCGCCCCCGCACGTAGCGCGCTAGTTACCACCAGTGCCCACCGCGCCCAAGTTGCCCGCCCACGCTCGCAAGCACAGATTTTCCATCCCTTCTTACAGCGCACAGCAGGCTTGCTTACGCCCACGCGTGCAGATCGTTCATATGTGCTGCGCGCACATATAGGATGCCCACCGCGCCCTCCGCGCGTAGGCCCACCACTTTAATGCTCGGGAGACTCCATAGTCGCTCCTGTTCCGACCGTGACCACCATGTCCTGTCCTCTTCATGCTTGGCCAACTCCACACCCATCCCTATTTGCTGTCGCCACATCCAGAATTACCTGCATCGCCACGTCGCACTACTCTATTGTCGAGGTAAATTCTATAATCTTTGGTGTCAGTGTTCTTCTTCTAATATCCTCGATTGTTTTTCCACCGTCATCGGATTAGCTGAGTAGGATTTTGAATCTTCTAGCAATTAGTTGATTAGACCTTTGAAGCTTATCGTGATCGACTGTTCGATTTATTGACATTGTTGCTTGTTTTAACCAGGTGGTTCAAAGACAGTACTCTCGTTCTCGATGGAGGACAGGGGAGACACCATCAGTCTTTACACCAAATTTAATCTCCTAATTTGATTATGTGGACTGTGGTCTGATTTATCCTACCCCACTTAAGTTAACCGACCCTAGCGAGTCAGTTCTATCATCCTGCAGCTCGTGTCATCATGCATCACATTGTGTTTAAAGAAAAACTTGGCTGGCAAAGTCATACTCCCAAGGTCATACAGTAATATTAAAATCAATCTAACCTAATTTCTATTACAAAAATACAAACAAAAAGGTGCGTTGTTTGAGGTGGATAAGCCAGAAGTAATGAATCTGAGATGAAACTGACAAGCAGTTGGGGTTAGTCGTGTTCTGCTTGAAATAAAGGACATGTCCGATAAAACAGGAATCGTGGATTCCTGAACATTCCTTTTTCTCTTCATTGAATTAGTCTTTCTTTCATCAACTTGATATCAAAGTTTTTCTCTTTACGCGTGGCTTAGTTGAGACTGAAATGACTATATGTATGTTCAAAATTAATAGATTTAAGTTTGGATGTTCATCTTCTATTTGCTCGCTTCCACCTCTGCCTTTCTATAGTTTGTTCTCTGCTCTCTGTGTTGCAGACTGGACATTAAGCCTACAAGTGGTATTAGAGCCAGATCTAAAAGAACCTGAGAAGTTGTTAAGAAGCGGAGAAGTCATTGCGATGGGTCTTCTATGGGTACATGTATTGCTGGTAGTAGTTCACTTAGGACGTATTGTGATTTCTCTTCCACTCTTCTCTAAGGATAACTACCCATTGTGGGCACTGCGCATGCACGTGTTCTTGGAGGCATATGGGCTGTGCGATATGATCGAAGATGATGACGTGCCAAGGAAGAGGGATAGACAGACCTTGTCTTTTGTTTTTTCAGTGGTGTATCTGAAGACATCCTCGTGCAACTTGATATCAACAGATCTGCCAAGGAGACGTGGGAGTTTGTCTTTTGTTTCTTCAATAGTCATCTAAGGACGATGAACATGGTCATGGCTTATGTTAAAAAGGCCAAGGTACAAGCTCTAAAATGGGAGTTTGAAATCCTAGTTATGGCAGAAGAACCAGCATCAGATTTTGCTGGAAAACTATCCAGAGTTGTCTCTCAGATGATAAGCCTAGGTGAGAAGGTTGAAGAAGGATATGTTGTTGTCAAACCTCTTTGAGCAATTCCAGCAAAGTTTGACCCCATTGCTTCATCTATAGAGCAATTTGGAGACATGGACTCATGACTGTTGAAGAATTGATTTGTATTCTCGTGCTATGGGAAATCAAAAGGTAAAGAAGATGGTATTTTTCCTCAAAACAGACAACGTGGTCATGGTCGTGGTTGGGGGAGAAACAGTGATGATCGCGGAAGGCAGAAGAAGGCAGACCAATACATAAATCCAAAAATCAACTGTTCCAATTGTAACAGGTATGGAAATTTTGCATCAGAATGCCGCAAAGAGAAGGGGTGAGAGCTCATATTGCAGATGTTTTATAGAAGGCCAACTCTGTTATTCTTATGGTAAGTTGTGATGATGTTCAGGAGCATCTTCTCCAAGGATTAGATGGCCAACATTTCGAAGAAAATATATGGTATCTTGATACTGGTACATGCAATCATATGACTGAAAACAAGAGCTTATTTCAAGACATTGGAGAAACTACGACCCATGCAGTTTGCTTTAGTTATGCGTCGAAGGTTGAAATCCTTTGGAAAGGTAAAATTACCTTACGAAATGAAGACGTTATGATCTTAAAATTTTAAAATACTCTTTATATTCCCAAGCGGAAATCAAATATTCTGAGTATGGGGTAACTCAATGAAGAAGGGTACACGGTTGTTTTGAAAGCTGGAGTGCTTTCTATTTATGATTCTCATGTGAGTTTTTTTCTATCTACAAACAGAACTCAAGGGAGACTGTATTCTATGAAATTATGTGATTCCAACAAGTGTTTCTTTGCTGATGCTGATAAATCTTAAGCTTGGCTTCCGCATCAATATTTCAGCACTTGTATTTCAAGTCGCTCATACAGCTAGCAAGTAAGGAGCTTGTGAATGGGCTGCCTCTTGTCCAAGCACCTGCACAAATATGTCAAAACTGCTATGCTGGAAAGCAACACTGAAATCCATTTTCTTCAGCAATGTATTGTAGAGCAACAAAACCACTCAAATTCATCAATGGCGACCTGTGAAGGCGAAGGCACGAGTTCACGAGCTGCAACATAAGGGAGCAAAGCAAGTTTACGGGCTGGAGCGATTATCCAACGTTCTTCAAGAACTGTCGTAGTTACTTTACTTGACTTTACTTATCCGCTCGTCAGCAGAACAACGTTATTGAAAGAAATATAGGACCATTTTTTTTATGGTCACAAGCATGATTAAAGTAAAGAATGTGTCCCCAAAATTCTGGGGAGAAGCTGTAATTACTGCTGTTTATATTTTGAACAGGTCTCCTTCAATGAGCCTTGATGGTGCCACTCCATATGAAAAATGGGCTGGTTCAAAACCAAATGTTGAACATCTAACAATGCTTGGATCTTTGGTGCATGTAAAGGTGCTTGGAAAGAGATTGGGGAAGCTTGATGACAAAAGTCAGCCCATCATTTTCATTGGGTATGAAACTAGAATAAAGCCGTACAGGTGTTATGATCCAATTACATGTATTCATATCAGCAGGGATGTGATTTTTCATGAAGGAAGTCAGCGGAATTGGGGAGAAAACAAAGCCAATAACGAAGGTACATCTAAAATTTCCAAGTCTTTGGATTTGTATGTTAATGATTTCGAGGATACTATTGAAAATACATCTGACATGGACCATGGAGAAAGAGCTGAAGATAATTTTGTTGAGAATCCTATCTTTGAATAAGTTTGAAAAAGAAAATTCAGAACTATAGATTAAATCTATAGAAAAACATCTCAGGTGAATCTTGATCCTCAAACTTTTATGAGTGTCACTGATGAGCCACTGAACTTTTCAGAAGCCAAAAAGGACAAAGTATCGAAGCACGGAATGCGAAAAGAGATAGACGTAATTGAAAGGAATCATAGATGGTAACTTGTACAGGTACCAGATGTCTGCAAACCCATTGATTTAAAATGGGAATTTAAGACAAAGAAGAACTCTAGAGGTGAGGTAATCAGACGCAACGCAAGGCTGGTTGTGAAGGTATATTCATAAACATATGGCATAGATTATGAGGAAGTATTTGCTATAGTAGGAAAGATGGAAACCATCAAAGTGTTTTTGGCTCTTTCAACACAATAAGATTGGGAGATAAATCACTGGATGTTAAATCTGTATTTCTAAATGGTGAAATTGAAGAAGACATTTATGTCAGACAACCCGATGGGTTTAGCAAGAAGGGCGGTGAGCAGCGTGTAGTCAAGTTAAATGAAGCTCTGTATTGGATGAAGCAGGCCATAGTGCTTGGAATTTGAAACTAGACAATTGTTTATCCACTGTTGGATTCATTAGAAGTGTGCATGAACATTCTATCTATTTTAATCTTTATGCTAATACTGATTATCCAATTGGAGTTTATGTTGATGATTTGATAGTGACAGATCTAAGAATTCGTAATATTCAAGAATTCAAGAACCAGATGATGAAATTATTTGAGACGAGTGATCTCAACTTGCTCAATTATTATAAGGGAATAAAAGTTATTCAAGGTGATTCTCACATCATCTTAAATCAAAATGCTTACGCTTTGAAGATATTTGAGCAATTGGGAATGACATGCTGCAATCTTGCATTATATCCTATTGATGCATGCGCAATATTCAGCAGAGATGGAGAAGATTCAGCTGTAAATTCAGCTTATTAAAAAAGTCTGATTGGGAGTTTGAGGTATTTAACATACACCCAACCAGACCTTATGTACACCGTTGGAATTATTCACATGTACATAGAGCATTTAACCACTGAATACTTATTGGCAGTCAAGAGAGTCCTTAGATATATCAAAGGGATACTCAATTATAGACTCTTGTATGAGAAGGTTTGAGATGGGAAAGGCCTCGTTGGATATAGTTGCAGTGATCATGCTGGCGGTACAAAAGATCGGATGTATACTATTGGCCTTATGTTTTTTATTGGGTCAAGAGCAATCAACTGGAAATCACAGAGACAATAGGTAGTAGCCTTATCATCCTGCGAGGCTGAGTACATTGTTGTCACTGCGGTTAGCTCGCTTGATTAAGAAGATAATAGGTGAAGAAACAAAACCAATTAAATTTATGGTTGATAACAAATCAGCCATGAATTTTAGCTAAAATTCAGTTCATCAAAGTTGTCCAAACCATGTATGCACTCGATATCATATCATTCGTTTGTGTTTGGAAGAGAAAAATGCTGAATTGGAATTTGTGGAGACTGATAAACAGCTAGTAGACATGTTTACTAAAGCTCTAGAGAGACTGAATTTTATAGGAATGTGTCTGAAGTTGGGGCTTCGCATCATCAAATAAGAGAAGCAGGATTAATGAGAATATTATTGGGGTTAATCCTGTTCTGCTTGAAATAAAGGACATAGAAGAATAAACCGGAAACCTAGATTCCCAAACATTTGTTTTTCTCTCTTTGAATCAGTCTTTCTTTGAACAAGCTGAGATCCAAGTTTTTCTCTTTACGTGTGAGTTAGTTCACACTAAAATGACTATATGTATGTTCTACATTAATAGACTTAAGTGTGATTGTCTATCTTCTCTTCTCTCGCTCTCCACCACTGTCTTTCTCTTCTTCGTTATCTGCTCTCTGTGTTGTAGACTATGCGACACTGATACACAAGCCTGGTTCAAAGCCGAATATCGGCAAAGCATATAACTTCATTTTTCCTTATTTCAGGAGGTTATGCTAAACTCGTGACTTAGGTTGGCTACATGTTTGGTTACTATGTACTGCTAATAGCATGGCTTGCGACATGCCGTCACCATTTGAGGAACAATGATGTCATACGTCATCAGAGACGTCAACCCAACGGGTATCAAGTCGATGCACTGATTCCAATATAATGTTGGGTGTCAATAATGAAATCGTCTGATGGATAATCCCCAAGAATACGAGACTATGTGGTGCGATGAATCCTAAGCGGATGTACGTGGAGGCCCTGACTCATGGGGTCTTGCCAAGTTCCAAACTCCAAGGAAGGCAACCAATGATAGTTACAATGACCATCTGATCCTCATTGGAGTGACGATGGCGAATAGGGCATCAAACAGAACAATTCCATTGACACTCAAAACGTAACGGATGGGCTTGACAAGTTATAGGGAATTCACTCAAATGCAGTTTTCACGAGATAATCTCTCACCTAATCTAACCCGAGCGCCGTGGAGTGCACCCATAAAATATAGTGACAGACGTAATATAACTGATGAGCAAGTGGAACAATGTACCTCGTCGGTGGCAGTGTTCATCGTCGGTGTCTTTGTTAGTGAAAGGGCCAATGCGACAAGTTGGCAGAGGTGTGCCGGAAGTGAGCGCAGTGTTGCTCAATAGGCAACGAGGTCGCACAACAATTGCGTAGCGCTGGAGAGACGAAAGGAGGAGTCAAAAGGAGGACTGGAGTTAGGCAACACGGCCGAGCGACCGTGGTTCGTCAAGCGCGATGAGAGTGATCAATGGGTGCAGTAGAACGGGGCCGATACGTACAGAGGTAATGTGTCCCGCGTGAGAGTGGTACTGATCGTGTGTATATGAATGGTGAGGATGGCTTGGGCGAAACTGTGACCATGTGATACCCAACGGTTGACACAATAGCAGAACTCACTAGGGTGGTCGTGCAAAGGGAGCAAGTGATCAAGTGGACATTTTGTTCCTATGAGATTGGGCGACGGTACATCATTTGCACGATGGCCTATCAGCCGTGTGTACGTGCTCAACAGGTATCCACAGGTGCGCCTACGTTGGCAATAATGGGTAACCAGTAGGTAGTGCAACTCGAGGTGTCCTGGGCAGTCGGACGACTTGATAGGTTATAGCAGCCGGTAGTTGGTGCCTAATCTAGTGAAAATGTGAGCGCCCGATCGATAACTTGATGAAGCGGCGGAGAGAGAGCCGGTAGTTGGCATATCCGAGCACACACGCAGCAATGAGAGGGAGGCCTGAGGCACTATCTCACCCGAGAGGGAACTCGATGATGCAGCAACCTGGGCGGCTCCTGGCGTAGTCCGATCAGTGTAACACCATGTGCAATGTCGTGAGTGTCAATGTTGAAGGGGCGGCATGACTCGTTACCCAAGGCACCAGTTCTGGCTTCATATTTTGCAAGCCAGACGCTAGAAGTTGGCATACGCGGGGAACTTTGATTAGATGTTGTGGATACATGGGGGCGATGGCTTTACACCGTCGGGCGGGCGCGTTCTCAACTAGATTGACCTATTGCGGTGTGATTCCTGCAAGGCAAAGGTTCAACCGTGAGCTCAGGCAAGTGCTGATTAATGGGGTTTGGAGGAACGAGAATGGGTAGGGCATGACGACACGCGGTGGCGTACCCCTTGGTTGTTCTCCATGTCATTTTCTTCTTCCTCTTCCTCCTCTCTCCTTTCAAATTCTTCTTCTTCTTCCTCCATCTCCTTCTTCCTCTTGGTGTGAGATCTGGTCGACTGTAACTGTCAAACTAAAAATCCCAGATCTGAAATGTTGGGCTGCTCATCATGGTCTTATATAGGGCCATGATGGGCCCTTACAAGAGGGGTCCATTATAGCGTCCATTGAGGGCCCTTATACATGGAAGCTAGAGAAACATAAACATAAAGAAACTAAAGAAACATCTAAACAAAGAATACCCCATGTTTTGATAAAAGCACTTCTATACTTCACTCAAGCTCAGATTTTGAAACTTGGGTAGCAAGAAGTTTAACAGCGTAGAGATGCCATCTTGAATAAGTAGTCTCCCACGGCCCATTTGATCCTTAAGTAATGAGGCTGGAAATAAAAGATGGGATTTCCTAACTGCACCAAATTTCATATACATTAGCGTCACGTACAGTATTGCGCACAAAATAGTAGAAATAGTAAATCCATACAGTGTGAAACAACATCACCAACTACGTCACAAGCTTTCCACAATTGCCCATGTTGTGAAAAACATTCCAAACTCAATCAATATAAAAACATTGTGTGTTGACCTTTGCAAAAAATGGCATTGTAATTATGCGCTATGTATTAAACAATTGAAGCAGTTACACACTATTCTGTTCTCATTGTCAAATCTTTCCAATGTCACCGAGACTAGGGAACTACTTGTTCCCGAGGACTTTTCTCCTTCTTTGTCCTTACTTTTACTCAATTTTCCAAAAGCCTCAATTGTAGAGAGATGTCAACACCTATTAGTGAATGAAGTACAAATTTATAATATGTATATTACTAAGTTTATCGTATGCACGTTGGGTAGGTGTGAATTTTTATTATTTTAAAATTCTAGAAATTTATTGAATAATGTTGAAAAAATTTTACCCCACACTATCTGGAACTTGAATATGGTTTATATTTGTGATATATATTAGTGAATTAAGTGCAAATTTTAATATGTATGTTACTAATTTTGTGGTCTACACTTTGGTTAAGTGTAAATTTGTAATGTTGGAAAATTGAAGAAATTTATAGGAAAATGGTGAAAAATTTTAACAAAAGATGTGTGCAACAAAATTTACTACTTCTGTAATATTTGATTATAAAAATACGCCCTTCACCTTAGAATTTTCTCATGGCTCCGTCAATGGTTTCTGCTTACTTGGTCATCACCTGCATAGCAAAAGATAACAAATAAAACACAAAGATTATGTAAAATATGCATAAAAGGTAGTCAATGTAGATGATGTGTACCTCGAGCAGATGCGAGTACCCCATCTTGACCATCCTCTCCATCCGAATCTAGCTTCACATCGACGTACCATCGCTTGTTGTCTACACGCAGCCAACACTTTATAGTGATGAGTGTTTCGATGCTTATCGGCCACAAACGTGCTCTCTTGTACGTGACAATACCATCGCCTGCCGAGCTCATGAAGCTCAGCAGGAGCGCTTGTTGCACATACGGACAACAGCCACATTGTAATGGAGGCAAGTAAGGGAAAGCATTTGGCCCCTGTGCTGGCCAACCAATATAGTGGGGTGAACATTCCTTCATTGGGCACGACCTCTGTTAGGTATTGGTAGAACTCGTCCAATGCTGACCTCGTTTACACAAGTGCCGGTTGAACTTTTTTGCATAGTGCTCTGTAGGCAAGAGTCCAACTCTCTACATTTTGAGAGCTCAAATTCAACGTGCCCACCCGCTGCATGCCTCGGCGAGTCACATGGTTTTAAAGACTGTACATATGTAATTGCTACTTCTCTGATGCCCTGATGTAACATTGCCCCTTTGTGGACTAGGTCCATCAATGCCGTGCTGGTTATTGCATCATTCGCCCAAATATTTTTGCATATTGCGCTAGCTTGCACTGCATTGCCTTACACACTTATGCCATGTTAGAACGATCTCCTTCATGTAACCGTCATACGCTGGTGAAGAAAGTGCCCACATCGATCTTCTGGACCACCTCCTCCATGTAGTGATTGAGGCCGTCTATGAGAAATAATATATCACATATGGCCGGGGTCACCATCTTGCAAACATGATCAGTGGATACAACAAACTGCCCAACAAACTGGCCGGGGTCACCAACTCCCACTCGTCCTTCGACATCTTCATCCCCTTCCCCTTTCTGGCCAAAATTCCTTGACATTTCATTAATGACATCGCGTTTCTTCATGGTGGCGGATAACATAGCATAAGTGCTGTTCTAGCGGGTTGGACAGTCCAACACGACCATGTTAGAGTCCTCGACTTTAGGGTCGTCTTCACATGCCTTCGCATACTCCTCTCTAAGTTGCGTAGAGCTCCAAATATTGCATACTAGTGTCTACACCTTTGCAACTGCATCACCTAGGTATAAAAATCGGCGTGCTCCATCATTATCGCTAGATGGTTAGAAAGTATCTCCATGCTAGTTGTTGTCGTTGCAGTTGTACTGGTTTGCTGTCCTGCTCACATCACCTTCATTGCACTCTATTACGTGGGCTGAAGGAATGCTAAAGCTTTTTAGTGTCGGTTGTAGGACAATGTTCACAATGTGTGCAACACACAAGATGTGCCATCTAGCGCTAAACATCAGGTTGACGCTCTTTATCTTCTTCACAATCAATGACAACATCCATTTATTCGTAGAGACATTGTCAGTAGTCACAGCGCAAACCTGCATAAATACCGGTAACATGTAAAATCACATGTTTAATTACTAAAATAAGTTCGATGTCGAATGATGACCTTTGGGCGCACACAGAATTCTTCCATGACCTAGAGAACGATGGACAACATGGTGTCCCCATCGTGCTTGCCAATGATCTCTCAGATGGCGAGTACCCACTCCCGGTACACCCATTTCTCGTCCACCCAATGAATGGTGATGTCTAGAAGTCCAGTACCATTCTCAACAGTCCGCGTGTCTACACTGAGGGACACTTGGTCCACATTTTCCTATAGCTTCTTCACCTCTTCTTTCATGCGCCCATACATTTGGATTGTCCACTACTTCACGACCTTCGCACTAGGGGGATCTAGTCCAACTATGTCGTGTAGCACCACAGCTCCTTGAATGCAACATTCTGAACAATGCTCCACAATGAATCAGTCAAACATATAAATCGTGCAATGACATTCTTCGTCTCATCTGGCGTATGCCCTCTTATCGCTCCTCGTCGGTTGGGCTTGCCTTGTTGGCTGGTGTGCATTGCCTCTGTTATACGCGGCTAATCATGGGCGTCCACCACCAAGCCCTTATGCTCAGCATGATGTTTAGGATGGCAAGATTGAAAATGTCTCCAGAATACGTTGGTGCCCTTGTCGGCCTGCCGCTTGATCGCTTTCCTCTTACGGTGAGGGTTCTTCTTACGGCACAGTAAGCATGCATAGTACCCATCACCAATGTTTTGGAAGTAGTCAATGATGACTGAACGGTTCGAACGAGGGTGATTCTGTACTGCACGGGATGTTCCCGCGTCCGTACCTTCAGCACCTTCAAGACAACTAGGTCCTACCCCAATGTAGTCTTCAGGCGGGGCACTAGTTCTAGGTGGGTTCATGTTTGTGAGAAGCATAAATTGGTCAGCAACGATTGTTTCATACATCAACGCATGTTGATGAGCTATGCTTAAAATTATAAAGAAGGTATCACAATTTGCAACTACGTCCAAAGATAATATGAGGTACAATGATGATAACACAATAAAAAACAGAACACTGTAAAGAAATTGCACAATCTATAGAAAGCATCGATAGTGAAGAAACTATGAGAAGTGAGGAAACTATGATAACTGAGAAGTAGGAGCGAAGATAATTGAAAGTTTCTTCAGACATATTTTGTTTCTAAGCTATGCTTAAAATCACAGAGTGAGAGAGAATGAGAGAGAGGGGGAATGAGAAAGAATGACACTGGGAGAGAATGAAAGACAGGGAGAGTGAAAGAGTGAGAGAGACGTGGAATGTTAGAAATAAAGAGAGAAAGAATCACTGAGAGAGTGAAAATGAGAGATAGGAAGAATGAGAAAGAATGAGGCTGAGAGAGAATGAGAGAGAGGAGCGGTAAATAGTGAGAGAGAGGGAGAATGAGAGCAATAAAAAGAGAAAGAATCACAGAGTGATAGAGAACGAGAGAGAGGGAGAACGATAAAAAATGGACTGAGAAAAGAATAAAACTGAGAGAAAATTAGAGAGAGGGAGAGCGAAATAGTGAGAGAGAGGGAGAATAAGACAAATAAAGAGAGAAAGAATGACAGAGTGATAGAGAATAAGAACAGGGGAGAATGAGAAAGAATGAAACTGAGAGAGAACGACAGAGATAAAGCGTGAAAGAGTGAGAGGGAGGGAGAATTAGAGAAATTAATATACGAAGAGTCACAGAGTGAGAGAATGAGAGATGGGAGAATGAGGGAAATAAAGCGAGAAAAAATCATGGAGAGAGAAAGAATGAGATGGAGAATGAGAAACAATGAGGCTGAGATAGAATGAGAGAGAGGGAGAGTGAAAGAGTGAGAGAGAGAGAGAATAAGAGCTATAAAGAGAAAAAGAATCACAGAGTGATAGAGAATGAGAGAAAGGGAGAATGAGAAAGAATGAGTCTGAGAAAAGAATAAGACGGAGAGAACGAGAGGGGCGGAGAGTGAAAGAGTGAGGGAGAGGGAGAATGAGAGAAATAAAGAGTAAAAGAATCATATAGTGAGAGATAATGAGCGAGAGGGAGTATGAGAAACGGTGACACTGAGGGAGAATGAGAGAGACAATGAGTTAAAGAGTGCGAGAGAGGGAGAATGAGAGAAATAAAGAGAGAAAGAATCACAGAGTGAGAGAAAATGAGCGATGGGAGAATGAGAAAGAATGAGTCTGAGAGAGAATGAGAGAGAGGGAGAGTGGAAGAGTGAGAGATAGGGAGAATGAGAGAAAAAAGAGTGAAAGAATCACAGGGTGAGAGAGAATGAGAGAGACAAACTGAGAAAGAGTGAGAGAGAGGGAAAATGAGAGAGACAAATAGAGCAGGAGACCCAGAATGAGAAAGTGATAGAGGCAAAGAGAGAAATAGTAAGAGAGAGGGTGAGACAGACAAGCAGAGGAAGAGTAAGAGACCTAAAGGAAGGAAAAATAAGAGAGAAAGATTCAGAGAAAGATAGTTAGACAAACAAAGAGAGAGTAAGGGAGACTTAGTAAGTGAGTGACTGACAAATGTAGACAGTGAGAGAGAGCAAGAGGGAGGGACTGAAATACGTAGAGAGAGACTGAGAGAGAATGAGAGAGTGGGAGAGTGAATGGGCTTGAGAGAGGGAGAATGAGAGAAATATAGAGAGAAAGAATCACAGTTTGGGAGGGAACGAGAGAGAGGAAGACTGAGAAAGAATGAGACTGAGAGAGAATGAAAGAGACAAAGAGTGAAAGAAAGAGAGAGAGGGAAAATGAGAGAAATAAGGAGAGAAAGAATCACACATCAAGAGAGAATGAGAGAGACAAAGTGATAAAAATTTAGACTAAGAGAGAATGAGAGAGACAACGAGGAAGAGAGTTACAGAGTGGTTGTTGAAGACAAGGTTTCATCAGGTAACAGAAACAATGGCTTCAGACTCAGAGCCTATCTGAGTCAAAACGACGGCTTTAGACTAAGAGCCTATCTGAGCAAATTAAAATAGAAGAAACGAAAGAACACGTACCACATTTCATGAAATAGGAAATAAGAAGCGTTATAATAAACAACCAATCAAAACTTACTTAACAATGAACGAATAGAAAATAGCCACATACCCCACGAAATAAAAGAATAAAAATAACACTAAATATTTAAACATAACTTAACCATTATGAATGAAGACCTGTTCACAACGGTTACAAAAAAGGTTGGAAATACGGTTACAGATCCAAAATTCTTCTAGCTAAATGTTCCCTGATTTACCCCTCTTGAAGCATTATAAATACTCCACGTACCTGTTTTAAGTAATGGAATAAGAGTGATTACTCTCTTCATTCTCTTTTCAACCTTTTTATCTCTCCATACTTCTGTCTCTCCATCTCGTTCCTGTTCACTTTACATGGTATCAGAGCCATCAGCTTAACAGCATCAGATTGCCAGCAAGATGGCAAATCCAAAGACCAACGTTGGTAGAGCTTCACAAGCTCTGCAGAATGCCGTCGCCTCAGGCATAACGACTCTGACAATGCTTCCTACTGGTATGCCAATTCCTCTAAAATTGACACGTGATAATTTTCTAATGTGGAAGATGCAGTTTACTCCATTGATCAAAATCTGTGGACTTGCAAAAATCATAGAACAAAGTCCTCCTCCAATTTTGTTTCTCGATGAAAATGGAAATATACAATGAAATCCTGAGCATGAGATGTGGCTTTGCATGGATCACCATGTGTTCATGTTAATCTCCACATCTCTATCAGAATCAATTTTACCTTGCATTATAAGCTGCAATACTGCAAAAGAAGCATGGGAATCTATTTGCTAAAACGTAGCACTCAGAAACAAGTCCAAGATTATGAACATGTATAGCAAGCATCAAAGCATTACCAAGGGGACAATGTCAACAAAGGACTATGTTCGACAAGTTAGGTCTGTCAATGATGGGTTATCTGCAGCTGGACAAATAGTAGATGAGTCTGTCATCATCTTCAATTTACTCAGAGGATTGGGACCCGAATACAATGCATTTGTATCAGGGTTAAATGCTCATATAGATGGAATGACACCTGAAGATGTTATCTCCAAAATTAGAGGAGACGATGAGTTAACATCACGACAGAATAGAGGCACAGAAAGAAATTTTCCACCCATGGCAAATCAAATTCATTACAATGACCGTGGACATAGCAGAGGAAGATTCAGTAAAGGAAGAGGACGCCAGAATAAATTTTCTCCCAGATGTCAATTGTGTGGACAATTTGGACATCGAGTGCATGATTGCAGAGAAAGCTTCAATAAAAACTATCAAGGATGGCATGCTCAAAATCAACAACAAACAGGTAAAGGGTATTACAATACTGGGAACTATGGATCTCAAAACCATCAAAAACATTCTCAACCTCCTCAGGCCTACATCGCAAATGCTACTTCTCAAGTCTACATGACTAACACTTCAGCACCTTTAGAATTCGGCTCCTCAGTGTCCTGGTATCCAGATAGTGGTGCTACCCATCATGTCACGCCAGATTCATCACATATTCAACATGCTGAACCATGTCAAGGCACCGAACAGCTTCACATAGGTAATGGCTCAGGTTTGAATAGCTTATCTCATGGTTTTTCTGAAATTCTTTCTACACAATATCCACTCAAACTGAAAAATATCTTACATGTTCCAGACATAACTGAAAGTTTACTCTCTGTTCAGAAACTGACATCACATAACAATGAATCTTCGAATTTCACTGTTCCTATTGTTTGGTGAAGGACACGGTGACAGGCCAAGTATTTCTCAAGGGGGACCTTAAAGATGGCTTCTATCATCTAGAGACATCTTCACTCAATCCAACTGGTCTAATAAGAGAAAAGGCCTCCCCTTAAACTTGGCACAATCAACTTGGGCACCCTCATTTCAGAATTTTACAGAATATAATAAATAAATGTGGACTTCCTACGGATAGAAAACTTCAGAATTATGTTTGTGATTCATGTTGTATTGCTAAGAGCCATCAATTACCTTTTAAACTGTCTGATTGACATGCTAGCAAACCATTATAACTGATTCATTCTGATTTACAGGGACCATCACCTGTTTTATCCCATTTTGGATTCCTATATTATGTTATATTTGTTAATGATTTTAGCAAATATACATGGCTCTATCCTCTTAAAAGGAAAAGTGATGTATTACAAGTTTTTATTGACTTTCATTCAAGAATGAAAAGGCAATTATCAACCAAACTCGTAGCATTTCAATCAGATTGGGGTGGGGAATTCCAAGCTCTCACAAGTCACCTAAAATCTCATGGTGTACTTCATAGAGTTTCATGTCCACATACACCCTAGCATAATGGAACTGCTGAGAGAAAACACGGACATATTGTTGAAACCGGGTTATCTCTGTTACATCATGCATATCTGCGTTGAAAATTTTGGGATGAAGCTTTTTCTATAGCAACTTATCTTATAAATTGAATGCCTATACCAATACTTCAAAATAAATCTTCTTATGAAAAATTCTTTTCTCTAACACCTGATTATGGATTTCTTGAATCATTTCAATGTTTATGCTATCTTAGCCTTCGACCTTATACTCCTAACAAAGTGTCATATAGATCTGAAAGATGTGTTTTTTTGGGATACAGTGGATCCCATATGGGATATAGATGTTTATTACTTCAATCAGGTAAGTTTTTCATTTCCAGAGATGTTATATTCAATGAGAATATCTTTCCTTATTCTGAAAATTGTCTGTCTAATTCACAATCACCAAACAATGATCCTGGTATTCTAGGATCATACAAAGGGATTGTGCCATATAACATAATTACAAGTTCACAAGAACAGGTGAAAAGTAATACAGTAACTCCTTCAGAAATTCTTTTGGAACCTGAAAATTCTTCAGATGCTTTCTTGGAAAATCACTCTGAGGCCTAAAATGCATCACCAACTTCCAATCCCAAATCAAAGGATTTAAAAGATATCTATGCTGATCTTGGAGTTGATCTTAATACTCTCCAAGAACAGCATACTCAGTACAATCTTCGTAAACCAAAAAATGCTAAAATTACGTCAAACCATCCTGTATGTTTGTCATTGACTCTTAATTCTAAAACATAACCTTCAACCTACAGGATTGATTCCCAAAATCCGGTTTGGGTTAAAGCTATGAACTCAGAGTTCCTAGACTATCTACTATGAACATTATTGGATGCAAACGGATCTATAAACTAAAGTACAAAGCTAATGGACATATTGAACGATATAAAGCTATGCTAGTAGCAAATGATTTTAATCAAGAAGAAGGTTTTGACTACTTTGAAACTTTCAGTCCTGTAATCAAACATATAACTGTTAGACTTCTTCTCGTTGTAGTTATAGCCAAAAATTGGACAATACATCAATTAGATGTATCCAATGCATTTGTACATGGGTCCCTTAATGAGATCATATACATGGAACAACCTCAAGGTTTTGTTCATCAGCAATTTCCTAATCACGTTTGTTAGCTAAAAAAAGCTCTCTATGGTCTGAAACAGGCTCCTCGTGAATGGTTTAAGAAATTATCAATACATCTATCTACTCTTGGTTTTGTTGGATCCAAAACAGACACCTCATTAGTTTTAAAAATACACTCCAGTCATCCTATTTTTATTCTCCTTTATGTTGATGACATGCTAATTATAAGTCCAGATACCAAAGCCATTCAACATGCTATCAAGTCTTTATCGGATCCATTTGCAATCAGAGATCTTGAACAAGCAAGATACTTTCTTGGCATAGAACTTATTTCAGAATCAGATGGATACACATTGTCCCAAGAGAAATATTTAGCTTCTATCCTAAAAAGGGCTGACATGGAATTGTGTAAACCAGCCTCAACTCCATGCAGTCAACACTCCAGTCCTCACTAAAATGACGTCTTTGTAGATCCAAAACTATATAGAAATATTGTGGGGGCATTACAATATGTCACGTTGACGAGACGTGACATCTCTTATGCAGTAAATAGAGCTTGTCAAGCAATGCATAATCCCACTCCCATTGAGTAGACTCAAGTAAAACACTTACTACAATACATTAAGGGAAGTGTTCACTTTAGTCTTAAATTCTTTAGATGCTCTAACCTTTGTTTAAATGCCTATAGTGATGCAGATTTGGCAGGATCTCAAACAGACCAAAGATCAACTAGTGGCTATCTAGCCTGTATAGGACAAAACCTCATCTCCTCGAGCTCAAAGAAACAATCTACTGTTGCAAGATCCAGCACAGAGGCTGAATACAAAGCCTTAGCTAATGCTACATCAGAAATTATCTGGTTAAAATCTCTTGTGCGGGAAC
The DNA here is from genome assembly GCF_029677425.1 of Wolffia australiana. Lineage (NCBI taxonomy): Eukaryota > Viridiplantae > Streptophyta > Magnoliopsida > Alismatales > Araceae > Wolffia > Wolffia australiana. The sequence goes on from NC_135838.1 coordinate 5,967,049, forward strand.
TCAAGATACCACTGGATCCAACACCAATTCTACAGTGTGACAACATTGGAGCAACGTACCTAGCAGCTAATCCAGTCTTCCATGCAAGAACAAAGCATGTGGAAATTGACTTCCACTTTGTTTGTGAGAAAGTGTCATCAAAGCAACTACAAATCTTCTTTGTCTCAAGCAAGGACCAGCTAGCTGATGCTCTCACCAAGCCTATACCCAAGCACGGATTTGATTGGCTCAGGAGCAAGCTCAACCTTATACCCAGGCTGAGCTTGAGGGGGGTGTTGAAGACAAGTTTCCATCAGGTAACTAAAACAACGGCTTCAGACTCAGAGCCTATATGAGCAAATTAAAATAGAAGAAATGAAAGAACACGTACCACATTTCATGAAATAGAAAATAAGAAACGTTATAATAAACAACCAATCAAAACTTACTTAATAATCAACAAATAGAAAATAGGCACATACCCCACGAAATAAAAGAATAAAAATAACACTAAATATTTAAACATAACATAACCATTTGAACGAAGACCTGTTCACAACGGTTACAAAAAAGGTTGGAAATACGGTTACAGATCCAAAATTCTTCTAGCTAAATGTTCCCTGATTTACCCCTCTTGAAGCATTATAAATACTCCATGTACCTGTTTTAAGTAATGGAATAAGAGTGATTACTCTCTTCATTCTCTTTTCAACCTTTTTATCTCTTCATCCTTCTGTCTCTCCATCTCATTCCTGTTCACTTCATAGTGATTGGGTGACAAAGACAAAGAGAGAAATAGTAAGGGAGATGGAGACAAAAAGTAACAAGTGATGGAAAATGTTTGGGACTGGATCTATTCGGAGAGAGGGACAGTGGGACACACACGCTTAGGAATAAAGATAATGAATAAAAATATATATGAAGAGTTGGAAAGCAAGAGAGTGACACACAATACTAAATAGAGTAAGAGAGAGACTGAAAGACAGAGACAACGAGATTGAGAAAGCAAGACAGAAAGAGTTAAAGAGACAGACTGAAAGACAGAGACAACGAGATTGAGAAAGAAAGACAGAAAGAGTAAGATATAGTGTGTTTGAGATATAGAGAAGGAATAAGAGACAGTGGCAGAAGGAAATACAAAGGGAAATATAAAGAGTGAGAAAGACTGAGAAAAAGTTAGAGATATAGGGAGAAACTGAAATATGAAATTAAGATGCAACCCCATGTATAGTGTATATACATTATACAATTATGTTCAACTAGAAAACTTTGTATAGTTGGTAATGAACATACAACAGGCAAAATCACAGATGAATTAAAAAAACAAACTGAGATATAAAATTCGAATCCACAATTGCACATAGTCCTGAAAATAACATATTAACATGGTTACTATCACAAGATAGCAAAAAACGCAATGGTAAGAACTAGAATTGAGGAAGATAAAAAAAAAATTGAAGCTACTGAGTATGGATACTTTAATTTGAAATAAAATTCTTTGAACAAATGCAACCAGAATGGAAATTACAACATTTCAATGAACGGGAAGAAGATGAGAATTGAGAATTGGCGGATGAAGAAGAATATGAGAAATAGCAGAAGAAGAAGAAAAATAAATTTCCAGGCCGAAGGGTAGAATAGGAAGAAGAACTTACCCCCTCTCCGCTGTCTGCCAATTCCGCCTTTGCCACCGTCCGCCGATGCCGCGGTCTGCCATCCGCCATCCACCGTCCGCCATCCGCCGTCCACCGTCTGCCAGACCCTCTATTTCGTGTATTTTTTATTCGAACTTTCCAATCAAAAAAGATTCGAAAGTTTCCAATAAAAATACATGAAGTAATATTTTTGATGTTGGATGTCAGAATTTGATGTTCCCGTCATTAATAGCAATCACTCTGCATTTCCATGTTCTCGTCATTAATAGTCGCCATTATATCTATCACTACCAGACATCAATCACTTATGCAAACTGATACCATGGAAAACTAATAGTCTTATTACATTACAGTTGACATTTAATACCATTATTCCAAAATGACTGCTCTATTGTAATTGAAATACTTGGATGGTGGTTAAATAAATTTCTCTTTCAGTCTAATTTCATATTACAGTCTATTTTCTTAATGTGGTTGTCATTATCCTTCTGTTTGCTTGTTCATCTTAGGTGAAATAATACTTATAAGCTGCATTACAAGCAGATCAATGTGGGTTGCCAACCTCCAGTTCTTCACTGTGTTAAACAGCCTCAAGACCGAAAGATGAAGAGACATGAATTTTACATAAATTAAAGTCTATTCTCTCAACTTAAAATTTGAAGTATTTTGAAAAGGAATGGACTACGGCATAATATTGGACTTTCTCGCGGATCGTTGTCACAGCAACAAAATAAATGATTAGATCATGTAAATAGTATATAATCAAATGTATTTTATAAACTACATAAAACTCTTTCAGATGAAATAACTTAGGGTATTTATTCGTTATTCATTTACTTGTGGCACCATCCATTGTCTTTTTTATCTGTTCCATATTATAAAGTTATTGTCAATCTTTATCAACTTACGGATTTTATCACCGATCACTTTCCTATGATTCACATAATCCTTTTGCTGACATGTCTGGTTTGATCAATTATTTAGGACACTGGATAATTCATCATTAGTCATTAAAACCTTTCACTCCAATGTAAAGCAATTAAAAATATATGAAGTATATATAGTATCTGACTCCTGTGTATTACAATGACTGAGAAGATGCCCTAAGAGTAAACACAGGTAGTATTTTCGTAGTTTATACTTATTTTCTTTCCTCCCCTAAATGTATTCCCACCTAAGGTTATCTTATTAATAAACATGCTCCCATGTTTCTAACGATGCATTATTCACGTCACACTGTTCAGGCATTAAATGATGTGCTAACTATGCAGAGCAATCTTTGTGCTACGAAATAACATAAATGGAATTTCGAATACAGCAAAGAGTATATCTAGCTTTATGTCTTTATGATTTTTAGTATTGAAATGACAGTGTAATCTTGTAATACATAAGAAAATGATTAGAGTTATACAAATATCCATGTAAGCATGGTCTTGAAATACTTTAGAAAATAATCTTTTCCGTGTTAATATCCATGTTTACCTGATTTATAGTCGTTGTCTCCTTATATACAAATGTATAAAACTACACCTTTTTAGTTTCAGGTGTATTGTGAATGTGAAATAAACAATATAACGACTGAATAGTATGTTCTTAAATAAACTTATTAGTGTAATTTAATTTTTTTTTTACTTTGATTTCAATAAGAATTCAATAAGCATACTGATTTGAAATGTATATTATGATTTCTGCTCACCTTATCGCATAATAATACTATTTCATCTACATATAACTCGTGATCAAAGGTTTACCATGTTACTTCCCCTTTTATGTTAGACCTGTAAGCGAACACATTTATAAAAATGTTAATGCAAATTGTAATTTTTATGAATTTCTATGCTGGATCTTCCTTTTGTTCCTAAGTTTAATGAGAACATGTTATTTGGATGGTATATATTAGTTTAATATTTCCAATAGAGTTTCGGTTTAATAGGGGATGTTCTACGAACATTACATTATGAAATTAAACAACATTACAAACAGACCAAAATTTTCGACAACTATATACATTCCTGATCACAAATTTTTATATTTTTTAACACATAAGTAAAAATTTACTACCCCGTACAATGATAATCTTGATTATGTAGTGATGAAATCTTGAATTGATATCAGCTGGTATACTTAATAAAATTAAAAATATCCTTTGTGACGGATTATATTTATCCTGCAGGATTAGATAATGTACATTTAATTTTCTTCATAATTAAAAATATTTAATATAGATATGATTAGCTAAAAATAAAAGAATGTATTTAAATTACTGACTATATCTATCATATTACGTAGTTGATTGTATGAAATAACAATATGACTTTTTGTTGTAATTGATGGATGACACGTGGCCGTCAAGCTAAATCACACCATAATTTCTTTATTTTAGTTCATTGAATGAAATATTAGTTCATGACTATTCCAGTTTGATGGTTATATTGAAGTGCATTAATACATGAAGGACCTAGTAAATCCTGATAAGAATATATAACGTTGAATTCTATTATTTAAACATGTATTCTAAATATTCCTATTCGATAGTTAATCAAATGGAGACCAAATTACATAGGATCAAACAGCATTAACTGATCCTACTTATATGAGAAGTATGTATTATCATGTCTCTATTAGTGTGGCAACACTAAGGGCAAATAGTGGGTTCTATTTAAAGAAAGAGTTCACTAAATTGATCCAAAGAATCCATGAATAGTGTTATACCTGAATGTAAATCTGGTTGAGTCATGTTTGCGGTTATATAAGTGATCCAGTGACCTGAGACATGAAGACATCTTGTGCATGGACGTATACATTTGAATACAACTTATGAGCGTCTAATCATGTGATTAAAACAAGGCATACCTCATAGGTAGTAAGAAGTTCACGGAGACGACTTAGCAGTCAAGATGAGATCATCTGCCCTTGGTAAAAGAGGAGATTGCCTCAAGGAAGATGATGTAGTAAATCCATATCAAGGGTACTGAGGATATTGGAGAAGGCATTTTCTAATGATCCCCATTATCCATTAATACTAGTTGAAGGATGAATTAAGGTTTGGTGATCAGCTATACCCTAAGTTGTTCGAGAGTCTCGAGCAGGTGAAGTATTATGCGTAGAGGGTAACTGGTAATTGCAAATCTTTTGTGAAAGAGTCAAACACTACTTTAGTATCTTCTAGAGCACGACTTCTAACTTAGCACCACACGGCCAGGAAATTTAACATATTGATTGGGTTAAATCAATCCTTAGTTAATTAACCTCTATGTTGACATAGTTAATTGATAAGTTTGACCAATAATTGTTATTATGCCACTAAAGGTATTAACTAAAATGATACATGGATCTAGAGGGTCACAAGTATGACATTGTAGGGATATTGGTAAATATATTATAGTCAATAGGTTTTTGAGAAAAAACTTAAGTGAGATATAAGTAGGCGAAGGGGCACCCATTTTAAGCTCCCAGGCCAGCTCGAATTGGCTGTCCCCCCTTTCTCCACTCTGATCTTCTCTCAATTCAACCAAAGAGAGTGTATTCATGGTGATAAGATCTTCAAGTTTTTCAATGAGAGTTAAAGAACTAGAGATCCAAGAGCAAAGTGATCGCGGTGATACTTCTAAGGGGTCATATGAACGACTTCAGAACAATCTCAGAGTGAGAAAGTTAAGGGTGGAGCAAGGTCCTCATAAGGTACATGTGATGTATTTATTTTAAAGATGATTTATGAATCAACTGATTGCTTCAGCATTCATGGAAAAACTTGTTTTACATGATTAAACCTGGATACAAAACCCAATAGTAATAATTTCAACTCTCAAACAAGTAGATCATAATTATTACTCATAGTGCACTTTTAATGTTCCCACATATGCCTGAACTCATTCATTTCTTCATTTCTTTTATGAAATTCCTAGGTATTTATAACAAATAGTGTGTGTTACTTATTGAGATTCACACTAGTGTATATTATATGTAAACAATTTTGAACTAGTGTCGACCCATTAACTAGTTCACTAACTTAAACATTATCCTCCTGGGTCCATAATACCAACGGTGAACTATCCACATCCATTAAATAAATAGGATTTTCATCATCATAATATAGACAGTTGAGCAATGTTGTTTATTTCTCCAAATGTTATTTAACGGAAATAGTGAGTAAGAAAACTTTGAAATCTTTTGACCATATATGTTAAACAGATGTTATATTATTTTCTTCAGTCATGATGGCACTAAATAAGCTCAGCATGATCCTTAATTCCTAATAGATCAGTGAAGAAAACCATAGCATTATCCTGATATATTTAGCAGACTAAGCAGACTCATCATTGGTCAACATTAGCTAAAGTATATGCTTCACATACTAATTAATAAATAAAATTGTCAATACTTCTATGTACAACGATTTTTTCATTAAAATTTTAATACATACGGTATGACATTGTTTAATGCACCAGGTTGATGCAATAAAGCTATTTTATTTTTTTCTGTACATGCATTCTAATATCATTTTTTATGTATATACAAAAACCATACATCCCCTTTTACTTCATGCCTTTATCAAAGACTGCAACTAAGAATAACAAATAGATAGTATAATGCTCTTATATTCATATCATGTGATTAAGGAAGGAAGTATAGTTCTTTAATGAATGAGAAATTGATTCGATGCCAACTGTTCCTTCAGAATAACATCTGAAAAGATTGTATATAATTCAGATCAGAGTGTCTCAAGCATGACTAGTGGAATCATGTTGTGAATAAGCTCCTAAAATCAAACAATGTTCAATTGTGTTCCCTGAGGTTTCCAGAAATGGAATTGTACTTAGCCACTTTGCATTAAAAATTTATTGTACGGTGTCTCAACGTCATTACTTTCTCATCCCATGGGCACTAGGAAACTATATGATATTGATGACTTATTGATGAACCCAACATGAGTCACATCTTACTACCATTTTAGCATCCTTTTCTTTACATTATCTCCATCTTTATATGGATTTTCATTTCATGCAATTTGTAGCCCATTTTTGTAAAACAACATTTTTTAATGTAATCTCTCCATATTTTACAAGCCCATAAATTCTTATTGAAAAGATTCATCAACTATTATTCCATTAAATGAGTTTAATCCTTCTCTCTCTAGTATATTAGTTTATATGTTGCAGGGATGAAGTAATTTTTTAAAAAATAATAATAATAATTTTTTTATGGAGGAATATAGCTTGTTGAGCCAGGCGCATATCAGCTATAAAGCCTGGCTCAATAACGCGAGCACATGGCACTAAAGCTCACTCATAGCGATCGAAGGGGTGGTACCCAAGTAGCAGCACCCAGCAGAATCACAAAGACAAAGTCGATGTAGAGAAGACACACATATAGAGTCTTCATTTGAAGCCCGACAGAGAGATAGCCCACCAATGCGCGTAGGGGATACGGTAATTTAATTCATTTTGGGTCAGGCTGAAAATAGAGGAGCAGGATCGTGGCCTAATGGGCTGAAATCTGAAGAGAATAAGAAATAGTACATACTCGAGATTGGAGCTGACTCAACCCAAAGGCTGGATGATAACGGGTTGAAACATAAGTGGGACTTTAATCATAGTCATTTGATCTTCATAACAAGCATCGGACGATCAAGGTTACATCTGACTCCTATTTCTTTATTCTCTTTACTAGTCCTTTGATTGGCCACAATGACTATTGGGATGGCGGGGCCCTTCGATTGACAAATCACAAATCAGAAAAGACTGATATGGCTTGTGATGCGTCCACGTGGCTTGTGACTGCACCATAACTAAAAGGAGTCTATGTTTGTGACTTAATTGCCATCGTTGTACTCCCTATGAGGGAGATTAGAGGGCCAAGAGCAAATTGGTCCATCTACCCCCCTAGCCATCACCTCTGCCAATAAGACGATTGGTGAAGAACCATCCAGTCGAGCATGCTCAGACTCGTCATCAGCCACGTTGTGGAGCCCGAGCCGACGTGAAGAATCCAAGCCTTCATTTTCCAGTTTGACAACATCTGAACTTTTGTGTTACCATATTTTAGCGTCGTTCTGATCATTTTATCGTGTTTTAGCGTCGTTTTGTACACTAGGAGGCCGACCCCGATCCTTCTGGGCATCCTCTAACGTTGTTGTGTTTTATGTTATTTGCCTCATTTTGATCCTGAGGGGAGAGACCTTGTTGGACGCTCCCCTAAGGTGGCCCATTAGGGCACTCATATTCCCCTTATATATACAGAGAAAGGGGGGGTTAACATTGGATCAGATTGTTATTTTGTGTTGAAAGAGACTTGTTCCTTTGGAAAAGAAGGAAGTTATCATTCTGTTTCTAGGGTTTGCCTATGACACTCCTTTGGGAAAGAGTACCATTCTATTAGGATTTCTAGTCCAGAAGCTTGCCAATGCCTTCATGGTTGTTTAGAGCATCTCTGCCACAATCTTCCCTGAACTGACATCGACCCATGAACCTCCATCAGCCTGCATGTTTTTCGCTGGGTTTTGGGATGGTTGACCACTGAATGGGCACCATAGGTTGCACTATAGAATTCCCGTTGTCGATCTCTAGATGAACCTGCACCGCCTGGTCTCTAGAGCACCACGCTTCCGCGTCAATGGCCAACTTGATCTGCAATATCACACTTGAATCTTTGGTTTTCCACCATCTATCATCGTTCCACATCCCCACATCCATAGGCAATAATGGCCCCACCATACCGGTGTGTGGAATCAACCCTAGACAAGACCGCCCCGGATCGGTCTTACCTACAAAGATACCTGCTTACACCATTGTCGGAGCACCTGGATCTTTTCTTGCACTTCTTCTGATCATGGATCCTATTGGATTCTAGAGGCCTTGACATGGATGAAGACAAGGATTCCATGCAGCGGAAGACACATAACAAAATCATGAAACAAGTTTCCTTTGCACGGATTGCATCCTTTATTTCTTAGATCCCGGATCAAGACAAGTAGAGCTACTCAAATGTGCAGCCTCTAGATGTATCCATGCAATCCTCAACACATTAGATCTCCTCCTCCTCTCGATGAGATCCATTCTACCTCCATCGTTGTCCTAACGTTGTTCTGAACGCATCGGGCATGGAGACTAGGTGTTGGAAGAGGGGAGAAGAAGGGGAAGGCCCCTGAACAATTCTGGCCTGGGTGAATTTTGTTCAGGGCCTTCCCATATTTATACTATGTAGGTATTTTTCATTAAAACCTCCAAAACTTAACTATATCTTTCGACGTCAAAAAGACCATTCGCGTGTGACCCTCTAGGCCCATGAATCAGTCTTGCTAACAACTCTAGCGACCCAATAACCTTTATTTTCTTCCAAATTAATTAACTATATCGTCATATAGATTAATTAATGTTGGATAAATTTAACCCAATCGATAGATGGAGTCTCCAACACGTTAGGTGCCAAGCTACACCTTGTGTTTAAGGAGATACAAAAGAATGTGTATCGATTCACTTTGTGGAACTTGTTCTTCATTGGTTATTGTGTACGTATAGTCCCTAATCCACTTGAGGCTCCTTGGATGACTTAAGGTATGGTCAACTGTCAAATTCTAATCGGTCATCCGATCTAGTACTGATGCCTTTGAAAATCATCAGAGAACTCTTTGATATTTCATTGCATTGGCTAAGAACTTCATCACATCTTCTTCCTTGAGCTATCACCTCTTATATCGAGGGTGCATAATTCCATCTTGACCACTCAATCGTCTTCATGAACTTCTTGATGCACACGAGCTTAGACCTTTTTGAATCCCATGATTAGAAACTCGTTGGCCATATTCAAAGTACAACCGTTCGTCCACAAGATGTCTTCGGTGTCTCAGGTCCAAGGACCACTTATACAACCATGACATGAATCAACCTGATTGGTAGTTTGGTATAATACCATTCAGGGATTTTAACGGATTGATTCAATGAACTCTTTCCACTAAGGAGCAACCACTATCCATCCTTAGTGTGTCCACACGAATGGCTACGGGACCAGCCATACTCGTCATATGAGTGAGGCTAGATAAAGCTATTCTATTTGGATACTTTGACGTCCTTCTCATGTATCCTTTGAATAGGAATGTTTAGAACACATGCTTAAAGACTGCTGATCTCCGTATTACTATTTCCTCATAATTCACAAAGTCCAATCATGTATTCATGGACTTCATTATAAGCATCACACGTGCACTATACTTAATATGTTGTATTAATGAACATTGAACGAGATGTGGAATGTGTGATTGGCTTGCTGGTCACCTATACTTTCATCAGATCTGCCTTATCCCAATGATCCTAATAGCCTCTCCACAAACTTCCTACAGCACCAAGACCAAATCACGGGGTTCTCATTCTTACGATCAAGTCCACTTCAATCATAGCAGGCCGGCGCATCAGCCCCATCGTGGATTATGCCAGCCACCCATTTGCTCATGCCATTCTAGCATCAACCAGACCGCTCTCTCTTTTGTCGCAAGGGTAGATCCCTGTCCCACCTCCCGCAAGTGTTTTTGCCGCAGTCTGATCATTGCTTGGATGCACCACGAGTAGCCCTTCGCACACCGATCACTCTTTGCCACGGTGTGTGCCACTCTCCATGACTCGACCATTCCGTGGCCTACTGCTGCCCAGCACTACTATAGCAACCGTGTGTTTCACCTAAGCCCGTGACAATCCGCACTGCCCTCGCTGCACCAGCACTTTGCCTCCGTCCATTTTCTCTGATCGTAGTTTCCCATGCTGATGACGTCATTGATTCCCATCAACGGTACCCATTCACTCAATATCCGAATTGAGCCGGCAGGTCACATCCTCTCCCCTTATTTTACAGTATTATTATCTCTTCCATTGCGGGTCTCCAATTGCTCATCATCCCAAGAGAGTTTTTATACGCCTCGTAGATCTAGCCACTGTACTCGTGTGAGTGGAATTTATTTGACGATGTAATATCTCATTGTTCATGTCAACGGTGCGAACGCTCTTAGACGAAGATCATCCCCCAATCTGCCGGCCCTAGAGCTGACCACACGGATCATTAGGAGATTGGCAATGCCGTGACCCTTCTATGTGTAGAAAATTTGGTTACGCCTCGAATCATTCGGATTCCAACATACTTCTTGTTGATTTGTATTAAACGTTCGTATCATGTCACCTCGTTGCATCACATTTCGCATTCATTTCGCTGTGGTATGGCACGAGCCACCCGATCTCAGTCATCGTGTTAAATCAACGATAGTCTTAAGCAGTCCAGACCGCTTGGAAGTAACCCATGGCTGCACAACCTCATCTATGGCTACTTGAGGCCCTCCAAAGGATTTTAAAAGGCGAATGGAACCACTAATTTGATATCTTTCGATTGAGACTCAAACAACAGCAGTAGACCCTTCTGGGGGTGAGGTCAGCAAGGGGAGGAGTGACACCTCTCCCAACTCTGGGAAAGCCTAGGATAGCACGTTAGGAATATTAGAGATCTTTGGATTTGTGCCAGCTTGGAGGAAGACAGAAGGAAATGAACACTAACGCTGAGGGGTGGTGACTAGCGTTTTCAATCTCTGACTGCCTGAATCAGGTCAATGTTGGTGAGATTTGTTGAACTCTATTGGTAGATCAGTACTTGATTGTGTAATTTGTATGTTTGTATTTGGGTTCAATCACATTAGAAATTGCTTTTTGATCTGGCTTCCAAGTTCGTCCTTTGTGAGTCATTTTCACAAACACCTTTTGGGCATCTAGAATGTTATTCATATTTTCCTCGATTTTATCTTATCAAAAAATAATAGTAAGTATATTTATTAAATACATAAACTATATAAACTTTAGTATGCTATTATATGATACGCCCTACATATATATTAATACATATACTTAATTCAACAACTCTCTTACTTGTTTGATCTCTTTTTATCCAATTCTCTCTATATTATCAATATATTTAACTCTTCCACTGCCTACCCTAATATATCCTTTTAAATATAGTACTTTAAATAATTTATTTCGTCCACCTAATAACTACCTCGAATATTTGAAAACTGTATTCATTCTATTACTAAAGAAAGATTGTTTTCATGACCATAGTACTGCTCCTGAATCTAATATCTACTTTGCTACCCCTTTCCACTAAAAATCACATTTTCACTATCTTGACTATGATTAGAATCATTTCTTGTAGTCATGTTTTCACTACTCTCTTTAACTATCCCAATAATCATCTTAATTTCTCCATCATCCTAACTAAAAAATTATATTCACCTCTAATGCCTAGTCCTTGTGGAGATGACCACACTCTCTTTTTACACATATTTTAGTGAGTTTTCTATTTTCAGGAAAAATTTTGACATAGCAAAATAAAAATTACTGCAACAGTAAAATTGACAACATAATTTGCTTCCATCAGTCATGTCTTTCAACTCAGATGGACCTAGCTGCCTTTGATCCTTCTGATTGTTGTCGTTCTTTTGGCCCTCACCCTCCAGGATTATTTTACCTTGTAAGAGCCAACACATACGGGATCGGATAGGATTAAAAAGCTTGCAGACAATCAACATGTGCTGGACATCACGGTCAGGCATCACAACTGGGATACCAACAAAGAGCTGCGCTTCATAGGAATCATCAGCTAGATTGCTTGCTAGTATTACAAGCTGTTCATTGAGGCCAATGATGGAGTGCAGTCTAACAGGTACACTACACTTGTTTGTGAAAAGGTGTCAAACAAGGTCCATGAGTTAATCTGCTTCACTAGGTCTTGAAGGAACCTTTGTGAGTAGATGTATACTTTGACTTAGTCATAAGAGTGGGATCCTCAGCCAATTGAATTTGACTTAACACCTATCCAATAATGATGTGCCACATACCTGATAAAAATATTTTTAGGATTTAAAATGTAAACATCTTAGAGTCATTCTATACATCATTTTATTAATATACTCCTTTTTTAGTATAAATCCCGTTCCACACATTTATTATAGAAAAGCTTAAAATCACCATTTAATTTTACTACAGTTCTACCTTATTTCTGAGAGCCATCTTTATCTCAATTAAAATATGTTGTGCAATTATTATTTGTAATGGCATGAAGCTTAAGATGCATTAAATAACAAAATAAGAAGATAAAAACAAACAACAACTGGGATTTTTAGTGGATAATTGGAGGGAGCCTACAAACATTAAAGCCAGCAGTCATTTAGCAAGTACACAACACTCAAGTTGGCCAGCAGTCGACGAGCGTAACCACACATGCAGCCTTTGCTGGCTGGCACATGCGGGCCCACTTAATGTCCATATAGAGACCCCATAAGGCCACATAGAGGCCTGTGCACGCACACATAGGATGATAAATTAATTCAAACACTAGTGAAAATGCAGTTCATATAGTAATTTGTATTTCAAGCCTTTTGGTATGTGACTAATAATAGCCTTTTAAGTTTTAGAAGGGCACAAGCAAGGCCGAGAATTGTGAGGAGGGATCGCGGCCCAACAGTTCATGATATGAATGAAGTTCATGAAAAATACATAACTGGGTTTTCACTCATTTTCTTTCCCGCTATCCCTTTCTCTATCTCATTCTCCCCCCCCTCTCTCACCTTCTCTCCAGATCTCCCTCTCCTCCTTTCTCTACCTCGTTTTCTCCCTCTCACTCTCACCCTCTCTCCCGCTCTCCCTCTCTCACACCCTCTCTCCCAATCTCCTATCCACCTCTCTCTATCTCGTTCTCTGCCTCTCTCTCTCCCTCTATCCCGCTGTTAGGCCCCTATCTAGGCGGCATTCCCAGCCCAGAGGCCTGTGTGCTTATTGGGAGGGAGTGTCCGTGTTGTAGACTCACTACATTAAAGGACTTAGTCATTATGGGTAGCGATGCCCAAGCCTGATCTTTCAGGCCATCACCCCTTTATGCGGTGATACACTACAGATGGTGTGCGTGCCCGTCCACGCCCAAGGTGGGATAGATCAGGTGAGGTCCGCGTGTGCTGGGTGCACGGGCCGACAGGTGTGAGCCCGCACGCGCCAAGCGCTGCGCGCCAGCGCCAAGTGCCAAGCATGGGTGCCAACGCTACGCACGAGCGCAAGCGCCGCGCAGGAGCGAGAAGCCCTGTGCGTGGGCGCGAGAGGCGCAAGCCGGGCAGCGTGCCGCGGGTGCACCATGAGGAGTTGTGCGGGGTGTCGCACGGCGGCTGTGCGAGGCAGCGCGTGCATTGCGTGTGCGGGGAGCGGGGTAGGGAGACATCCCGCCAGGAGACTAAGACAGGTGGCACATTGAGAGCGTCGAGGCGGCACAAAGGGCGCGTGGTGCTCTCGCAAGTAGTGCTGGGCGCGCAGTGCCCAGCTTGGGGCATCCAATGCGGCGGCGCCGCGCAGACTACGCACGAAGGTGGGGACACGGGTGCTGGTGGCCTGTGTGATCGTCAAGGCAGGGGTGGTGTGTGTGATTGGCACTCCCGCGGGCGTACAACGCGCGGCGCCCGGCTCGGGCACTTGTGTAGCGGTAGAGCAGGCACGCGCGCACAGTGCGGTGGCCTCGAGGCGGTGTGGCGACACTACCCTGGCGCAAGGCGCCTCGTCTCGTTCGTTGTAACACCCCTTGTCTTCCCCCATGTAATTGTCCCAACAACGATGTACTCTTTTATTATATTAATGCAAATACCCTATTCCCCAATGGGGCTGCATCCCCACCATCTCCTCCAACCCCTTCTATGCGATCTTAAGCATTTGCAAAGACTTCGGCTGCAAGAGATCAAGGCTGCTCAGTGTTTTGCTCTGAGCACTGAGGCCGGCATACGCCAGATTCGAGGAAGAGACCTAGCTCGAGATTTGACCATGTGACACCCGCTCACCCTCTCCTCTCTCTCTCAAGTCCCTCTCTCCCGCTTTCCCTCTCTTCCTCTTCCTCTCTCTCAAGGCCATCTCTCTCTTGCCCTCTCTCTCTCTCCTGCTCTCTCTCTGTCACCCTCTCTCCTGCTCTCCCTCTCCTCCTCTCTCTCAATGCCCTCTCTCTCTTCCCCTCTCTCCCTCTCTCTCCCCCTCTCTTAAATTCTCTCCTGCTCTCTTTCACCATCTCTCTCAATCCCTCTCATTCTCTCTCCCCCTCTCTGTCAACCCCTCTCTCTCCCTCTCTCTGTCACCCTCTCTCTTGCTCTTACTCTCCGTCTCTCTCCCTCTAGTCCTCTCTCTTGTTAGCCCTCTCTTTTGCTCTCCCTCTCTCATTCTCTCTCACACACTCTCTCCCACGCGCAATCTCTCTCTATTGAACTCCCACCCTCTCACTTGCTCTCCCTCCCTCTCTCTCCCTCGCCTTCTTCTCAAGCTCTCCCCCTCAGTTTCCTCTCAGACTCTCCCCTCTCGTTCCCCTCTCTCTCTATCTCTCTCTCTCTCCCTCCCTCTCTCTCTATCTCTCTCTCTTTCCCCCTCGCGCTCTCTCTCTCTCTCTCTCTCTCTCTCTCTCTCTCTCTCTCTCTCTCTCTCTCTCTCTCTCTCTCTCTCTCTCTCTCTCTCTCTCTCTCTCTCTCTCTCTCTCTCTCTCTCTCTCTCTCTCTCTCTCTCTCTCTCTCTCTCTCTCTCTCTCTCTCTCTCTCTCTCTCTCTCTCTCTCTCTCTCTCTCTCTCTCTCTCTCTCTCTCTCTCTCCCCCCCTCTCTCTCTCTCTCTCTCTCTCCCTCACCCTCCCTCTCTCTCTCTCTCTCTCTCTCTCTCTCTCTCTCTCTCTCTCTCTCTCTCTCTCTCTCTCTCTCTCTCTCTCTCTCTCTTTCATTCTCACACTATTTCACTACCCCCTCTCACCATCTCATTATTAAACACTGCTTCAGCACCCAATATGACATTAGATGCAGTGAGATGACCAAGTCAACTTAACCTTGACAAGTCAACATGACCGACCGAAGACAAACCGGACCGAGCCCTGATCGAGACCGAGACAGGACCAAGCTTCAAGTCTAGGTTTAGGTTTTTGGTAAAACTGGACTGAGACCGGACTATGTCCTTCCCTACATGCAGGGTATCAATAGAAGCACCCCATTTTCTCCAATTTTACCTTATATAAAAAATACTTCTTAAATATATTCCCTGTATAAACCATACTGCTATCTACCAAAGACAATCATAAATATAAACAAAATATTTAGATTTAATTTTCATGTTCCTAATATTCTTAATATTTCTACCTTTTCCCCTTTATCGACCTGGCTAACCCCTTATTATCTTTTTGAGTTAAGTAACACCTTTTATTCTTACATTCTAAACATGCAGATATATACATGGGAAATCATAGATCCACTTATTTTCCCTCTTATTTATTTGCTTTCTACATAAGTTCTTCTAATATCAAACAATAATTTAATCTGTCGATCTATCTAGTGAACTTGACTATGTTAGATGTTTTTCTTATATATCTACTTAATCCTCTTATAAATTATATAATTTCTGGACCTCTTTATACCTTTATTATTCTTAAATTCTAAGCATTTATGTATCTATAACTTCTCATCTGATCTAATTCATAACTCCACTATAATACTTCTTTTTTTCTTCAGTCTTCTTCTTACCTCTTACTAAAATAAATACTTATCTCATCTTACCATAAAATCCTATTTACTATCTAAGAATAATCATATCAGCTATCATCATAATATCCAACTTCTATTTTAAATATAGCTTACTAATATCTAAATAAATAACCCCCTATCCTTTCCTAATAGTATTTTACTTTTCTGTCCATCTTATTAATCTTATCTACTTCTTCCACCATCTACATTAACATCACCCAAGATTATAGTACCATTACTGCTTTTCAAAAACCTTACTTCTTTATTATCTCTTTTAACTATGAAAATAGATGAATAATATTTGATATTCTCTCCCTCATGTCTAGCTCTCTTATCCATTTGATATTTCATCCACTTACCAACTACATATCACTTAATATATTCATTATCTTTATAACTCCTATTACTTCTCCATAAATATAACTCGATTATTAAATTCACATCTAAATGTCAGTTCCTGTTGAGACGACCCCCCTCCGACAATACATTTAAGTGAGTTTTTTATATTTCAACAAATTTATTTGATTTAGGCAAATTAAAATTACAACGACACTAAAATCAGGTAATTTGCCTTCATCAATATCCCTTTGCTACATGATTCTCAACAGACATGAGGTTGGAGGATGGAGGCAAGCTGCTGACAGCAGTAAAAGGGAAGGCAGCACTGGCTGATGGTGGCGGGGCTTTTTCTGTGGGAGATCATATTATTCCTTTCGACGGTGTGATGGGTCTGAAGATCGAGTAGCCTCCATAGCAGACAACGAGGCAGAGGGAGAGCAGTGAAGCTAGGATCCCCCACTCCAGCTATTCAGTCTATTCTTCAGTTATTAGTCATTAATCTGTAGACTAGTTGGCAATCACAGGATGAAGGCTACTCTACCTACCGATCATGATTCATAACAGACACATAATATTGACCGTCAGGATGCTTGTGTCTTGTACCCACTCAAACCGTCATACCTCAGTCATGTACCGATTTAGTTCCGACGGCTATATCGCTGGGCTCTAAATTAGTATCAAGTGTAGTTCAACTGTATAGAAAAATATAGCGAGCTCCTTTGATTTCTTGTGTTACTTGTTCTTCTTCTTCAGTCTTTTTCTCTTCTAGCTCTAGTTTTCATCTACACATCCTCTAACTTCAAGTTACTCCTTGGTTCTTTACACCTCTGATGTGGAAAAGGTGTCGGTTTCTTGCTAATGAATAAGACTATGGCTTAAAAATAGTCTTAAAAAAGACAATCGCGAACGGAGGAGTCTGTGGATTTCGCGACCTGGATGACTGATGCCGGAGGTTGACCCAATGTCGTTCTGCAGTGTTCAGTGACACTGTCTACCGAACAATCTATAAATTATCCACTTATGACGGAGCTAACAATTTGAGTTAATTAAACACTCATTGATTATTGAAAACAAAATTAACATAGATAATAATTTGAAATACTCAATGTACTTCGGGTATAGACGATGGTGCCGGGAAGCCAGAGATCCTTATGTCCTTGACGCTTATTATCTTTCAAAATTTCTCACTTTTCCTCTTTGTAATCATGAAAGTCGAATCGCCAGCTTATAACGCAAAGAATAGAGATACGCAGGCCACGCGGGGCCCCAAACAGGGTATTAAGTCTATTTTTTGAAAATATGTGTTTCACTTAAGTGCGAAGATGTTAATAAGTTTATCCCTGGACATTCAATATTCCGGACGCATTTAATATATGAATACTGATAATTATTCAGGGATAGTAGATTTAAAAAAAAACAAAACCAAGCTTAGAGCCCATCAGGGGAGGCTTTTATTCTTATGAAAATGGTACTTGTTTAAGGAACATAGGTTTGATGATAAACTGATGTCGCAAGAGCTTAAGAGCTCGTGAAATAAATAAGCTCCCGGACCTTGTTCGGCACCTTTTCACGGACGAGTGTCTCGTACTGGTTAGACTGCACCCCATCCTTGGCCTCGATAACAAGCTTGTAATATTGTCCCCTGACGTAGCCCCTGATCATCCGCACGAAGCGCAGTTCTTCGTCCGTCTCCCAGTTGTGACGCTTGACGGCAAAACGCGCAATGTCCAGCGCGTGTTGGTAATCTTCCGGCTCCTTAATCCTGTCCCATCCCGGCTGCGGTGGCCCCTCTAAGGTGGCATAAGTCTGGAGAGCGACGGCCGAAAGAACGGCAACGATCAGGAAGAGGGAAGGCAGCTGGGTCCTCATTCTTCGTTTGTGGCTTCGTTTCAATCTCTTGGGCTGTTGCAATTTGCTGAATGCTGTGAAACTTCGCGTTGTGTGTGATATATAGGAGGAAGGAATGTGTTTCTAAAGAGTCAGGCATCGAGCAGGTCGGCTGTCACCGTTTCCGTTCCGCGTCTAAAGACGAACCACGGGCTGTGGAGTCAAATGCTGCGGATGGAGACAAAAACTGGATTTGCCTAGAAAAGCTGAAACGCGATGAGCTGCATCCTCGTACAGCAAATTCATGGGTGCGTGTGCCGCACCAGAAGAAGGCCTGCTGAGTTACCGAATGTAGTAAGAAATCAGAAAAGACAGTAAATTCTCTTGTTGGGTAGTGAGCGAAGAAGATTGTTTGGCGTCCCAATCGATGGTCACATCCTGGAGCTAGTGGTACATGACATCTAGAAATTATCTAAACAAGCGTCGGCACACGTATTTTGAATGAAACAAATCAACATATCTCATGGGTTCGCAATTCTGAGGATTATGATTTTGAAGTAGACTACTAGACAGAGAGGGTAAAGGAAGTCTACGGATTAGGTACCATCTTTCAACGGGTATGGGACATTGTCGGACGTCAACCATGATTTTTTTCTACACCCGGCGCGATGGGTCCTTGTTTCCGGTCATCTGTCAAATCTCGATTCCGTAGTCAAATATCGTGGATCCTATACAAATGAATTACAATTTTGAAAGAACTGTAACCTGAGCTCGAGTTAGATTTCTTTTTTCTCGAACAAAAATGTATGAGCACCTCATGAACGTGGAAAACGCATGCCAAAATACTAAACGCATTAATTAATTGCAGGTTTTGAATCAGTAGCCTCAAGTTGAGTCTCATTGTACCGCAAACAATTGAATATAAATTGGCGATAGCGGTGATTTTAACCTGAATCCGGCTCTCACGGATTTGGATAGGTAAAAACGTGAGAAAGGTATTTCAGAAACACTGAAAGATCCCCTAGGTGACTAGGACACAGATTCGTATAAGCAGAAAGTGATTAAGAATTACAAGTCGACATTCAGACTGGCGTAACTCTATTCAATTTCGACTTGTTAGTGTCGAGCACATATAATCCCAATTTTGTTAAGATAAACATAGCAAAGTCTCTTTAAGCTCACTCTTCAGATGCAGTGTGTGAAGATTACTCAAGAAGAGTGGGCAAATAGAAGAAGAAGAACACAAATAGAAGAGAGGAAGAGAGCGCACAGGCCAGAAGATACAATAGGCAAGATCGTGTTTATTCTCATTAGAAAGATTCGCAACACATTTGTTTGTATTTATACACTATAGATAAGTAGTAAGCGGTTAGAAAACAGAAGTTACAGATCGAGATCTGTAACTTCTCTTTTCAGATTTAATTTTCACCGTTGTTCTGTAACGGTTAGATTATCCTATCTAGATTTAATTCTGTCCACTAGATTTCTCCTAACTATATTTAATCCTAACTAGATTTAATCCTAGTCTTCTATGTTTTCCTATATTCAATCCTGAATCTCTATTTCTCATAACGAGTATAGATACATATCCGTTTCTTACTACTCTAAGTTATTTTAATGTCCTACTGGTCGACGGCGTAGTGACATAGCCGCTGTTCTTCTTCACAGTGTGTTTGAATTTACAAGCGTTTCATAGGAGCGCATCTTTGTACATCCTAGATTCGGGTCTTTAGGAAACTCGTCTTGTCATCTCATCTCTTAAATTTACGATAACTTGGCATTTCCAAGAGGTCATCCAAGATAGCCGCCCTTATATGTATCGCTTTCAGTCTGCAATTATTTTACTCGAATTAATATCACAGAAAACTAATAGTTTCAGTATGGTCAACATTTACGGTCACTACTAAATAATGAATCTTCTATTTTTGTTGAATCACTTTGATTTGTTAAGGAGTCAGCCCCAGAAGACCACCGCGCCAACTCGCCAAGTCAACGGCCATGAGTTACAATCTTCAGTTAGGATCTAATCCAGATTAGTTAGTAAAATCAACATATCTACTATACTCGTTAGAGAATTAGATGATAGGATTAAATATAGAATAGGACTAAATCTAGACAGTCAGGATTAAATCTAGTTAGGAGTATAACGACTAGGGGGTCCACTACACTGATCGACGGACGTGATCGGTGCACCCATTTATTTATAACGGTCCAGATATAACCAATTCAATGTTATAAAGAAAGGGAGCACTATGACGGCGCAGATTCATTATAATGGCGCAGATTATATCTGAATTCAAAATGAATATATCCGAATTTTATTCTGTTACAATGGATATATCTCAAACAACAGTTACTTGCTATTCTTACACTCTTATACGACTTATAAAAACAAATAATTGTAACTATCGATGTGGGGATAAATAACGATCTTACTTCACACCTCTTTTCTTGGTGTTCTTCTTCTTCCTCTTCTTCTTCCTCTTCTTTCTTCTCTCTTCTTCTATCATCTTCTGTCAACTCCTATCGAAGATCTTTTACATGATTATGGTTAAAGACAAGTTTTCTCAAGATAATTTCATAGTTTCTGCTAATATGGTTGTGTGTATCCTTCTGTTTGCCTGTTCCTTATAGATGCACGAAAACTTATGTTGCGTTTCAAGTAGTTCTAATAGGGACGACAACCTGTTGACCTTTGCATGTGGCAAAATTGAAAGATGAAGGAACATATAAATATTACTTGAACTAAAGGCTTTTCGCTCACCTTAAAATTTTAATGATTCCAAAACGGTATAGCCTACTGCGTACTTTTAATCCACCGGCATATTGTAACAACTTTTCCACATATTAAAGGTTTTCTTGAATCATTTTGTCTTTTGTCATCAATTCTAAGACACTGATTGGATTTTTGAATCACAAACAGTGCCATATAGTTAAGAAGACAAAAAAGTGTAGTTACAGGTCTCCGTCTCTAAATACAAATACTTCACGCTTACAATTTAGCTCCAACTCAAATAGGGACACAAAATAGCATAAAAATTGTTAGTTATTTGAGTATTAGTGATTAGTGCAGGTGGAAGTTTAACGATCACAAAACTTGACGATAATAAAGCTTTAACTTATTTCATGAAACTGTATGTCCTTTAGGTTCAAGCATCACTTTGGAGTTCACTAGTCGAACTAGTTCCTTCTACTTATTGTAATCTTTTATATCATACCTCATTCAGAATTTAATATAAGTCCTTATTGTGTAGAGTGAACAGGTCAACATTAATCACATGCTAGAAAGTCAAGTGTTCAGGGCTACGAGTCATACAAACTGTTTGTTAAATTTGAATGCACAAGACACAACCAATACATCAGTGAATGTGTTCATGATTCTTTATAAGATATCAAAGTCACTTCTGAAATCTAATTGCACTAGATAGTTTGGACTCACAGTTCGAGAACAACGCTCACTTTTGATGAGGTGAGTTATCTAAGATATTGCTATAACGATTATCTAAAATTAATTTATTGGATGATAATAACTGATATCTAATTTTTTTTCTGCAAACACCTAGTGACTTAACTACAGTTTTAGATTAATATTACTACGAGGAGACTGAAAATTTCATTAATTTTTCTACCAAGTCTGCTCATATCAAGTAAATATTTTAGGTAGCAGAAACTAAGCAAACATCATCAGCATAAAAATGAGGGTGAAGAATCTTCAAAAATCTGTAAGTACATTTGGAGTCATTGGTTAAATAGTAATTATAACAACTTTCATTAAATTTGGGGTAAAAATATATCTTCAAAATAAAATGAGTAAATAGATTTCTTTCCAAGAATTTATTGCTCAATCCAAATTCACTATGACATCTCAATATTATTTATAAGGATCAATGTTTGTAAATAACATAGGACACCGGAGTTTCACCTGATGAAATATTTACAAAATTTCTGTTCAAAGCTCTTGGAAATTCTTACCCAAACAAAGAGTTGGATCAAGAAATCATAATTGTCATAGATAAGGTCTTCAATATAATTCAAAAGAGAGATTTAATTTGAATATAAATTTTGTAACAAATAATATAAATTTTAAAATTATTAGGTTCAGTAAAATCATCAAACTATAGGAAAAATATAACTTGTAAAGTGGGTTTAATTGTAAAAAATGTATTACTGTAGAATTGATTGCGTTTTCGAAGTACTCGTTGCTGACTGCCAATAGAAAATGGTGCAACATTTTACACATATGTAAGTAAGAATAAAAACAATAGGTGAATATATTATAGGGTAACCAACTATACATTTTTAATTATAAATACACTCACATGTTGCATTCAGCCCCGATCCAAAGTCTGAAGTAAGATTCAGGCAGCATAATACATTAAAATTTTAGTGTGGCTTTAAATCTGAAATAAAAAACATACATTTTTAATTAAAAATATACATTTTTCAAATATAAATATACAATTATTGTATAGGTATTAAATCTGAAATATTGGGGCTTTAATTAAAAACATACATTTTTAACTATAGATACACTCACATGTTGCATTCAGCCCCAATCCAAAGTCAGAAGTAAGATTCAGGAAGCATAATACATTAAAATTTTAGTGGGGCTTTAAATCTGAAATAAAAAACATTAATGATAAAATTACCACATGTAGTGTCATATAATTTACTATTTAGTTCTTCAAATAAGGCATATCATGCTGCATAACTGCTTGGCCTCTAGACCTATTTGCAAAGTCATCAGCATATTAGATATCCTTCACTTTGTCTTGATCAACCCTGAAAAATATCCAATAAGATCTTATCATCATTTAATTTGCACTGTAAGTAGATAAAGTTTAATGAGATAGAAAGAGGGGTGGTAAAGTATAAACTCGCATAAGTGTGCCCCACATAACACTTTCAATACCTATACACAATTAGGGTTTTGCATACAAACACTTGTACTTTAAATACAGAAATGACATTCAATCGACTCTAGAGGCTCAACCACAAGTCTAATTAATAAATTTAGAAGGTAATTTGGAATTTATGATATATTTCATAAAACAATTCTATCATTTTACTCGTGCTAACTCATTTGTGTGATGCATCAAGAATGACTTAGGGCACGGTCAACTACCAAACCTTGATTCATCATCCTAGGGTGGAGAAATTTATCTTTGCTTAGCAATAAAGTCTATAGACTTTTTGATGTGAGTGTTGGAAATATTACTACTAGGAACTCATACTTTATATCTACAATACAATCTTCTAACCACAATATCATTTGTTCATCAAATTTAAGGGCCCGTTACACAATACAGACATCAACCAGTCTAGTTTAAAGTTTGGTATAAACTCTCTAGGGGTTTATACAGTTCACTTTAGCAAACTATTTTAATAAAAATTTTACAGTATTTGTCCTTATTTTCTAAACAACCTTTATTCTATGTTGGTAATCTTCATTGGATAATAAAGATCAACAAAAGTTATCTCATCATTTCACCTATCATTACCCTTGACTGTAATTAATGGACTCAAATAATGCGTAATATTGGAATTAATGGACTCAAATGAGAATAGACGTGTATTTTACTTTTACAACATATATTGCCTCACCTCATTAATCCTATATCAAACTCTCTTGTTTTTCTTTGCCAGTTACCAACACCACATACGCTGGTAAATGGAAGAAATAATCACCCATGAATGATCACTTTATCCTCCTTTATCAAAATTTTCATATCCTTCCTCTTTTCACAGAATATTTTTCGAGGACCATTTCTGTCTCAGGAAAGTTTATAACTTGCAAATTGTCGTGTTTAATTAATGAATTTTACATTATATTTATGTGTTTTAATGACCAAATTTGCATGTTATCATAACAAATGAAGATAAATGACTTGTTTTTTCTTCTTCGGTGTTTTTTTTGTGCAATAAATGCACGCGAAGAATCGATCTCCACGTGAATTTTTAAAGAGAAACTATTCCTCATACACATAATCGATTAGCCGTGTGCATTGATTGCACGTGACAACCGACTCCGCGTGCATTTAATTAATGGTGAGCTTAACTTTATTTTTTATTAAAACAAAAGAGAGGCAAGGCGACATGGCACGATCTCCACCACACAAAAAGGTATATTTTTAATCTCTCTTTTGACAGCTATGATTGCGCCATTTTAGCATGCAAAAATGTGGTAACACGTGATCCAAGGGTTGTGTAACTGAGGCAACAAATCAGAAAATGTCACTTCTATTTGCCTGGAGGCGAGATAAAATAAACCTAATGGCGCAGATTAATCACCAGTAAAAATGGTGGTCTTGAGATCTAGCCGTTCGATTGGACCCAAATTGTGAGAGTAGGTTTGTTTTTTCACCCTCTACGATTCATATGGTTGAATTTTTAAATTCACTTTGGAAGATTTCCCCCAATAAATTGGGCAGGAAGGACACAAGTGCTGCTTTTGAAGTTGACAGATTTTGGTTCATCATTTAACATTGTACGCTTCTACTTTACTGTTTGAACTTCTTCTTGAACGATTCTAAAATGCCAAGGCATGGGCAAAATGTACATGCCCTTGAAGTTGATTTCAATGGTGATTAGCATTGCAACTTGATTTTGATTCAAGATCTGAATTTTAATCCTTAGTTATGCATTGATTCTCATCCCTATTATATCTCCAGATTAGGGTCAAATTTCATCTTTAGTTCAATTTCCCCCAAAATTCTTTGACTTTCTCTCTCTAGGTCAATTCGTCTAATTTCTCTCTCTAGATTTTGAGATTGATTGCTTCAAAATTCAATTCAATTTATAAAAAACCTAAATCAAAAATTTCATCGAAAACTTCGTCCATCTTAAAGTCCAATTTAAAAATTCCCTTTCTTGATTAATAATTCCCAATTTATATACATAAAAAAATTATCGTCATAAATCATCTTGATTGGAATATTGGTAATCCGAATTAATCTGATAAAAGAAAAAAAAATATTCTATGTAGAGTGTCTTGACCGAAAATTAAGCGTTTGCTTAATTTTGATTAGTTACAAAGAAGAGTTAAAATAATTAAGGCCCATTAAATGTAAGATTAATTCATTCTTGAATTAATTCATTTGAATCAGAATAAAAATTTTTGCAGAGTGCCTCCTGTCATTCAACCCCTCGCTTGCTTTATACATAGTATTTAGTGACTGAGGATTATTATAAATTTTATTGCATAAGTCTAAAATAAAAAATAACGACATATTTTACATACCAATTTTAGGCTCATCAATGTCCACATAATGAGATGTAAATATGAGATGAAAATATTAAATAAAAATATTGCTTCTTGTGCCTATCTCACTCTATATTTCTCTCCCTCTCTCTGACTGTCTCCCTTTCTCTTTCTCATCCATACCCTAAACATATTGAAATACAGATATATCTTCTCTTGTGTTAGTAATAATAAATTGATTATCCCACACACGCATCTCTACGATGCATTCATGACATATAACTAATAGTCTTCCTCTCCTGCTCCTGTGCCTATGCAGTATTATATTCATAACCACCTCTCGACTTCTCATTTCCTCATAAAGATTGGTATTGCAATTTCACATCAAATAAAAGCAAATTAAGTTCACTATCTAATTGCTTAAATGCTCTACCTGTTTGTTAAATTCATTGACTATTGACTATCATAAAAGTGCAAAACCTTCTACTCACCAAAGTCTCTTACTGAACTTGTACTACATTGACGGTATATAGTTATTGTATAGCATGTTCCCATCAAGCACCTAAATATTAAATATCATGTAATACAAAATGGTTTTCCTACCTTATTCTCTAACTTTTTACGTATGATATCACACTACCACTTTTTATAACAATGTTTTCCTTCCGCTTAATCTAAGAAGTTGATCTTACTTGTTCAAAAGGGATTCACTTTTGTTGATTGAATGGATATATCATTATAATCCACGTGGTTTTTAGAGCTTAATCGTTTGAGCTTGATTGCCACTTGATAAAGAACTAAAAGCTCAATGCATACGCTGTTTTATCTCTTCCATTCTTTTATAGCAGATTACGATCCATTAGTAATGTTTATATAGTTGACAGAATTAAAAAAAGTTATTTTTGTTTGCTTCAAAATCCAGTGTTCTGATATTTATCACACTAGCTACATGGAAGCCCCTGATTAAACATCTCTCATCAATTAGATTGCTTGACTTCTTGTGAAATGGCCCTTTCTGTTGGACAAGATATCTAGATCCCATTTGGATCATGCCTATCCAATCGATCATGTTCAATCGTTCGGCCAAATCCTATGTGCCGGAAGAGTGAAGTGTTTCTTAATAAAAAAAAGAAACAAAAGAAATATATAGACAAATTAAATCCTCACAGAGCGAAACCCAAGGAGGGGGGGGCGGGGGGAGGAATGACCTCGACGGAGGAGCGGATCCTGGCGGCGGCTTCCGCGTGCGGATCCTTATCGGAGCTCCGCCGGATCCACGGGTTCCTCATCCGGAACCACGACAGGATCCGAAACCCGTCTCTCCTCCTGGCCAAGCTCCTCCGCTTCGCCGCCGTCTCCCCCGGCGGCGACCTGGCCTACGCCGCGTGCCTCTGTTTCCACAGCCTGGACCACGTCCCGAGCCGCGGCCGGACCTTCTTCTACAACACTCTGATGCGCGGGCTGGCCCGGTCCGGCGACCCGGCCCGAGCCCAGGCCCTCTTCCGGTCCATGCGCCGGCGCGGCGTGCCGGCGGACCAGTTCTCCCTCACGTTTCTGATCAAAGCTCGCGCCCGCGCCGAGCCCGGGCTCGGCCCCGGCGACCTCCACGGGCTGGCCCTGAAGCAAGGCTGCCTCGGCCCGGCCGCGGCCCACGTCCACAACGCGCTGATCCATCTCTACGCGGCCGGGCCCGAGCCGGGCCGAGCCGGCCGGCTGTTCGAGGAAATCCCCGAGCCGGACGCGGTCGCTTGGACGGGGCTGATCCGGGCGCGGTTCGCGGCGGGCGACCCGGCCGGCGCGCGGCGGGCCCTGGAGGGGATGCCGGCGCCGGACGTGGTGGCGTGGACGGCTGCGATCGACGGGTACGCGAAGATCGGACGGCCGGGGGAGGCGCTGGCGCTGTTCCGGTCGATGCCGGCGGACACGCCGCCGGACGAGGTGACGCTGGTGGCGGTGGCGGCGGCGTGCGCGGCGGCGGGGGACGCGCGGACGGGCGGCGCGGTGGAGCGGTACGCGGCGGCGCGGGGGCTGGCGTGGATGACGGCGCTGCGGAACGCGTTGATCGGCATGTACGGGAGGCTGGGGTACGTGGCGGAGGCGGAGAGGGTGTTCGCGGGGACGCGGCGGCGGAGCGGGGCGACGTGGAGCGCGATGGTGGGGGCGTACGCGGCGGCGGGGGAGGTGGAGGCAGCGCTGCGGGTGGCGCGGGGGGGGCCGGCGGGGGACGGGGGGACGTGGCTGGCGGCGCTGAGCGCGTGCGCGCACGCGGGGAGGGTGGAGGAGGGGAGGCGGCTGCTGGGGCGGATGGAGCGGGAGGGGCCCGGGCCGGGGGCGGAGCACTACGGGTGCGTGGTGGACATGCTGGGCCGGGCCGGGAGGCTGGAGGAGGCGTACGGGCTCGCGAAGGGCCTGCCGGGGGGGCACGCGAACCGCGCGGTGTGGGGCGCTGCTGGGGTTGCAGGATACACGGGGACGTGGACATGGCGGAGAGGGTGGTGGGGGAGGTGGCGCGGAGGAGGCCCCTCGAGGGCGGGTATTATCTGCTGCTCGCCGGGATTTACGCCGCCGCCGGCCGCCACGCCGAGGCCGACGAGGTCAGGCGGAGAATGGACCTCACCGGGGCTCCCAAGCTTCCCGCCCGGAGCACCCTCAGCCTGTAGAATCTTGTGGTGGGGACTGTTGTTGGGAACGAATACCCTCTCTCACGCTGTCTTGTCTCTTCTCTGCATCTATTTCTCCCTCTAAAGGTGTTGAAGATACATCCATGGAGGAACTTGAAACAATCCAATAGTAATGTTGACTTTTCTACTGACTAACTAGCGTGTCGGTTACTCAGTCGAAGATGAAATCTTTTTTTAGAAGTCAAGATTTATGGGAAGTAGTTGAAAATGGTTTTCTGCTAGATGAAACAAAGAAAACTGAATTTAGAGATTTGAATATGAAAGAAGAGGCTGAAAGACGTTTGAATAGCCTCTTCATTGGAACTATTAAAGATGCCTTAAAAAATCTGCAACTTTTTTTTTTCTGTTTGAGAATCACCTCATGTCTTGAGTTCAAGATTTTACAAATGTTCTATGCTAATTTATATGTCCCAGATCATGTGGGTACTTAAAGCCTATAAACATTCAATCATATTTTTCATTTTCCCCTATAGGCTCTGCTTCCATCACTAAACATTGTGAGACATTTACATTGAATTGGGCCTGTGAAAATAATGATCTTGCTCTATTCTTTAAAAATATTTCCATACAAAACTTTAACTCAAAATTTTACTGGTTTCATGAGATAGGACCAGTAAAATGAACTTGGTAAACTAGAGCATAGTTGACTCTTGAAAATAATTCAAATGCATCTAATAGAGGCAAAATAAATGAAGCTAAGAACTTTAAAAAATAAATTAAATCCATGTAGGTGTTCAGTGTAAGAATCCCAATTTAATAACTCACAATTAATCTGTCAACATGAATACATTCCAGAAGAAAATGGTAAGAGGATGGAGTGAGAACTCACCATTAATATTCCCATCAATTTATCAATACCGTAATAGCATCAAAACTACTGGCCATAAATTTATCAGATTGGATGAAGTTTTTGTAAAGAGAATATAAAAGAATTTTATGAAAATTACCCATCATCGATTTATCAGAACGGGTCCCACCCATGAATTATAATGAAATAACAACATCAAAATAACTCATCATTTTTCTCTTCGACAGAATCCAATGCATTAATAAAAACCAAAGGGATCACATTGAAGTAACTCACCATTGACTTCCCCAAATGGATCAGATGCAGCAAATAACCAGTAAGTAAATAGCAGTAAAAGAACTCAACATCAATTGTATTAAAAATAAAGTTGTTTTTGGAAATAATCAATAAGTTTAACAATATGGTATTAGATCTAAGGATCATCACATAATTGGATCTGCTAAACATTATTATATAACATTATCACACAATTCAGAACATTATTAATATTTTAATATCATAATTTTTTAAGGAAATTAAAATACTGCCTGTAGCCATGGAAAGATTGGTCAAATTTTTATTTTTTAGTCATTTTTATTTAATTATTTGTATTGATTGGATTAATGAAATCAATTAATTAGATCAAACTTAACGATATGCTGCTTCCATTATTCACAACCAAAAACTCAGCCACTTGAGATAGGTTCTTCGCAACTTATGATGTGAAATATTAAATAAGCTTCGAAATATAGTCTGGTTCATTTTGAGTTGATCCATCTGCACCATATTTCTAGTTATAACAAGTGTCAAGATGCCTAAAGGATGTGAGTCTCATAGTAATATCTTCCAATAATCCATAATCATTTTACATGTTTCTCCATTCAATATAGTTGTCAAGGTTTTATATTTTTAATTCATTTCAAAGGACACAATTTGATAAATTAATTTTTTTTCTGATTGTCAAAATAAAATGAAGAAAAAAATACACTCAAAGCTGTCCAAAAAATCTAATAGCCCAATAACAATCAGGCAGATGAGATTACCTTTGTTCTTCTAGCCAGTGGGAAACCACAAACTTTACTTTACACACTTATACACCCACACCTTAAGTTAAATATATCAGGGCCAATCTCCTGGTCAGTTACTACTACCAGACAGCCCATTCAAAGTGTACTTGCAAAGTTGGCCAGATGGAGAGCCCAATGCTTCTTTATAACAAATAAAATACTCCGTTACTATATATACATATTCGGAGATATCACACTGTCTAAAATATCAAGAAAACTTATTCCAAACGTAAAATTCCTTATGATTAATAAAACTTTAGGAAAAAATATTTACTTTATTAGATACATATTACCTTTGATATAATCGGAATAAAATATTTAAATAAGTCAAAAAACAATCGATGTATGAATGTTATGAATATTGTATATGAATAATAAAAATCAAATTTGAAATAATACTCAATAGACTGAAAAGCTATAACAGATATGCACCTTATAATCATGTGAGCCATCATTATAAAACAGCAATATTAATAGCATTATTGTCAGTGAAATAAAGAAAGGAAATACTCCTAATTTAATTCACACAATGTTGTTTTCTAGAGACAAACTTAGCAGTCTCATGTGAATAAACTTGTTCTTAAATTGTATAATTAATCATCCATTTGTGTGAAAAAGTTATTCCAATGCTATGCTTATTTTCCTACAATTATAACAGTTCTCATATGAAGTGATATTGTAAATTGAATATCAACATGTATATGTTTGGTACCTTTAGCCTATTTGCTTCATATTTTTATAAAGGACTAAGCCACTCCCACAAACATTCTACCTCATCTTTTTTTTTTCATCAATACTTCCATTTTCACTATCTGGGTATTACAGTATCTTCTCTACTTCTTTCTTTGTTCAAATATATTATTTGACACCTAATATCACTGCCTTGTATTGCCTACAATGATTTCCATGAAGGTGACACTTTTTGATAAAAATAGTCAATAAAATTATGCACCATGAGTTCGAAATATATTTAAAACATGATATCGTAACTTTAAAAGTTTTAAATGTAATAATGTGTTCTCAAATAAACTTAAATACTATTGAAGGATCTTGCCCGATTTCCTTCTTTTGCAAAAACACGGATGCAAAAGCTTGATGTTTCAGGTGGATAAGTCAGAGGCGTCCGAATTTTCTTTGGTGAAGAGGATTATTTGGGGTTTAATTCGTGCTCTCGGCCTGAAGATTATCGTACATGACATTTATATACTCTGTAGATAAGCTTCGGCACACGTATTCTTAATGAAACAGATACATATTTCTCAGGGGCTTGCAATTCTGAGAATTACGAGTTTGAATTGACCACTGGACAAAATGGGTGAAGGAAGTCTACGGATTAGGTACCATCTTTCAACGGGTATCAGACATTGTCGGACGTCAACCATATTTTTTACAACCGGTGCGATGGGTCCTTGTTTCCCGTCCTGTCAAATATTGATCCTTCGGTCAAATATCGTGGATCAGATATAATGAAATAGATTTTTAAAAGAATTGTGACCTGCACTCGAGTTAGGTTTTTTTTTGCTTAAACAAAAATGTGTGACCACTTAAGGAACGTTGGAGACGCATGCCAAAATACTAAACGCATTAGTAAATTGCATTTCTTGGAAGCAGTTGCCTTTAGTTTAGGCTTGTTGTACCCCAAACAGTAGTATTTAAATTGGAGGCAGCATTGATTTGTACTTGAACAAGGATCTCACGGATTTACAGGGGTAAAAACGTTACAAACGTATGTTTAAAAAACAGAAAAATCCTCTAGGGGACTAGGAAATAAAGCTTCTTGTAGTCAGAAAGTAATTAAGAATAACAAGTCGACATTCGGATGAGTGTAACTGTGTACACTTTCAACTTGTTAGTGTCAAGCATAGATAGTCCCAATTTCGTTAAGATAAAGATACAAAAGTCTCTTAAAGCCCACTGTTCAGACGCTACGTTTTTGACTTTGGAGGAGTTTCGTAAAGGTGCATCGTTGTACATCCTAGAATCGGGTGTTTACAAAACTAGTATTGTGACCACATTTGTTTAATTTCTGGTTACTTTGCATTTCCTATCGATCTTCCTAGATAGCAGCCCTTATATCGTTTTCGGTCTGCAACAATTTCACTTGATTTAACATCTCGGAAACTTTTTAGTCTCACTGGGGTTTATATTTACAACCACTATTCAAAAATGAATTTTCTATTTTGATTCAAACGTGTTTATCACGACTTAAAATTTTTGGCCGAATCTTGTATTTGGATGATTACAAAACTTAACGATTGCTCCATTGATTAACATTACACAATTTATGCACGAAGCACCAAATTTCTCGCCAACGTACACAAAATTTCAGTGGGTTGTCGGATAATATACGGGGCTCGATACGTGAGTTAATTTACATTAGCGTTTAACCCTGGGCTGCTGACAGAACGAATCGAACACGATGATCTAAAACACAACGCAAAGGGGGATTCGGAGTGGGGCAAAGTGGGAGACGGAGTCATATTATGAGATAGCTTTAACAAGCGATATTGAGATAGTGATATTCTTGGGTGTAAGCTTATAAGCCAAAGTTTTATTCGTTAGCAGGAAAGCGGCACTTTTTCCTTGACCGAGGTTCCTTTAAGAGCTCCTGAAGTAGATAAGCTCCCGGACCTTGTTGAATACCCCTTCGCGAACAAGCGTCTCGTACTTGTGCGACACGACGTCGTCCTCGGCCTCGATGACGAGCTTGTAGTACTGGCCGCGGACGTACCCCCTGATCATCCGCACGAAGCGCAGTTCTTCGTCGGTCTCCCTGTTGTGACGCCTGACGGCAAAACGCGCAATGTCCAGCGCGTGTTGATAATCTTCCGGCTTCTTAATCCTGTCCCATCCCGGCTGCGTTGGCTCTTCTAACGTAGCATAAGCCTGGAGGGCGACGACCGAAAGAACGGCGACGATCAGAAGGACGGAAGGCAGCTGAGTCCTCATTCTTCTTTTGTGGCTTCGTTTCAATCTCTTGGGCTGTTGTAATTTGCTGAATGCTGTGAAACTTCACGTCCTGTCTGTTATCTAGGAGGAAGAAATGTGTTTTTAAAGAGTCAGGCATCCAGCAGGTCGGCTATCAACCTTTGCGATCCGTTTCTGGAGACATACCATGGGTCGTCAAGTCAAATGCTTCGGATGGAGGCAAAAGCCGGATGAGCATTAAAAACCTGAAGGCCTTCTCTACTGCATCTTCATACAGCAAAGTCATGGGACCAAATGCCACACAAGGAGGCAGCATGTTAAAATATTCAATGATAAACCAGATAAAAGATTAATTTCTCTTGTTGGGTAGTGAGCGAAGAAAATTGTTCGGCGTTTCAATGGATCGCCACGTGAAGCTAATAGTCAATCACATCTATGTACCGTCTAGAAGTGCGTCGGCACAGGTATTTTAAACCAAACAAATCCACATCTCTCAGGGGTTGGCAATTCTGTGGATTTCGATTTTAAATGATTCGCAGATAAAATGGGTGAAGGAAGTCTGTGGGTTAGGTATCAACTTTCAACGCTAATGGACGTAATCACACATATGCATGCATAGTCCACCCAGAACAATGGGTCCTTGTTTCTGGTCATCTATCAAATCTTGCGCTTCATGCGTGTAACAAAACTATGATTCCTGAGTCAAATACAGTGGATCCGATAAAATGGAATAGTAGATTGAAGGAATTGCAACCTGCGTGCAGAAGTATGTGAGCACCTTCTGAATCCCCCAAACGCGTGCTAAAACATTAAACGCATTAGTGAATTGCATCTTTTGGACAATTATTCTTTAGGCACGACTAATTGTATCTGAAACAACAGAATCCAAACAAACAGGAGAAGTGATTTTGACCTAAACGAGTCTCTGACGATTTTGGATTGGTTAAAACATCAATGTAGATACATTGACAGGAATAACATATTCCTCACGGACATGGATCTTCGGGAAAGTGTAAAGTTATCCGATTAAGAGTAACTAGTCGACGACACTGATGTCAAGGAACCTCGCCCACACGTCCAGTCCAACGATGACGCAACAGCTACTGACGTCACCAAAGCTTCGAGAAGCCTCTCCTCGACCAAATCTGCAGCAGTCGAGGAAGATATTTCTCCCAGCTCATACGCCACCAAGGAGGCGCCCTCGCGGAGTTCCAAGGCAAGGATAATGATGGTATCGTCCCTCATTACTTCGCCATTAACACGGCAACCACCTTGAGATATTCTTGACCCTCTATAAGAAGGCAGACACTGTATCTCGACGGACAAGGAACTTGGTCCTGTATCTTCAATATCTTGTTTCTCCTCTTTATCAATCTCCTTTGTTTATCAATCTCTTTCCCAACTCCTCTTGGAGAGTGTCAAATTCTATCATGGTATTAGAGCCAATGCCGAAATCAACATTCGAAGCATTACATCTGAACGATGGAAGCACGTCGGAGTTGTCATCTCCGGGGGATTCGTCAACAACTCGGAGAAGAAGCGGTTCCCGTAAAGGTCCTACGAGAATCTCTGCCGCGATGGCACCTTCTGTGAAGCTCACAAAGGAAAACTATATAGTGCGGAAAACTCAGGTACTCCCTACACTCAGGTCTCATCGCCTCATATCTCATATTGAAGCAGAGCCGCCTCCACAAGCCGAGGACCCCAAAGATGACTGGTCTTACTACGACCAACACGTCATGGGATTCCTCCTATCATCCATGACGGAGAATGTCATAGGATGCATAACCGAAGATTCGACGGCAAAAGCGATATGGGATGCACTGGCGAAAGATTTCGCCTCATCCGTTGAAGCCCGAGTACAAGAACTACTAGGAAAACTGCACACCCGGTCTTGAGGACTACATCGCTCAGTTCCGGTCCACTTGCAGTGCTCTTGCAGCATCTGGAGAACAAATTGACCAACGAACTATGGTTCATGCACTTCTCCAAGGGTTATGTACGCAGTACGCACCTGCCGAGCAGCTACAGAGCCTATGTCATCAGGCACAGTAATCTCGCATCTTCGAGACCATGAAGCAATGCTCGCAACACATCAGCCCTCCAAGGAGTCAACTGATTTTCCTCCAACCGTCAATCTCACGCACTCGAACTCCGAAAACCCTGGTCAAGGCAAAGGTAAACACAAAAACTCAAATTGTAACCGTGGCAGGGGTAACGGAAGCGGAGCAGGACGTACGAACGGAAACACAAGATTTGTCCGAAAGTGCCAAATCTGTTCCAGAACAGGTCATCAAGCATTGGAATGCTACGACCGATTCAATCGCTCGTACGTTCCACAAGACCCGCGAGCAAATCAAGTCGCCCCCCCAGATACGCAAGGAAACTACGCAAAGCGTCCGCCACACTACGAGTCCAACTTTCGTCTGCCACCGCAAGCCTACAGCACCTCGTCGTCAATCGCACCGTCGTCGCACTGGTACCCGGATAGCGGAGCTACGCACCACGTCGTAGGAGACCCGAACATGCTCATAGATCCACAGGTCTACTCTGGACAAGATAAAATCTACATTGGCGACGGATCAGTTTTGAAAATCCATTACTCAGGTCACACTACTATACCCGCACTTGATCGTAGCTTAACTCTCAAACATGTCCTGCACGTTCCTAATATCACTCGCAATCTTCTTTCCGTACGCCAATTTGCCGAAGATAATCATGTGTTTTTCGAGTTTCACCCCACGCATTGTCTTGTTAAAGACAGTTATACCGGACAGCTTCTACTCAAGGGTCGCACTAAAGATGGAATGTATCGTCTCTCACCGAGTATTTTGCCAAAAGCTCTCGTCAGCGAACGCAGCTCACACGGCACGTGGCATCATCGTCTCGGCCAACCCTCTCTCCGCATTCTCCAACAAACTATTCGACGGTTTGGTTTACCCTCTACCCAACAAACTATCCAAACTCGCTCCGTTAAACCTTTACAACTTGTTCATTCGGATTTATGGGGTCCCGCACCCGTTATATCGCATTTGCATTATGCTTATTATGTAATCTTCATCGATGACTATAGTCGATACACTTGGTTTTTTCCGTTAAAACGCAAAAGTGATGTTTTCTCGACCTTCGTCAATCTTCAATCATTCGTCAAACGTCAATTTTCTTTGAAAATCATCGCATTCCAATCGGACTGGGGTGGCGAGTTTCAAGCTCTCCATTCCCACCTCAAACAGCATGGTATCCACCATCGTATCTCCTGCCCACACACCCCCCAACAAAACGGGACGGCAGAATGGAAGCATAGACACATCATCGAGACAGCCCTTACGCTGCTGAACCATGCCTCACTGCCTCCGCGGTTTTGGGACGAAGATGCGGCAACCGCAGCATACTTGATCAACCGGCTACCATCCCCGCTCCTCGAAGATAAGTCTCCGTTTGAAATACTCCACAAGGAAAAACCTCAATATCATCTCCTAAAAATATTCGGTTGTTTTTGTTTTCCTCACTTACGTTTCTATGCAGACAATAAACTGTCACCATGGTCCGAGCGCTGCATCTTCCTGGGCTACATCGCCAACCATCTGGGCTATCGATGCCTTTCTCTCCACTCTGGTAAAATCTACATCTCTCGTGACGTCTGTTTTGACGAAGATACCTTTCCGGGTCTTCCTCGTTCACCTGCCCCTACCCCTCTATCATCACCCGCCTCCGGTCTACTTGGACCCGTCCCCCACTTGGTTCCTCTTCCTATACCTCCTCCATCAGCTCCACTAACCTCACATCCTTCCCCACGGCCTGCCCGTGGCAATTCACCATCTCCGTCACCTACTCAACCTTCACCTCCCGCCCTCTCTCCAGCCTCATCCTCTACCTCCAGCGATACTTCCCAAAATCGACCTCATCGGTCTCTACACGACCTCTACGACACTACCCAACCTCTAACTGGACCCACTATCTCAACCCCCTCTCCTCAATGCCACACTCTTCATACCTCCACCTCCGAACCTACTTCGCATCTCGTCACCGCCTCTCATCCCGCCTTGCGCCAAGCTATGCTATGTGAATACCACGCTCTAATTCGTAACAATACCTGGACTCTTGTCCCCTCACCTCCCACAGCTCGTGTTCTAGGATGCAAATGGATCTACCACCTCAAGCATCACCCCAACGGATCTATTGACCGTTATAAGGCACGTCTCATCGCTCAGGGGTTTTGTCAAACCATTGGGGTTGATTTCGCTGAATCCTTCAGCCTTGCCATCAAAATCACATCCGTATGCCTCCTCCTAGCGACAGCTATGTCTTGCGGCTGGTGCATCCACCAGTTGGATGTCTCCAACGCATTTCTCCACGGAGACCTTCACGAAACTGTTTACATTCGTCAACTCCCCAGTTTTTCTCACCCTCGCTTTCCCTCACACGTTTGTCTTCTTCGTAAATCCATATACGGCCTTAAACAAGCTCCTCGAGCATGGTTTTCCAAACTGTCCAATTTTCTTCTTCACATCGGGTTCTCTGGTTCTCGCACAGACTCTTCTTTGTTTTTTAAAATCACCCCTTTATCTCGTCTTTATCTCTTAACTTACGTTGATGACTTTCTGGTCCTCGGTTCGGATAGCAAGGGGGTGACTTCTCTTCTTCAATCCCTTCACACCGCTTTTGCTATCCACGACCTCGGTCCCGCTCGAACATTTCTTGGTATCCAACTCATTCCTCACCCCCTAGGCCTTGCACTTTCTCAGTCGCACTATTCATCTAACATTCTTCGCCGGGCTAACATGAGCCAGTGCAATGCCACGGTTACCCCTGCTCCCGTCTCCTTAAGTAAGTCTACCGAAGGCACCTATGACGCTGCTCTTTATCGTCAAATCGTGGGGGCCCTTCAGTATCTTACACTCACGCGTCCGGATATCTGCTATGCGGTCAACAAAGCATGCCAACATATGCACCAACCACGACCTGAACATTGGAAATCGGTTAAACACCTTCTCAGCTATCTCCAAGGCACCTCTAATCTTGGGTTACTATACTATAAAAATTTTAACCACTCCTTAAGCATGTTTAGTGATGCAGATTGGGCAGGCAACCCCGACGATCGACAATCCACCAGCGGTTACCTCATCTACTTGGGGTCTAACTTGGTGTCATGGAGCTCTACGAAACAATCTACCGTTTCCAAATCCAGCACCGAAGCCGAGTATAAGTCCATGGCAAACGTCACCTCCGAATTTCTTTGGATCAATTCACTTTTGTAGGAACTGCAGCTCCCAGGCACTGGGACTCCAATCCTCTGGTGTGACAATCTCGGGGCCACGTACCTCGCACGAAATCCCATCTTTCATGCACGTATGAAGCATGTGGAAATTGATTTCCACTTCGTTCGCGAACGAGTCACAACAAAACAACTGCAAATTATGTTTACGTCTAGCTACAATCAACAGGCCGACATTCTGACCAAAAGTCTTCCCAAGCAACCATTTCTCCGCCTACGTTCCAAACTCAACCTTGTTCCTCTGATGAGTTTGCCAGGGCGTGTCAAGGAACCTCGCCCATGCGTCCAGTCCAACGATGATGCAACAGCTAGTGACGTCAACGAAGCTTCGAGAAGCCTCTCCTCGGCCAAATCTGCAACAGTCGAGGAAGATATTTCTCCCAGCTCATACGCCGCCAAGGAGGCGCCCTCGTGGAGTTCCAAGGCAAGGATAATGATGGTATCGTCCCTCATTATTTCGCCATTAACACGGCAACTGCCTTGAGATATTCTTGACCCTCTATAAGAAGGCAGACACTGTATCTCGATGGACAAGGAACTTGGTCCTGTATCTTCAATATCTTGTTTCTCCTCTTTATCAATCTCCTTTGTTTATCAATCTCTTTCCCAACTCCTCTTGGAGAGTGTCGGATTCTATCAACTGAGACAGGCTTAACTGTATTCAATTTTGGCTTGGATCAAGCAGCGTTTCAATTTTGTAGATCAAACAACATCTGTCTGTTTGTCTGTTTGTCTCTCTGTTTGTCTGTCTGTCTGTCTATCTCTCTCTCTCTCTCTCCCTATCTATCTATCTATGTACTTATCAATATACCTATCTATGTATCTATCTATCTATCTATGTACCTATCAATATATCTATCTATCGATCTATCTATATATCTATCTATCTATCTATCTATCTATCTATCTATCTATCTATCTATCTATCTATCTATCTATCTATCTATCTATCTATCTACCTATCTATCTATCTATCTACCTATCTATCTATCTATCTATCTATTTATCTATATATAGCTATCTATCTATTTATCTATATATAGCTATCTATCTATTTATCTATATATAGCTATCTATCTATCTATCTATCTATCTATCTATCTATCTATCTATCTATCTAT
This sequence comes from Wolffia australiana, assembly GCF_029677425.1. Taxonomy (NCBI): domain Eukaryota; kingdom Viridiplantae; phylum Streptophyta; class Magnoliopsida; order Alismatales; family Araceae; genus Wolffia; species Wolffia australiana. The sequence continues at coordinate 6,006,452 of NC_135838.1, forward strand.
CTATCTATCTATCTATCTATCTATCTATATAGCTATCTATCTATCTATCTATATATATAGCTATCTATCTATCTATCTATTTATCGACCTATCTCTCTCTATATCTATCTATCTCTCTATATATTTATATTTTTTATCTATATTTCTATATATATATCTCTCTCTCTCTATCTCTCTCTCTTTTTATTTCTCTCTATCTCTTTTGATCTGTCTCTATCTCTCTCTATTTCTCGCTCTCTTCTCTTTCACTCTTCTGCAGACTGTTGAACTGGAAATGTGCAAATTTCCGACTGCCCAAACCCATCGGGTAGTGTGTGAGGGGTGAGTGTGGGACCAAAATTTGAACCTTCCACTGCCCCTATCTGGTGTAATATTATTTTCTTGTAATTTTAAGCTTTTTTTCCCTCATCTTATTCGATAGAACATGACCTTGACATTAATAAAATTGTACCCACGGAGCATAATTTCATAAGCTGTTTTTTTTAGGATGTTAACTGCCATCTTTGTTAGAATGACTCTCTTCTTGATGATGACTACAAGGATGTCTTACAAATGTTGGGTGGTCCGAGGAAACCATTTTTTCTCGCCACTCATCTCAATCTTCCTGCACAAACTTCATCTAGCCTTTCCAGTTAAAGCAATCCCACATATTGCATTGATGGACCTGTTGAAGACACACTAAATCCAGGTAAGGTTTTTAACTGAAAATGGCTTCTGACTTAGAGCCAATCTGAGTCAAAATGAAGGGTTCGAACTCAAAGCCTATCTGAGTCAACTTAAAAAAGAAAAACCAACCCATCAAAAATCATTTAATATGAGAAACCAACTAAAATAAGACAAGTACCCTACTTCAATAAAAGAAACTAATGACAAAAATGAATAGACCAGTCAGGATTCACTTAATAGATCAGCAAATAAGAAAATATTATGTACCACACTTTAATAAAGAAATAAAAACATAAATAAACTCAAACATAGATACAGACGTTGTAACGCCTAGCTTCCTGTTACAGACTCAACAGACATTTTCCCATTATGGCCTCAACGGTCTCCAAACTGACAAACAGGCACGTCCTATTACAGCCTCAATGCTCTATAAATAACTTGACATGTACATGATTGGGATCACGGAATGAAATCGCTTTCTCTCCCACTCTTCTTGTCCCGCCATCCTTCTTTCTATCCATCTTCTTGTTTTCTTTCAGAACTCACCCACAATCGTGTTCGTGGCGGGTCGACACCGTTAGAGTAGCAATCGCCACCACCCTCTCCCCATCTTAAGGATCTATAAGATCCCAAACTTTCCTTGTTTTAGATGGCAAATTTTATTTGAAGTAAAGTTTCCATCGAGAAATATCGCCCATCGGTTTCTCCTCATCCGCCGCCATCGCCACCGTCGCGACTGAGGGGAGGCCCGCCTACTGCCATGTCCCTAGTCAACCAGCAACTGAGTTTTTGCTAATTCTCTCTTTCCGCTTCTCCTTCTCTTTCTACCGCATTCCCTCTATCAATCTTCTCGTTTTATTGATCGCTCTTTCTCTATCACATTCTCCAACTCTTTCTCCTCTTGTGTTCTATCTCTCTTTCTGTTGGGATCTCTCAGTCTCTTTATTGAACACGTTCTATCTTTGTCCCTCTCTCTCTCTCTCATTCTTGCTCTCTCCCCACTCTCTTTTTATCGTTCTCTCTCTCCATCGTCCCTCATCTCAATCACGCGCTATATCATTCACGCTCTTTCTATATTTATTTTCTCCTCGTTGTATTTTCTGTCGTTCAGAGTCTCTTTCTCCTGTTATCTTCCCCAGGCACGCTCGTTCTATCAAGCTCTCTATCTCTATCTCACTCACTCTCTCTCTCTCTATCGTACTCTCTCTCTATCTCTCACACTCTCTCTCTCTCACTCTCTCTCTATTCCAATAATCTTTGTCTCTTTCTCTATCGCATGCTCACACTTCCCTCTTTCTCAAACTAGTTTCCTCTCTCTCTCTCTCTCCCATTCTTTATCTCTATCTGATTAACTCCTTCCTTCTTTCTCTATTAGTAGCGCTCTTTCACTCCCTCTTACTCTCCGTATCTTTCTCTCCCTTTTAAACCTATCTCTCTCTCCAGCTAGTCTCTGCTTGGTCACACACTTCCCCTCTCATTGGACCTGTCAACAGTCAACTCAAGGAAGATTCAACAGTGTGGAATCCTAACCTAGGTTAGGTTAGGAGGAAGGAGATCTGAAACCAGAGGGAGAAGAAGAACAAGAATCAGATTACTGAGAGGTTACACGAGAAGGGTCTTTGTACCCTAGGAGAGAGAAGATGGGTAAGGCTAATGGGCTAATAGAACACGGCCCATTATCCTATCTCACTAACAGCCCCCCACAAGCGAGGTATGGATGTCGTCCATGCCGGGCTTGGAGACCACACGTACCAGAAGAGTCTTAGACAAGCCCTTGGTGAGGACGTCGGCGGCCTGGTCGGAGGAAGATACAAAGTCGAGGTCGAAGATGCCCTCGTCCATCCGCTCCTTGAAGAAGTAGCGGTCACGCTCCATGTGCTTGATCCGACCGGTCTGGCCAGGATTTCTGGCCAAGGCAATGGCTGACTTGTTGTCGCAATAGAAGTGCATCGGACCAGAATACTTGATGCGAAGTTTGCGCAAGATCCCGTAGATCCACTAGCCTTCCGAAGCCCCATCGGCAAGGGCCCGGAATTCCGCCTCGGCACTAGAGCAGGACACCTTGTCCTGCTTACTGCTCTTCCAACTAACAAGACCACCAAACACAAAAGCTCAATACCCGGTGGTGGAATGATAGTCGACCACGGACCCGGTAAAATCAGCATCGGTATAAACCTTCACTGTGGTGTCCGTGCTCCGTGGGAAGAGGAGGCCCTTCCCGGGGCAGCCTTTTAGGTATGCAAGAACCCGATTGGCGGCCTGGCGATGAATCTCATGCGGAGCATGCATGAACTGGCTGAGTAGGTTGACGACAAAGCTGATGTCGGGGAGAGTGTGAGTTAAATACAGAAGCTTCCCCACCAGCTGCTGATACTGATAGGGGTTGACCGGAGGAGAATCACCCCCTTCACCCAACATCACGTTGGGGTCAATGGGCGTCTGAAGTGGAGAGGAGTCGGTCATACCAGTCAATGTCAGCAGGTCAACAATGTACTTTTGCTGGGAGACGAAGATGCCGCGAGACGAGTAGGCGACCTCAAGGCCCAAAAAATAATGAAGGGGGCCGAGTGCCTTCATCTCAAATTCCCGAGCAAGAGTACAGCCGAGGCGGGAGGCTTCAACCGTATCTGATCCAGTAATCAGAATGTTGTCGACGTAGACCACCAGGATAGCTATCTCGGGCAGGCCATGCCGAAAAAAGATGGTAGCATGCTGCTCTGGGTGTAGCCTTCAACACGCATGACGGAGGAGAAGCGACCAAACCACATCCGCGGCGACTGCTTCAGTTCGTACAAGGACTTCCGCAATCGACAGACCGTTCCCGGAGGGCCAAGAGGGTACCTGGGAGGGTGGCTCATGTAGACCTCTTCCTCAAGATCCCCATGGAGAAAGGCATTCTTGACATCAAATTGCCGAATCAGCCACCCATGATGAGCAGCAAGAGCCAAGAGAGAAACCACATCCCAAGTGTGATTCTTGACCAAGGCACGCATATCTTCGTCCATGGCCGCCTTCCAATGAGGACAGGCAAGAGCATCGGCGAGACGGCGTGGAACAGAGACCGAAGCAATGCGGGTCAAAAATAGACGGTACGGAGGACTCAGGCGGTCATAGGAAAGGTAGTGAGAAAGGGGATACAAAGGATTGAGAGTGCACTGGCGAACCCCTTTGCGAAGGGCAATCGGCGAGTCGATGGATTCATCGTCAGCGCCAGGGGAAGTTGACGAAGAGGGAGGGCCAAGAGAGGGGGTAGCGAAAGCGATGGAAGTGGGAGAGGATGTCACAACAGGGGCAGATGACTCGGAAGACGGTGAAAGCAAAGGAGAGGACACCGGAAGTGGAGACTCCGTGGACAGAGATGAGTCGGAGGCCACCACAGGAGAGGAGTTATGCGGAGGTGGAGGAGGAACTCGAGTGACGTCCATGGGCAGGGAAGAGGGTGCTGTGGGTGCAACAATAGGGAAGGAGTCCAAAAAAGGAGACGACGAGGCCTCTCCCGACAGAAGGCCGGAAGAAGAGGAGGAGCCAAAGAAGGGTTGGAATTCGGCAAAGGTGACGTTCGCAGAAATAAGAAATCGCCGAGTAGAAGGGTGATAGCATTTGTACCCCTTTTGGAGAGAGGAGTAGCCGACGAAGATGCACTTGAGGGCCCTAGCGTCAAGCTTCGTCAAGGTAGGAGCCGTGTCGTGGACGTACGCAGTGCACCCGAAGACCCGGGGAAGAAGGTTGGTACGCAGCGTCACGGCAGGAAATGCAGCGGACATCCGATCAATCGGACTGCTGAATTGAAGAGGCTGAGAAGGCAGACGGTTGATGAGATGAGTCTTCGTCAAGACGGCTTCACCCCAATATGTCCACGGAACCGAGTAATTCAACAGCAAGGTGCGGGCAGTGGATGTCACATAGCCAATGCAACGTTCTGCCATGCCATTTTGCTCCGGGGTGGCCACGCACGACGTCTCATGGAGAATGCCCCGCGCGAGAAAGTAGGATGTCAACTCGTGGTTGACGTAGTCACGAGCATTGTCCGAGCGGAACCGCTGAATAGGACGACCAAACTGGGTCTGAACCATCGCACAAAACTGCTGAACCGTGCCCGCTACAGTCGATTTGGCTGGAAGCAAGTACGTCCACGTGTAGCGTGTGGCCTCGTCAACGAAGATCAGAAACCAATGGTGCCCCTTCAAGCTGGACTGCGGAGCCGGCCCCTAGACATCACTGTGGATCCGATACAGCGGTACCGTCGTATGGGAAGCCAATGGAGCAAAAGACGAACGTCGATGTTTGGCTAACTAGCATGCCTCACAAACAACAGTCTTAAGGTCCACGCCCACACATAAAGACAGAAACAGACGCTGTAAAGTAGAGTACGGCGGGTGCTCGAGGCGCTGGTGAGCAAGTTGGAGACGGTGACGGCGAGACTCAGCAGCGGTGTGTAGACTGCGCTGCACCATAAAGCACGATCGGCTCCCATCCTCGAATAACAGCAGCCCCCGGTCCTGCCTAATCGGTGTAGTCCTCCGCACCTTGTTAGACAAGAAGATCCCGTCAGGTTGGATGTGGAAGGAGCACTGAACCGCATCGACAAGACGCTGCGGTGACATAAGCAAAGCACAGAGAGACGGAACATGGAGGACGTTGTGGATGAGACCGAGACCGTCCACATGGATAGTCCCGATGCCAGCCACACTGAGACGTCCACCACCGGCAGTGAGGACAGCCCGAGTCCCACTCTGCCGCTCGTAGGATACGAAACGGTGATTGAACGGGGTCATGTGTTCCGTGGCCCCCGTATCAAGCACCCAAGTGGTATCCGACACGAGAGGGGAGGTGAGAGCCATATGTCCACAGTACCACTGATCAGAGGAAGAGTCAGGGAGCACACCGAACGTCCCGAAGGAGGCCATAGGCTGGGTCTGCAAGGCAGTCAACTGTGTAGATAAACGGGCAAGATCGGCTTGTAACTGCTCCATGGAGACTGCCGAGCCACCGGGTAGAGGAGCTACAGCGGCGGGAGAGACGACAGCGACATGAGCTTTTGCATCCTTAGCAGCTTGAGGATCAAGCTGCTTTTTCCGACACCTCTTAGTCTTGTGACGACGCTTGCCGCAGTAGGTGCAGACGAGCTTGTCCCGCGGGTCGGAGGCCTGGTCTGGGGCAGAAGATCTAGGTGGCTCCGAGGGGCGCGGCAACAACCCAGTGGGATCCCCCGAGCGGGAGATCAAGGCGGTAGAGTCAGCCGGGGGGACCACCGTAGAGCGATCGCGGTGAAGGTTGCTCTCCATCTCGATCAACTCCTTGACCACCGCGTCAAACTCCGGAAGAGTGCCCTTGGTGTGCAGAGTCCTGCGGCGAACCTCGGCATACTCCGGGTTGAGGCAGTCGAGGAAGGACATGAACCGAAGGCGAAGAGCATGGCGGCGATCAACGCCGTTGGGATCACCAACAGGCATGTAGTAGTCGACCTCCCGCCAAAGTGCACTGTGGGCCAAGCTATAGTCCATGATGGACAGCGTCCCTTGGCGTAGAGCACCCGCGCACTCCACTAGCGAGAAGATCCGCCAGTGATCGGCATCGTGGCCACAATACTTGTGGGCATGATCCCAAATCTCCTTCGGAGTAGTCAAGTGAAGAAACTTGTCATAGACCGATGGAGAGAGCGTGTGGTTCAGCAGCCAGGAGTGGACGAAGTGCTGCTCGGCGTTGAATGCACCATAATGCGAGTTAGTCACCGGCAGATCAAGTGCTTGTGGAGAAGACGGCCCTTCAGCATGGATTCCACAAACTTGATCCAGGCCAGCAGTTGCGGAGTGCTCAACCGACAACAGTCGGGAGCAGGCTGGAGAGGAAGACCGATCTTCGGAGAGGGAAGGTCTCGCCCGAAGTCAGCCGTAGTGAAGATAGGAGGCTGCACCAGGGGAGTCCCATGTGAAGAGGGCCCCGAGTCGACCGTAGACATGATGGGCTGGCGGCCAGCGGAGACTGCGGCGGTTGGCTACGGTGACGAACTGCAGGCTGCTAGCTGCGACTGCGACCTGCGCGGGGGGCAGCAAGCTGCGGCTGCGGTCGGCAGTCGCGGGCAACACCTGCGGCGTGCGGGCTGCGAGAGGACGGAAAACTTTGAGAGAGGACGGAACCAGTTGATGCACACAGCATACTACAACAACAAAACTCATACATATTTATAGGCACTCCCCCATCACTGCCTATGGACTCAAACAAACCAGATCCACACACCTGTCCATGTGGTTGGTCTTCAAAGACACCAGTCTCTAGCTCCTCAAAATCTGCTATTGCCTCCACATCTCCCCAAAAATAAGTTATCTCTTCTGACTTGATTTATTCCTTGAAACATTCAAACTAAAAATCCAATATTAACTGAGTCAAGATTAATATCCAACACCCACAACACTTCGACACAAGGCTGTTGACCCGCATCCGCATGCCCGTCCTGCATCAGTTAATTATCTCCTTGAGTCAGAAAACAGAATCTCAAAAAGGAAAATGCATTGCAGTCATCGTCTGAGTTCTGATCACCTTTGTGATGAATCCCATACATGTTAGTGTCATCTATAAGATATTCCCTAACAGCATTCGATGATCCCTAGGCCACTCGGCTCAAATTGGATTAAATGTATAATGATGTCTTCAAATCAAAGCATGTGTCTTCTTGAAACAAAATGTGGATTCACCACCTTTAATTCATCTCCCAGAACGTTCATCATTATTATTTTTTAACATTTATTGAGTGTCTAGCACCGCGTATACCTGCATTGGAGGGTGAAACAATTCACCTTAGGGATTGAGAATAAATTAAGAATGCATTACAACAATATAATAAACATATTTTTTATTTTAATGCAAACTCCAATATTTGATGTACAGTGCTGGTTTTTGAATCGGTGTATATTGAGAGCCCGATCATATGGTTGCCAGTACATGTGATCCTGCCCATCTTATTATTGAGCTTATTTAATAATTCCTTCACTTCCCTAATTTTGGGAATAAAAATCTCTTTCTAAGCAAAGCAATGCAACAGTCTCATGAAGAACTTCTTGTTAACCATGTTCAATGGAAAATCTGAAATACAGGAATCATTCAAGCTATTTTCTTTTGGTTTGAGGTCAGTCTAATATATTTTCATTCATGATGACTTGTCAAATATGTCAGCTATTATATTTGGCTTGTCCCCTTGCCCTTTCGTTTATCATGCACTCTACTATCTAACTATTGAAGATGCCTTAACAAATTAATCTGCAACCTAATTTGTTATGTTTGGCAATCACCTCATGACTTGAGTTCTGACTTTTACAAAAAAATATTATGATAATTTATATGTCCAATATGATGTCTGTACTTCAATGTCTTTAAATCATTCAATCACATTTTCATTTTCTCCTATCCGCACTTCTTCAACTGCTAAACATTCTGAATTTGCCTTGTAAAACTATCATATTTCTGTATTCTGTAAAAATATTGGCATTCTAAAAAAAATGTTTGAATCGATTTTTGTCTTCTTTCACAAAATATGACTTGTAAAAGAATATCAGAAAAACTAAAGGATAACTGATTCTTGAAAATTGGTCGAATGCATAAAAACCATTAAAATAAGTGTGATAATGAACTTTCCAAATTAATTAAATTAATATATTTATGCAGTACAATAATCAAAATTGAATAACCCCTGAATGATTATATTGACATAAATACATTACTAAATAAAATTAGTAAAGGAATGCAGTGAGAAGTCACCATCAATATTATAAAAATGCCGAATCCATTAAAAATCAGTACCATAATACTACTAAACTAACTTTCCCTCTATTTATCAGATTGGATCAGATTTAGTAAAGAGAAAATGAAAGATTTGTATTAAAATAACCCACCATAGATTTCTCATAATACATCCAACAGATAAATAAGCACTGAAATCACAACATTATATGAACTCATCATTTTCCTCTGGTAAATGATCGAGTGAAGTACGAAACAGTGACAGAATCACATTGAAGTCATTTAAATATCAATCATGAATTGAATAAATAGTAAACAAATAACAGTAAAATAACCCAACATCACTCCATGTAATACTAAACATTCTAACAAATAAATATAGTCCTTTTAATTTTAGGAAATAATCAATAAATTTAGCAATATGATATTAGATCTAGGGATCATCCCATAACATGATCAAATAAATATTATTTGATAACATTATAGCATAATTCAGAAAAAGATTTATGTAGGAATCGATTATGAAGGGCCATGGAAATATTGGTCAAATTTTCATTTTTCTGTGCCTTATATTAAAAAAAAATTATTGGTTATGTTAATGCAATCACACACTTTGATCCAACTCCACGAGCTGTTGAAGGTCTTTCAATGATTCACAGTTTAAGTTAAATATATCAGGGTAATGTCCTGATCACTTACTAAAACTATACAGCCCATTTAGTGCGTATTAGCAAAGTTGTCAAAATGGATAAACCGGTGCTTCTTAAAAACAAATAAAATACTCCTGTATTATGCATACATATTCTGGAATAGTGCATGATTTATAAAATATGTCAAAAATATATTGAAAGCTTGTTCCAAATGTAAAAATTCAAAATGATTTATCGACAATTTAGGAATAAATGTTTACTTTTTTGGATACATATTACCTTCAACTTAATAGTAACCAAATATAATAATAATGCAAGAAAATATCAATTTATGAATGTCACAAATATTTTACATGAATACTCAAATTTATTTTTTAAATCATAATAATTACACTAAAATGCTATAACAGATGTGAACCTTATAATCCTGCAAGCCATCATTATGAAACAAAAAATAATAATATCATTATTTTCAGTCACATAGAGAAATAAAATAATCTTAATTTATTTGACAAGGCTGTTTCTAGAGATAAAACTATCATTCTTATGTTAATCAACATGTCCTTCAATTTTATGTTTCATCCTTCTTCATTCACAGTGATAAAGTTAATCCAAGCCTATGCACATTTTCCTACATGCATAACAGGTTTCATATAAATTTGTAATGTACAATTAATATTAGCATGCAGTTATGTTAGGCACCTTTAGCCTATTTGCTTCATTTTCTAATAAAGGACTTAATCACTCCTACCAACATTCTAGCTCATCTTGTTTTTGGATGAATGTAATTCAGTTTTCACATTCTGGGAATGTCAGTATGCTCTCTACGTCACTCTTTGTTCACATATAATATTTGAAACCTAATATCACTGCCTATCAGTTCGTACACTAATTTTCATTAAAGTAACTATTTTTAAAAGAATCATTCACATTATGCACCATCAATTGGAAATAGATTACAAGTATCATATCGGAACATATAAATTCTTAATATATTCATTTGTTCTCTAATTTAATTTAATACTATAGGAAGGTATGTAGCCCGATTTTCTTCTTTTGCAAAAACATGGATGCAAAAGTGTGATGTAACAGGTGGATAAGTTTCAGGCCGTAGATTTCAGAAGAAACAGACAGTCCTGGTTGAAAGCTGATTATTCGAGAGCCATGTAACGTGTTGGAAGCTAAGAGGGGGGGGGGGGGGGAATTAGCTTATCTTCTTTTTGTTTACCTAGTTAGCTTTTAAGATTCCTTGATTTGACACTCACCTTCTTTCTCTCGAACACTTAGATTTACTTGGTTCCTCAATCCGCTTAGTGATCGAGTCAATCCAAGGCCCCCCTTTGAGTCCAAATTAGGACTCAGGATAATCTTACTAAGGATCCTCCCTTGTAAGGTACCCTAACCCAACTTACAGAGTTGCTTCTGCAGAGGAGTCTTCCGATGGCACGTCACGTTCTTTGGTGCACGAGCTTCAACCCCGAACCGCCTTCGGGTAGACCGTCACGAACTCTTCCTCGTACGTCCACTTCCCTCGTCACCGTCACGTCCTTGGTGCCACCAACGTCACCTCCCTGCCTTCTTGATCTTCGTCACCTGTTCAGATTAGTGGAAGAAACGATATACCGCTCCCCGTGATTGATCAAAGGTCAATCACCGCTCTCAATGATGTATGAATGATCAAACAAACTAAGATTCAAATGTAATATCAAGATAAATTCTGAAAACCTGTTTCATAAGTACTTTCAAGATCAACAATTCAATTCCTCTTAATCACTTTCAAAAATAATATCAATCCCTTCACTATCCTTCACAAAATCTCATAAAAATCACCACTAACTCAATGATTGTGGAGGAAACTATCACCCTATTCAGTAAATAAATGAATGATGAAAACTAAAAACTTCCCTTATCAATGGAGAAGCACAGCCACACTGATTGCAGGGGAGAAACTTCACAAGAAGCACCACTTTCTTCTTCAAGAGTAGGACAAGAGAGATGTTTTTAAAAAGGGATACCTGAACCCTTGCTCTGAAGGGGTATTTATAGGGGTAGAGGGGTAGATTGTAATTTTCTGAGAATTTAAAAAAAAATTGAGCTCAAAAGGAGCTGTAATTAATTTTTTATGATTTTTCAAAGTTTTATAGAAAGTTTCCTTAATTAAAAAATTAATTATAGTAATTAATGCTAATTAAAGTAGTTAGGTTTAATATAGGAATTTCAAAAGTCAGAAAAAATACGATTTTTAGAAATAAGAAATGATTTTGGAAAGTCAACCGTCGGACCCGACCTTTGGAATAAATCGAATTTCCTAATTCGATTTTTCGGGTCCAAAGTACATTATATATGAACAATTTATTTCTACACTAAGAGATGACTTTTGGCGCAGTGGTAAATCGCTTCATTACTGAGGAGGAGGTCTTGGGTTCAAATCTCGTTCTCCCCATAAATATATATATATATATATATATATATTTTTTTTTTTAATTCAATGTTTGGTAGTGGACCCGACCTCGGATTTAACTGGTTAAATCACTGTCGAATCGCCATAAACTAATGGGCTCCGCCCATTTAGGCCTTATTGGGCCCTTCTTAAATGAACTAAAATGCCAGAAATTTATTTAGAAGTCAAATTTGCACTATTTAAAATACTTTTAATTGTTAAAAAAATTCAGAAAAATATTTATAATATTTTCAAAGTATTTAAAAATATTTCTAAGGCTTCTGAAAATAATTTCAACATACGTTAAATATCAAATGACCTTTTAAAATATTTTAAAGTATTAAAATAACATTTTAATACTTTAAAACTATTTTCAGAAATTTTAAAAAACATTTTTCATTCTCCCAAGTACTTTATGATTATTCTAGTTTATTTTATAGTTTTAACACATTTAAAAAACATAATCTTAAAATATTTTAAGCTCTAATTATAAATTAGTTTCTTAATTATAAATTCATGATATTAATGTAATTTAGTGTACATTAAAACACAAAAACCTCAACATAACGTATTCACTTTTTTTGCTTACTCTCCTGCTGAACTATCAAACCTGAGTCAAGATGGTGACACGCCCGGGTGCCACGTTGTTGAGCGCAAACACTCGCGGAAGCATACTTGGACGTGAACCAATGCAGAAGATGTCGAGGAAGATCCCAAGACGATACAAGGAGAAACACCGAGGCTTAATCTTCAGCCTCATTACGTCCTCACGTCGTCACCGTCAAGAGAGCATCAACTCCAAGAGCGAGAGAGAGGGAAGGAGGAAGAGACTTCTAGCTCAAAAAAAACTTTCAAGAAAATCTACCCAATTCAAAGGGAGAAAATAGAATACATCAAGGATTGTTGGGGATGAAGAAAACAAGGGAAATGGGGGGTCTTTTATAGGCACAACCCAAGGCCTAAACACCCCCTAAAAACTAGGCACGATCCTATTCTCAAGGATGTGCTAGGCCATCCTACTTTCTTGGATGAAACAAGTCAACCTACTTTCTATGATGTACCAAGTCAACCCCCATGATCCTGAATTATAGGCATTGGGGGTTTGACATTTTCAACACATGTTCCGGAAATGGCATGTTTTTCGGTCAGTAGTCTCCGACTGAGGCACAAGGTACCTGACATTAGAGTAGAATCTACAAATTTCACATATCTCTCTCGAGTCAAGACTTTGAAAAACATGGGTAAGGAGAATGGGAACGGCGGAAGGAAGCCATCGTGAACAAGTAGTTTTTCAGAGCCAGTGTGCGATCAGAAAGTAATGAGGTTCAAAATCACAGACTGGATTTTCTAACTGCAACGAATTTTCATATACTGTGCTAGCAGAATTTCACATTATGGAAAGGTAATCTTTACTCGTAGAATATTTCATACAAAAAAGCGGAATGATCAAACCCGTATAGACTGAAACAGCATTAACAGCTGCATCGCCAGCCATCCAGAATTGCTCCTCCTGTGAGCGTCGCGCGTTTTTTGAAGGAAGCATAAAATTACTGGTCCTTAATTATCGAAATGTCCGTGGGCTCACCGATGATGTACGGGAATCACTCTTTGGGTTAAATCCCAGTAAGGTTCAACGCTGTGCAGCTGAAAGGCCGAATTCAAAAAGGGAACTAGACAACCAGAGACATCAAGATAGGACAAAAGAAAACAAAAGAAAGACTGATATTATTTATCATTGGCCTCAAACGGGCTATGGCGTGGAATTAACAAACGATAGTGGTATGGCCACGTTCTTTAGTGCTAGCCTATTTGTCTCACTTTTATTCCTCAACAGGACAAAGGTTCCTTTAAGAGCTGGTGAAGTAGATAAGCTCCCGGACCTTGTTCGGCACCTTTTCACGAACAAGTGTCTCGTACTTGTTCGTGCACTTGTTGGCGCCGTCGCTGGCCTCGATGATAAGCTTGTAATACTGGCCGCTGACGTAGCCCCTGACCATCCGTGCGAAGCTCAGCTTTTCGTCCGTCTCCCAGTTGTGGCGCTTGACGGCGAAACGCGCAATGTCCAGCGCGTGTTGATAATCTGCCGGCTTCTTAATCCTGTCCCACCCCGGTGGCGTTGGCTCCTCTAAGGTCGCATAAGCCTGGAAGGCGACGGCCGAAAGAACGGCAACGATGAGGAGGAGGGAAGGCAGCTGGGTCCTCATTTTCTTTACTTGCTTCGTTCTCTGTCTCTTGGAGCTGTTGCTTTGGTGCGAGTGCGGGTAAAACTTCAAGTCGTGGCCCTATTTTATAGGGAGAAGAAACAGCTGCAAAAGAGAGTCGAGCATTAATATGACTGCCCTCTCCCTTGCCTGATTCGTGCACTTTCCACGAGCCGTCAGAGTGAATGTTCTATGTTCGGAGGAAAACCATGGGCCATTTAGTCGTAGCCGAGAATATCTAAGAAAAAGAGATGGACGAAACAAGTGAAATGTCTCTAACCTGCTTGCCACTTTAGCTCATTTCTTCTGCAAGAAAATACATACCAGAGCCCCTTGTTTCAGGTCGCTGAGTCAAATGCTATGGATCTCAGAAGAAATGGACAAGCCTAGTTCAAAAGCGACATCAGTTCTTTTGTTTTTGCAAAACGGCATGTTGAACTGCGGGGACTCACCAGGAATTTAATGAAGCGATATGGCGAGTTGACGGAAGGTGAGGGTGCTACGAACTGAGACTTCCATGTCTGGCAACAGTCATCTCCGATTGAGGCACATGGTTCCTGATATCTGAGTACAATCTAAAGAGAAAACAGCTGAGTTTTTCACGAAAACGGGTCGACATCTCTCTCAAGTGTTGACTTCGAAAAACGTAGGGAAGGATATGCCAAAGCTGCATAGAAGACAACGTTAACATTTAGTTTCCTGGTCTCCTTGCTGACGCAATGAAGTGGGGTTGAAAGTACCAGAAAGTATTCCGTAACTGCGTTGTACTTATAATTTTTAGTGTCCGACACCATTCCATTTCGGAAAGGACAACATGCAAATAACGCTTTGTGATGTTTTAATGTCTATAGTCATCACGTTCAAAGCCATTTATTCTAAGTTCCAAAAAGTGTAAACCAAACTAGGATGAAGTAATTGAGTAATCACATAAATTAAAATCAATAATCATTTCCGGACCTCTAACGATACTCATGGCCCACCCGATTGATCCATTATTTAATCGTCACCTTATATTCGATCAATCTAGAACTCCATAGAAACTATAAGCTTAAACATTATTTGAGTGAACGAGGTTTATTTAATATTGTTTCTTTCGCTGTCTTTGCGCCGTATTGTTATCTGTTCGTCCAGTTCTATTCAGTTTAGTGTACGTTGCGCGACGCAATCTAGAATATGCTTAGAGATTCTTAAAATCGTCATATCTTTCGTACAACTTCTTCCCTTTGCGAGCAGGAGTCTAGCAGGTGCGGGTATGCTCCTAGACTCAATTTTGTCTGCAGAGCAAAGTGATAATGTTATGTACTCTGTGACGTACAGAAAGTGGGAAACTCCTGTCAGCTTTGGCTAATGTTATGGAGCTTTCGCACGAAGCATCAACTCTCCATCAACGTCCACCAAAATTTCCCAGGGTTATGCCATGATGTATGGTTAAAACAAATTAACCTTCAACGCTGGGTTGCTGTTACGATGAATTTAAGAATTGAACCCCATAACCAGACACCCAAGACTGAGGAGGAAAGAGAGAAAGATAAAAAAAGACTGATATTATTTATCAAGGATCCCAAATGGGATATGAGATGGTCTTAGCAAGCGATGTTGGCACGGGAAGTTTCATGGGGGTGAGCCTAAAAGCCATTGTTTTATTCTTCTGCAGGAAGCCGACACTTTTTCCTTGACAGAGGTTCCTTTAAGAGCTCCTGAAGTAGATAACCTCCCAGCCGTTGAATACCCTCTCGCGCACAAGCGTCTCGCACTTGTGCGACGCGACATCGTCCTCGGCCTCGATGACGAGCTTGTAGTACTGGCCGTTGACGTACCCCCTGATCATCCGCACTAAGCGCAGTTCTTCGTCCGTTTCCCAGTTGTGACGCCTGATGGCAAAACGCGCAATGTCCAGCGCGTGTTGATTATCTTCCGGCTTCTTAATCCTATCCCATCCCGGCTGCGTTGGCCCTTCTAACGTAGCATAAGCCTGGAGGGCGACGACCGAAAGAACGGCAACGATCAGAAGGACGGAAGGCAGCTGGGTCCTCATTCTTCTTTCGTGGCTTCGTTTTCTACCTTTTGGACTGTTGCAATTTGATGAATGCCGTGGAACTTCGTTGTGTGTGTGTTATATAGAAGGAAGATATTGATGTTTAAAAAGTCATGGATCGAACAGGTGAGCTGTCACCTGTCGCGTTCTGCGTCTAGAGACAAACCATGAGTCGTCAAGTCAAATGCTGTGGATGGAGGTAAAAACTGGATGTGTCTAGAAAAACTGAAAGGCTGGCCTTCCAGTGTTTCTTTATACAACATATTACTGGCAGTAGATGCTGCACCAGGAGCCGGCACGTGGAGTCATCGAATGCAGTAATAAAACCATATTAGAGCTTAATTTCTCTCGTTGGGTGGTGAGCGAACGAAACTGTTTGGCGTTCCAATCAATGGTTTCCACCTGAGAGAAATGGTAAATGACATCAGAAAGCTATCAAGACAAGAGTACACACACGTATTTTGAACGAAGCAAATCACCTCTCTCATGGGTATGCAATTCTGAGGATTTTGATTTTAAATGATTAATAGACATAATGCGTGAACGAGGTCTACGGATTAGGTACCGAATTTCAAGGTTTATGGACAATGTCACACGTCAACCATGCTTCCTTAGTCACCAGTACAATGGGTCCTTGTTTCCGCTCATCTGTTAAATTGTGAGCTTCACGTCTGCAAGAAAATTTTGATTCCCGAGTCAAATATCGTGGATTTGATTTCACGGAATAGCATTTTCAAAGAGTTGTAACCTGTTAGTGTCAAGCATCGTCCCAATGTTGTAATGTAAACATACCAAAGGCCATCTTTTACGATTAAATGACTGTAAGACTATTTGTCAGACATTATGTTTGTAAATTTTTAAAATGTCTCATAGAAGTGTATCGTTTACATCCTAGAATAGGATCTTGTGAAAACTAGTCTTATAACAATCATTCTGCATTTCCATGGGGTCGTCCTTGATGACGGCCCTTGAGTCTATCGTTTCCAGTCTATATTACGCATTCAAACTAATATCACGGAAAACTAATAGTCCCAATAAGGTTGATATTTACAACCATTATTTAAAATTGAAATAATCAGATTATGGTTAAATAAACACCTCTTGCAATGTAACTTCATATTTCCTCCTAATGTGGTCGTCAGTATCCTTCTTTTTGGTTGTTTCTCCTAAATGAAATAATATGTCTAATGTGGATTTGAAGTAGTTCCAATAAGGACTATTAAAAACAACTGTTAGGATGCAGTCTGCAATCATACCGACACAAAGACGGTGCCTGACACAGCGAGGTCTTTGGCCATAATGCAGCCAGGTGGCAGTGCAATTTGTCTACACCACAATATTATTATGTCAGAGACTGCTTTGGACATCATTTGAATTTCATTAATCTTCATTTAACTAAGTTGGGGCACGTCCGCCCTATAAAGACATGTACATAACACTGTGATGAATAGTGTAGAATTAATTCTCATGTTGTTATTTTAACTTCTATCTTCTTCCCTGCTCATATATACAGCTTTCGTTTCAAACATGGTATCAGAGTAGATTCTATCAGAATCTGAAGGAGCGTGATCCCACAAGGGCATTGTTCAACACACACGGGGACGAAGAACAATATCGCCGGAGAAAGCTACAGTGCAATACATTCCACCGGTGGGGACCAAGCTCACTCGCCTGAATCACCCACTATGGATGCTCTGTGTGAAAACGACAATAGTAGTACAAGAGCAAGGTAAACATCTACCTCATGATAGACCCTCATTGGTTCCTATGTTTATAGATCCAGAACCCTCTTGGTGGAACAAGGAGATGGCGGTTATGGCCACCATGATAATATCATCTTTGAGTGATGAAGTGCTCACTATTATCCAGGATAGTATCACTGAGTTTGAAGCATTGGACATCCTCAACAACAAACTCTCCTCCAACTCAGAGTCGATGATCATGGAGCTAACCAAAAAGTCACAAAAAAATTTTAGAGGTATTTGAACCATTGACAACTTTTTTCATGAAATACAAAGTATTGCCACGTCTCTCAGTGCCATTGGATGCTCTGTTCATGAGCGTGCTTTAAAATTTGTCTTACTTCGAGTGCTTAGTACGGAGTATCAGGCATTCTGTACTAGCATGAACACTCACAATAATACACACTCATTTGATACCATTGTGTATATCCTGAGGTCTGAAAAAATATTCTTATGTTCACTAACACTAAAGAGGGATAAGAACAACCAGCTCTGATCAAGTGAAAAAATATGCTTATTTTGTACTTCCAGGCAGAGGACGAGGAGAACAAACACGTAGCCGCGGTCGTCAAGGCCCAAAAATTTTGAACCAACAATCAAGAACAAGACCAAAATGTCAGATTTGCTCAAGGATTGGTCATTGGGCTGACATATGCTACAATTGGTTCAGACCAAGACCTGGACTCAATGCTTCCCAGTCACCAACCCTCAAGTTCAATCACCCTAAAGTTTAAGCATATTTTCTCTCTTCAGGATCTACATTAGCTCCATCGACACCTGCTCAAACACACTATACCCTGACAGCGGGGTGACCCACCACTTCACTGCAGATCCTCAAGCATGAGGCCACTCTCCACTGACAGCGGGGTGACCCACCAAGGAAAATAAACTTTTCACTGGAGGTGGCTCAGGGTTGCCTATTTTTGCCTCTGGTAGTTTAGCGTTCCCCACACAAGTACGCAATGTTTTTCACAAAACATCTTGAGGGTTCCCCAAATCACCAAGAATATTTTATCTGTTGATCAACTTACACTTAATAACAATGTCAGTGTTCAATTTCATCGGCATGCCTGTTTTCTCAAGGATTGACGCACCAAGGTTATAATACTCAATGGTGATGTTTTGGATGGACTCAACAACTAACACCACCATCGCCGTGACCCATTTTTTGTCACATGGGCACCTTCGGATCTTTGGCACCAGCGCCTTGGCCATCTTGACTTGAAATGTTTTAAAAAAAATATTACTCATTTTGGTTTTCTGTAAACTGGCTTGCCAACAAAACATGTTTGTGAATCATGTGCTATGTTGAAGGCCAAAACATTATCATGTGGTAACTCTAATCATGTTTTTGTGAAACCTCTGGAACTCATTCATTCTGATCTATGGGAGCACAAACCTACCATTTCTCATCTTGGTTTTTTGTATGATGTCCCCTTTATTGATACTTCTAGAAGATGTGGCTGTTTCCTCTGAGAAGGAAGAACGATCTACTTGATACCTTTCTTTTGTTTCAATATTTGATTGAAAGAAAACTCAACTGTAAAATCCAATCCTTACAATAGGACTGGGCAGTGAGTATAGGTCTCTTCATCAAGTTTGATGGACGCAAGGCATCCAGCATCGAATATCGTGTCCTGGTGCTCATTGACAGAATTGAGATGTATAATGTAAGCATCACCACATCATTGAAATGGCTCTGTAAATAATCCACCATGCAGCTTTTCCAAAAAAATATTTTGATGAAGCCACAACAACTATCTTGTATCTCATAAATCGTCTTCCCATAGCACAACTACATTTCAAATCTATTTATGATGTATTGAACACCAAACTCCAAGAATATGCCTTCCTTAAAAGTTTTGGATGCTTTTGCTTTCCAAATCTTAGGCCGTATGCCATCTCAAAGTTTATCTCTCAATCCAAACATTGTGTATTTCTAGGCTATTGTGTTTATCATCATGGGTATAGATCCCTAAACCTTTGCACAAATCACATTGGTTTTTGTAGAAATGTTGTGTTGAAAATGTGCATCATTTATTTTCTATTAATTCTTTTCCAGCATCACTGTCCAACAATCAACCAAACTTTACCATTGAGCAATAATGTCCAACATCAACTTTACCCGTCACTCCAAAGGAGTTTCTGATGTTGGACGTTGTGAGTGATGTCGTCCGATGGATAACTCCCTAACAGGATGTAACTACGGGATGCGGTCAACCCTAGGTGCAGGGTATGTGCAGGCCCCAATTCGTGGGGATTCGCTGTGCTCCGAGCTTTGGGGTGGGCGACCAGTGATGGTGACGATGACCTCCTGACCCTCGTCGGAGCAACGACGGCAACTACGGCATCGAATGGATAATTCCGTTGACACTTGAACGTAACAAACGGGCTCGACTCGTATCTAAGAATTCACTCGTGATGTAGTATTTCTCAATATATAAACTCTCACCTAATTCTAACACGTGCGCAGTGGAATGCAGCCGAAAATATATCAAAGGGCGTAATATTACTAGCGAGTAAGGGGAATGATGTACCTCATCAGAGGCGGCGTTGATTGTCGGTGTCTTTGTCGGTGTACGGGCCAGTGCGGTCAGCTTTGTGGAGACATGCCAGTGATGGGCATAGCTTTTCTCACCTGGCGGTGGCGGATGCAGTGCTGGAGCATGGTGGGGAGGTAGACGGGGGACGACAAAGAGAGATGTGTGGCGGCGAAGTGGCTCGAACGATTGGCATGGCGGAGTCCAGCGGCTGGTGCGAACGGCAGCAAGTGGCTGGAAAGCAAAGCATGAGCAAAGTCAGCGGTAGGCAGGTGGTGAAATGGCATGACCGCTCGGGGGGGCCACGTGTGCAGCTGCTCATAGAGGCACACGACTGAAGAGGTGGCCCACGTGTGGCAGAGGTGCATGCACGCGCAATGGCAGCAAAGATTAGACGGGCCGTAGTGCAGGAGCATCGACAGAGACTTGTTGCACACTCGCAGGCTGTGCGTGGCGAGCCGGGTTGCGTTCGCGAGCAGCACACAGCCCATGCGTGAGGCTAACATTCGAGCGGGCATGAAGCGTCGGCAGCGGCGCAAGGGAATGTCCGTGGGGCAGCACATCGTCCGCGTGAGAAGCAAGAGGGCAAGCTGATCAGGAACGTCGGCGGTGGTCCCATGGGAGCGACACGCTACCAATCCCGTGCATTGACTCAGTCGGGCATCACGAGCGGTGCAGGTGATGCTCGTGTGGCAGTGCACGTTCTACGGGCGAAGCCGCGGTTGCACTTTGACTCAGAACTGCTGAGCGTGCGGTGTTGGGGCGTCGCCGATAGGTCAACATGTTTGGTCGATCAATGCCTCAAGTGACGTCGGAGCTGCACAAATGTAATCCCGTTAGCTGAGTGCGGCCAATACAGGTTCCCATTCGAGGAACTGTACCGAGCTTACGATGGATGCCCGTCGGCGGAGGCAATCGCGCGATGAGAAGACTTAGCGTCAGTTAGTTGCACACATGCGGAGGCACCAGAGGAGGATGCTCGGACTGGTCGTGGTGGCACAAAGCGGCCTTCTGTCTCCTTGTTTCTCCTTCCCTTATTTTCTTCTTCTGTGAGACCAAGTTCTTTGAACTACAATTCGACTCGACGGAAAAACTGATCTGATTCTTGGGCTCCATCATACTCCCTTATATAGGGGCACGATGGCCCTTACTCAAAGCAAGGGTGCCCTTAGTAAGGGCACAAGTGCCCTTATTGGGGGGGGGGGGGGTTGGGGGGGTGTGGTTCTTATACATAGGTGCCCTTAGTATGGGCACAAGTATCCTTACTGGGTGGAGGGGTGATGTAACACAACATATGCTGGGATCAGTGGCTCGTATTACACACAGAATGAAAGGGAAATCCACAATATGACACTAATGTAAACGTGCAATTGTTTAAAGAAAACTCTTAAGCAATATAGGTATGACTGATTTAGGGGAAAAATCCAATAAATCCTCAAAAGAAATGATTGGTCAAGATAGACTCTCAATGACCCTCTAAATCACTAGATACCTAGATCGCAAGGAGCATGTTACGCCCCGAAAATGCTCACACATTTAAGTCTGGGAACTAGTCTTCTACCTCAAACAATACCCGACCTCTCGACAGATGGTGGCTGTCCTATCCGACAAGCTTATGTGTAATGGCGGCAGAGGAAATGATAGAGGATGACGGCACTATATGACATGACAATACTGAATTAAAAGAGGAAGAACGAGGTAGGACCTGGCAGAAGTCAATCGTTGGTCCACCGGTAGGGGACGACGTATTGGCAGAGCATGTCGCACGCTAGTTGGATGGGAGCACGTGATAGGAGGTGGATTGCAGCAAGGGCTTGAGGATGGCAGTCACGGCGTGCTTTAGGGTGACCGGTGCGGGCAAGAAGGGCGCATTCTATGGGCCGTGGTGTGCGGCGGGCATGACGCACAGGGGGCATGGCGCGCGGTTGGGTGCTGCACACTACGGGGCGCGTAGCGCGGCAGAGTGCGACCCGCGATGAATGTTGTGCGTGGTAGAGCTTGGCATGCAGCAGGGCGAGGCGCACGGTGAATACGGCGTGCAGCGAGAAGCAGCACGCGGCTGGGGCTAGGTGCATAGGGGACCTCGGCACATAGTGAGTGCTGTGCGCAGCGGGCCACGGTTCAGCAGGGCGTGGAAACAAGGAGGACATAACGCACGGTGGCAGGCAAGAAGTGCCCTGCACCAACGGCAATGGCGGTGTCGTTCTATCGACGATGATGCTGGCAAAGATGGCAGATATTCTTACACCAACGTTGTCAATTGAACCTTCAAGAAAATTGTCGGGTCCGTCAATTCTTGAACTTCTTGAATGAGCAAAGATCAAGAAAGCCCACGTTCTTGAAGGAAGGTCTCAGGGAACTGGCGAGAAGGGGAACCCAATCGATGGCGCGACATCACACGGAGTGATCTCGACGTGTTGAGGCGATGACAACGAGGAATATCCCACGTTCTCAACTCTCTCTACAGATCTAACTCCTATCTAATCTCTCTCTACAATGGAAGAACACAAAGAAATTTTCAATTTTCAAAATCCTACCTACACTTGGGCATGCTATCCCCTTATATAGGGAGGATAGGTGCCAAGTGAACGACTCTTGGGGAAGAAACCATCGTGAGACTAAGTCCTTTCCCTAGACAACCGTTACAACGAGAAAATGCAAATTATGGACAAGGCCCAAACACACTGACCCAGTCCAGAAGTTTAGCGAAACAAAATACAACAAAATAACATGTAAAATAAAGAAACCATCTATGCTGGATACTTGAAGGCGGGGTCACGAGCGTCGACGCAAGCAGCACATTGCGGTTGGATTCGTCCCCAGTTGGTGATGTCGCGATGGTCCCCCTTCAGGGGGGGGGGGGGGTTGTGGTTCTTATACATAGGATCCCCCCCTTAAAAACAAAACAGTAATATATTTTTGACATGCATTTGACAACATGAACACGACACACAAAAACACGACGGACACAAAACAACACAACAAACACAGACACAACACATGAATACGTTAAAACACTGAACATAAGACGCACGTGCTGACAAAAATCAAAAACAGTTGAATACGTGGACGTGCTTTACCTGGGGTATTCTAACCCAGGTGTTTCACCTTCGCCTTGACAAGCCAGTTGGGCTGGACATGAATTGGCAGGCTGACAACGATGGTGATGGTGTCTCCGATGACATCCCCGATGGAGTAAGTTGGCGTGCTCCATCAGTTTCCTTCTCATAATGTTTCATCTTTCAAACTCTTAGAAGCAGGCTCACCCTCCACGCCTTCTCATATTCCTAGAACAACCTCACCTAAAACACATATTACAACAGATGTCTCACCACAAATATTTCCACCTTCTTCAACTCCCCATAAATATTTTCTTTTAAGTCCCTGGGTTATATCACCTTCCCATAAATGCTCTCAGTTTGCACTAAAAAATATTGGTCATGCTCAAAGCTTTCTTGGAATTCAACTTCAACCAAACAAGGTAGGCATTGCTCCACTTCAAGCACATTATGCAATTGAAATTCTTCGTATGGAAAATATGGCAGATTGAAAACCAGTCAGCACTCCATGATAGAGTCTGTTGATACCCCACATTCAAAGGAAAACTAAGTCACACCTCGAATGTGACAGTACTACATTTTGCAAAATTGTTGGAAGTCTCAAATATCTAAGCATCGCACATCCTAACATTGCATTATCTGTGAATAAGGCATGCCAATAAATGCATCACCCTCAAGCCTATCACTAGAGGCATTCAAAACATCTTCTTTGTTATATTATGGGTATGTTTTGTTATTTGTTACAATTTTACAATAATTCATCAAATAAGCGTCATATATTCAGTGACAGACTGGTTGGGTGATCCTCTTGATCGAAAATCCACAAGTGACTTTCTCTATTCTCAGGCAATACTCTCATAGTTGGGCCTCCAAAAAGAAAACGATCATAGCGCAATCCAGCAATGAACCTGGGTACAATGCCATGGCCAACACTACCGCTGAAAATGTTTGCTTCATGAGCTTCATACCAGTACTAACTTAACTTCTACCTTATGGTTTTTTTCATGCTTTTCATGCTCGCAAAAAACACATTGAGATTGACTAAGACTTTGTGCGAGAATATGTTTCGCAAGGTTCCTTGTAGGTCTCCTCCCTTTCCACTTGTGATCAACTTGCTGAAGTTCTTACCAAATCTCTAGTACACAGTAATTTCCAATGGCTTTGATCCAAGATCAAACTTGAACCTCGCTTGAGCTTGCAGGGGCATGTTAACAAAGTCTGCAATCATGTCCGAACAAAGATAACACCTGACATAGTGACGTCTTTGGTCATAATGCAGCCATGTGGCAGTGCAGTTTGTCTCCACACAATATGATTCTGTTAGAGACTGCTTTGGACATCATTTGAATTTCATTAATACATTTAACTAAGTTGGGGCATGTCTGCCCCTATAAATACATGTACATAACACTGAAAAATAGTGAATAATTAATCCTCATCTTGTTGTTTCAACTTATTTGTTGTTCTCTGCTTGTCTATACAACTTTTGTTTCGAAAGGGATCCCAACCTCCAGTTCTTCATTCTGTTAGATGGTGGCAAGGTCGAAAGATGAAGAGACATGAATTTTACTTGAACAAAAGGCTCACTCACTTTAAATTTTGAAGTTTACTTTTAAAAGGAGAGAGTGTGATGTACTTTTAATCGACGTGCAGGTTGAACTGACTTCTGCACATATTATAGGTATTTTCACACATCAATTTCATTTCTGTTATCCGTTTGAAGGGGGTACTATAGATAATTCATAACATAAAAGAGCCATGTAGTTTATGGGATCCTAACATTTTCTTCGTAACATGAGTTAGACCCTAACATTTTCTTCAAATTGAAATAAGATATGAAAAAAACATAATCACGTTAGGTTATTTTATTGTTAGCTTAAAATTCTTGAGAGGACATTTACGATTTTACTTTTTTGAATTATTTCAAAGATCTGTTTCTTGTTTGGAGCAAACAACTTACCATAAAATGCATTCATAATTTGGGTATGGTAATCCTAATCTCAGAGTAGTTCATACTACTTATTGAAACCGTTTACATCATTTCTTCCTTATATATCAGTAAAACTCATCGCCATGGAAACTCATCAGATAATCGTTAATAATAAGCCATTAGTTTAACTTTCTTTGGTTATAAGTCATACAGACTCTTTCAGAGTATGTTAATGTACTAAACACAACCCCTATATCAGTGACTGCATTCATGATTATGCATGATGTATCATAATTGATAATCAACTATATCACTAAACAGTTTCCAATATCACTCCGAAACCAATGCTCCCATTTGATGACGTGACGTAAGATTTCCAGGGTAATAATAGTCTCTTGTCTAAATATTGGTAGATGTTTTCTGAAGACACCTTATGACAAATTTGAATTTTAGGCTAACATTCTTATAATGAGAATAAACATTTGTTTCCTAACAAAAAGGCATTTCTTAAGTACATCTTTTAATAAGCAGGCGCTATAGAGACATTATGGGCAAATATAAGTAATGTGTGCACCATCATAAAAAGTGTTTAAATAAATTCAGGGAAAAGGGAAGTAGTCATAATTACTCTCACATACTCTCAACAATAGCTATGTCTAACGAATAAATACTTATATAGCTAACTTTATACATGCATTCAGTGTACAAGGTAAATGCTCGATCCAATTTTAAACAGTATTTTTATCTTTCATACATTTTAGGCGACAACGGCAGAGGCAGCGCCAACGACGGAAGCTCAGCTTCGAGCAAAGTTACACGCCCTGCCACATGAAGGTTGTGCGCCCCACCACTGGCAGAGTTGCACACTCAGCCATGGGCAGCGCTGGGTGCTCAGCGTAGGGCAGAGCTACCTGCTCAGCCCTTGCCAGAGCCGTGCACTCAGCCTCACGGGTAGAGCCACCGTGAAGGAAGGCAGCACCAGCTGAGGATGAAGTAGCTGAGGGTCATGGTCGAGGGGGCAGTAGCTGAAGAGGCAGTGGCGATGGCTGAGGCCGCGGCGGCAGCTGAGGAGGGCACGTCAACCACGGCGGCCATTACGACAATGGTAGGCACAATGTCTGCGGTGGCCACACCTGTTGTGACAGAGGCGGCCACCATGGCCAGGCCACGGTGGTGGAAGTGACAGCCCAAAGGTGGTAACCATGGCCAGGGGATAACGGTAGTGGCGATTGCCCGACAGTAGAGGCGGTGGCAGCTGCTCCTCTTTCTTCCCCTCCTATACCTAGTTTCTCTCTTCTTACTTTTCTCTCTCCTCTTTCTTCCCCCCTTTTTGTGCGGGTGTGACGTGGCCTAATCCTGGTTGATCGCCCTCCACTTAAGGGTGATCTGACGGTCAGGTGTGGCCACAATCACCCTTAACAGAGCCACACAGAAAACACAAAAGCCTCTTTTTTATTTTGAAAAAAGACCAAAGTTCTCCAGGTTTTCTAGGCAAAATCCGAGAGGATGGAGATCCTAGTGAGTTTAGGTGGCGCCTCTAGTGAGATCCACTGCCAGAGTGCCACAACCAAATGTTGATGGTGAATCTCACCATTCATGTTTTATTTTCAGGGCAAAA
This sequence comes from Wolffia australiana, assembly GCF_029677425.1. Classification (NCBI taxonomy): domain Eukaryota; kingdom Viridiplantae; phylum Streptophyta; class Magnoliopsida; order Alismatales; family Araceae; genus Wolffia; species Wolffia australiana. The sequence continues at coordinate 6,033,067 of NC_135838.1, forward strand.
TAAGAGAGGATGGAGATCTTGGTGAGTTTAGGTGGCGCCGATAGTGAGATCCACTGCCAGAGTGCCAGAACCAAATATTGATTGTGAATCTCACCATTCATGTTTTATTTTCAGGGAAAAATAAGAGAGGATGGAGATCCTGGTGAGTTTAGGTGGCGCCGATAGTGAGATCCACTGCCAGAGTGCCACGAGCAAATATTGATGGTGAGATTCACCATCAGAGAACAAAGGATGAGCATTGGCTGCCATGTGTTCAACTAAATGCTTAGGCTTGGATCGAGGCCTTTGCGTTGAGGACAAACTAGATCTGGCGTGCTTCGATCAATTGAATCGTGCGTTCAAGGTCAGTTCTAACATATTTTGTAGAAATTGTTGATGACTTAGGTTTAATTTTAGTTTTAATTTATAATTTTAGTTTAAAAATAACAAAAAACCTTCAAATTCTAATTCTGATTCTCTACATTCATGATTTCTCATCTGATACGAATCCATTTCGAACAATTTTGGATCCGTTGGATAGATACCGCATCTCTGTTTGTGTTTTCACCAATGATTTTTCATTCTTATCTAAAATATTTGTTCAATTCACTAAAAACACCTACGCATGGATTTTATACAAAAACACCTAGTTCTGTGTTGATTCAACCTCGACTCATCATTGTATTACATCTTATTTATTAATTTGACTGATTCTTTTTTTATTTTCTTTGGTACGGAAATTCATGTTTAACAACCTCAAGTTTTCATTCCTTCAAGCTACATCATACCAGGTTTGGACTTGATCAAAGTCTCGGATATGCCACCAACGACTCTTTGGATGCCTAGTCTATGTCAAGATTCTTGGTGAACGACAGGAAAAAACTTGATGATAGAAGTAAACCAAACGTATTTGTAGGTTATGAGTTGGGATCATAAGCATACAAATGCTATGATCTGGAAGTTGGAAAGATACATGTTAGCAGAGATGTGTTTTTGGAAAAAGGAAGTTTCTGAGATCGGGAAGTCTGAGGACAATGAACAAAAGAGGTGACCTCAAGACAGTAAACTCAGTTTAATTTAACAGTTATTTTGATGATCAGGTGAAAGAGGACACTCCAATATTGGACTCTGCTAAATGAGCAGGATATACTGAGATTGAAGCCACGCCTGAGAGGTATAGAGACCTTGTAAAGTATACACAAATTCAGAGAGAATCAATTTCCTGCCTAAGATGATGCAACTTCTCTCCACAGAAGTGCCTTTAACATTCCAAGAAGCGCATGAGAAGGAAGTATGGAGAAAGGATATGGAGGACGAGATTGAATCCGTTGAAAGAAACCAGACATGGAGTCTGGTGCCTTTGAAAAAATACTGCAAACCTATATATTTGAAGTGGGTCTTCAGTATACAAAGAACTCGATCTGAGACACAAAACCAGGTTAGTTGAAAAAGGGTATTTACAACATTCTGGAATTGATTTTGAAGAAGTATGTGCTCTTTTAAGAAGAATGGATACCATTATAGTTCTTACAAGTATACCTGCTCATGGAGGTTTGGAGATGCATCATTTGGATGTGAAATCAGAATTTTTGAATGGAGATCTCATGGAGGAAGTCTATGTAAAGAACCAAAAGGCTTTATCCAGAAAGGAAAAGAGGATCAAGTCCTGAAATTGAAAAAAACTTTATATGGATTTAGAGAAGCACTACGTATATGGTACACAAAGTTGGATAAAATTCTGATTTCAAAAGATTTTATCAAAAGTATTCAAGAACATGTAGTCTACATGATATTTTTCCGATCTACAACTGGCGGTAGGAGTATATGTTGATGACATGATTGTGACTGGACAATAAAACCATCACATTGAAGCTTTCAAGAAGGAGATGAGAGACACTTTTGACATGAGTGATCTCGGATTGCTAAGTTCCTATCTTGGAATTGAGGTTATCGAAGAGACTAGAAAAATCAGTTTGCGCCAGAAAGCATATGCATTGAAGATATTGGACACCAACAGAATTCTGGATTGCAATCCAACACTCACTTCAATCGAAGCTAAACGGAAGTGCAAAAAAGATAAATCCACACCAGTCAGCTCAATTGAGTACAAAAGCGCCATTGGAAGCCTCAGAAAATTCACACACACTCAACCTAAGCTGACTTATTCTATGGGGTTTCTTAGCAGATTTATGGAGTCTCCAAGCTCCAACCACTTAGCAGCAGTCAAGAGGATCCTGAGATAGATCAAAGGAACTTTGGATCTTGGACTGTGATATAAGAAAGGAGAAGCACAGCTGATGCTAAAACGTTTCAGTGACACTAATCACGTAGGTGACCACTATGACCAGAAAAGAACTACAGGTATGGCATTCTTTTTTGGTCAAAGTTTTATCAGCTGGGGATCACAGAAGCAGATAATGGTGGCTCTATCTTCATGTGAAGCAGAGTATCTTCATGTGAAGCAGAGTATACCTGCAAGTGCTTGCCAAGGTTTGCACGACACATTGGTGAGTTAACAAATTAACCCCAAATTAAAGTAAAGATAATGGTGGACAACAAGTCTGCAATCGCTTTGAGCAAGAATATTATGCTTCATAGTCATTCCAAACACATAGATACCAAATTTCACTTCATCATATCATGTTTAGAAGAGAAACGGAAAAAATTGGCTCATGTTTCTACAAAGGATCAGCTGGCAGATTTCTTTACCAAAGCGTCTAGGAAACCATTAGTTCATTGAGCCGAGAACAAGGCTGGCAGTTCAAAATGTGACTACGCTTCAAGATTACGGGGGATAATCATGGAAGTAATGTAGAAGAAAGAATGTTACAAGTACAGTTTTTTCTCATTTTTTATTTCATGATCGGTTCTTCTATGTCTCCCTCTTTTCTGAACGGACGGCTCAAATGATCACACATATGTGATTTATACTGGGCGGTGGTTCAGTGGCATGCCACAATGGCAGCCACATGTGTTGTATAATTTTTTTCCCCGCTAATGATAAACCAAGATGATAAGTGTTTTCCTTTTTGCATTGAGTATGACTTTCTATTTCTGAGTGAGGGAGAAGAATTCTTGTGTTGTTCCTTCTTTTGTTCTTTCCATCAGCCGCCGCCAGCCAACATGTCGAGGCCAACGAGGTGAGGAAAAGAATGAAGTTGAGGGGGGGGCTCCTAAGCTTTCCTCTTAGAGCCCTCAACTTGGAATCTTCTGGGGGTGCTTGAAACAGTAGAGTGTCTCTCTCTTTCTCTCTCCCTCTAAGCCTTCTTAGTCCTTATATCTCTCCCAAACCTCTAAAAATAAGAACGATGAATAAGTTAATGATGGGCAAGTATGCTGCAACTGTGCTGCTTTCCGCCTGCCCTAACCTTATCTAATGGCGTGTGTAGGCAGTGAATTTGGGGTGCAAATTTTTAGCCACCCACTGCCCCTATTTGGCATTTTAAATTTTTTAATTTGAAGAAATTTTTTCTTAACCACATTCATTAGAATTTGACCTTAAATTTAAAAAAACTGTAGCCTGAGATGCAAATTTGAAAGGAAATTGAATGATTCTTTAAAAAAGATACATTTGGTACTATTTCAGTTATCCATGTTTTTGTCATCTCTAAACTGCATTTTTTTATAAATGCACACATGATATCTCAAATCTGAACTCCCCCCAAAAATAAACTGAAAAAGACCTCTGATGGAGTTTTCTGTCCAAGTTTCCCTTCAGTTAATGATGAGTGTGAAATGCGTGGGGTAGATTTTAAGTAAAAAGTGATAATGTAAAAATCTAATCTATTGTCAATTCATTGATTGTTGATAACTTTAAAATAAGCATGATAAGTGATAGTTAATCATGAATATTTAAGGTCAAGCTGACATGAATTTTGAATGTATATCCAGAACTAGTCAAATCTAATGATAATCAGCATTAACGTTCAAATTACTGTTTTGAAGCTTCACGAACGATTATTCTATTAAAGATAAACTTAGCACCCACAAGGGGTTATCAGTAAAAAGGGAACATACAAAATAATTACATTTTTTGAGTCTTAAAAGGAACATTGGAGTTAATTTGTTTTGTTGTCTTTGCATTTCCAGAAAAATAGAGCCTAAGTCCACATGGCAGCTTGGTATTTCCTGCAGGAGGGAATGCCCATGTAGCATTTGAACAAAGCACAGGCCAAGCACATAGCAGGAGGTGGCCAATAGGAGCCTGGATGCGGTAGCTCAAGGCTTATTGATCAACTTCAAATATATTCCTGCACGCAAAATGGAATCAATCCATATGGGATGGGAATGCATACAACGGACTAGCACGACGTGGCAACATCTAAACCAGGTGCCTCCAAAGAGAGGAGATCGAACGGTCGAGAAACAAAGAAGAAAAAAAGAAGGGGAAAAGGCAAAGGAGTTTTGGGGGGAGAAAAGAAAAAAGGACATTGAAAACAACGAGAGAAGAAGGGCGAAGGGAGCTGAAGGAGATGGGCAGCTATTATCTCATTCTCATTGTGAATTTCTTCCAGACTCTTTCAATCGATTGTCATTTTGTTGAAACTCTCCCCAATCCAGGAAAAATGTATGGAGTAATGAGAAGCGGTTATTTTTCTTGGAAGCATCATGGAGAAAAGGTATTGTAGACATCCTTACCAAAAGCTGTTCATCCATTTCACATTCATAGTTAGTACATTGATATTACTTGTTCAATCCCTTTCCACGGAATTTAATATTGGTTTAACTGTTCTTCTAAACTAAATATTCAGAGTTAGTGGATAAATTCGAGTAACTATGGACATGGCAGAAGCATTTCTATCTTTTGGACTTGTTTGTTATGCAATTTCTTATTTTCATTGTTGATCAGAGTCATTAATCAATCAAACTGTAAATCATTTCTAGTGGTTCGACATCCTACTCACAACTATATGTAAAAAAGTTATTTATCTTAAGGTTATTAGGGAATTATTGCATGAGTTGGAAATTAAGCAATGACTAGGTGAAGCGACCTAAATTTCAGCTCATCAATCGTCATAGTGTAACTATATTGCACTAGTTAATTGTTGGAGAAAAGAGTCATTCCAAGGGTATACTAGTCGCTAACACCTGTATGAACAATGGTATGATTCTCTTTATAAAACTTGATAAGAGTATTTTGCCTGTTCTTCTCCACTATTGAAACAATTCCATCCCCTTGAAAGAAAGAGAGCTCTTGAAGACATCTAGCCCATTTGTGGGATCATATGCCAATTTGTTGTCTAGGATACCTAAGGTATCCATCATGGTTTTAAACCTCCAAAAGAGTTTCTACCAGTATCACTGTCATCAAGAGCAGACCCAAACGCATTAAACAGTCTGCACATGTAAGATATGACCTCAATCTTCTACTATATGTTAATCAAACACAATGTTATTCATTGTTGAATGAGTGGGCCAGTGGCAAAAGCCTGATTGCGAGTGAGGGTAGTGGCATACCTACTCATATTTGTCTCTATTACAATGCAAGAGTTAAAGTTGGAGGAGCCAACTGTCATTCTTGGAATATTCCTGAAAACTCCTTTCATAACTTCCACTCCTTTTTAATGAAATTTAGTTTTTCTTAGGACATCTCTCTTATTGTTGACTGTGATTTTGTTGAGAACATCTCTCTTATTGATTTTCACAACATGGATTATCTAACTGGAATTCCACCTTTGTTGGGCAATATAGGAGTACCTTCTTCTCGTTAGTTCTTTTGATCTCCCTCCACAATATGCATACTTCTCTTTCAGTTACAGCAATCCATGTATAGATTTAGTTATCGCCCCGAGGAAGACGACCTGTGGTCATCCACCGTGATCACATTTGTGATCAATCCCATCAACATTAGTGTCATCTAAAATGATACCCTCTAATAGCACTCTATGGTCCATATACCACTCCATTCGACTTGAATTAACTAGATGATGAATTGTGCAAACAGAACGTGTCTTCTTGAATCAAAATGTGAATTCACGACTTATAATGCATCTTCCAGAACATATATCATTTTAGAAAACTATTTTTTAGGGTCACCGCAGATAACCACATTAAAAGGGGGACATAATTGAAGTTAGTGATTCAGAATAAATTATCAATGCATTTTAGCCATACAAAAAAACATATACTTTTTCACTTTAATACACATTTATTTAATATTTATACGACAACCTCACTCATGTACTTTGTAGTGTGGTGGATTTTGAGTCAATGTATGTTGAGAACTCCATCTCATACTTTCCAGTACATGTCTACCCAAGGGGTGGTCACACCCAAGAATCGCTCAACATTGTCAAAAAAATTTTATGATCCTATCCCTCTCCTTAGATAGCTTCTTTCATTATTTTTTCAATTCCCCGATAATGGGATAAATAATCCCCTTCTAAATGGAAATTTCACGAAGAACTTCTTGTTGATCATGTTTTGTAGAGAATCTGAAAGACATGAATCATACATGCTGATTTTATTGTATGAGGTTAGTCAGAATTTCTCATTCATGATGACTTTTCAAATATGTTTACCACTAGTTGTTGGCATGTCCCTTTGCCCTCAAGTTTATCTTTCACTTTGTACCAAACTATTGAAGATGTCTCTAAAATATAGTTCTCAAAAATTATTTTTTCTAATTGAGAATCTCCTCATGACTTCAGTTCTAGCATTTATAAAATTTCTATGTTAATTTTATGCCCTACGAAATGTGAATATTTTGGTGCCTTTAAGATATTTAATCACATTTTTTTCATTTGCCAATGTCTGTTATTTTAAGTGTCTAAGTAATAAGTTAAGATTTTGGGGCCGAAATAACTTCTCTAGCTATATTATATTTTTCTTTGTTAATTAACCTAGAGGAAATGGGAGACAACATTTTTAGACAACTTAGCCTAATCTTTAATGTTTTTTGAGGATATCCATTCAAAGGTGATGATGTTCCTTCACTAAGGTCTTCCACAGAGTGACGATGCTTGACCCCAAAACTTTAATCTAACTAACAATAAAGATCTAACAAGGACCATATATTTCTAAACAGTATGGATTTATAATTAATTACACTCACTATATAATCATTCTCATTCAGTAGTATTCAAGATATGATGCAATTTCATGTATTTTAAGATAAATATTATTTCAGACAAAAATTTGTTAATTTAATGATCAGAAAATAGTAAAGGTAATTATGGCTTCCCTATAGAAATACATCCCTATTTGTGGTCGCTCTTTTCTCTAGTCTTTTATAAGTCCAATTTTTGGGTTTCAATCTCATTGTTTTAATTCACCTTTAACCAACAAGAATAATGAAAATTTCCACTTAAATACTCTATAAATAATATAAGCCAAGGAAGGGGTCAATCCACAGAGAGGCAGAAATTCAACTTCAAAAATGTTATCCAGCATGGAATAAAGGATACGAGTCTAAAAGTGAGAAATGTAATTTCTCACATTTTATGTATTTTTCATTAATTTATATAATTTCCTATGCTTTAAACTCAAGCACAAATACAGAGAAAAACACCAAAAAAATTTGCAATAATTTTCCAAATTTAAATTAGCACAATAAATCAAAAATAAATGTTTTTAGAATTTTATGGAATTTAATTTATACCAAAAACCACTAGAAATGTTAAAATTAGAGTTAGATATGTTAAAATGACTATAATTCAATTATCTTAATATTAGGGATTTTTCCTATTTTTCTTAGAATTTTAAATGCAGAAAGTAATTTCCTATTTTTTCTGCTTTTTCCAAATTTGTTTCTGATTTTTTTATAACTTCCAAATGCTAAAAACTGGAGAATTTGCCTGCAGCAGCGATTGCTGGTGGCAGGGCAACGGCGGCGCAACGGCGGCGGCGGCAACAGTTGTGCCGAAGTGGCTGCGGCAGACCGGATGGGTGGGCAGGCCTGGTTTGGCCTATGTTGAGCTGCTGTTAGTTGTTCATTCCACTAAGTATTAGCCTAATTTGGCTATGTTAGGACTTACCCCAATTGGTTAGCCCTATTGGGCCTGACCAATAGGGTCAAGACTTGGCCGATTTGGCTAGATCCTGCACAGGGCTCTCCTGTGCCCTGTAGTCACCCGCAGTGCCCGCACAAAGACTGGCAGGCAGAGGGGTAGCCCGGCTGCACAAGTGCCGCATGCACTGCACAGCACCGCATGGCAGCGCACGACAGCACACGGCGGCGGTGGCAAGGAGGGAAAAATGAGTTTTTTAAAAGATGAAATTCATATTTTTAATAGGATTTCTTCTGAGATTTGAAATAAAACTAGTAGATGCTCTAAGGAGGTATAGGAATGTATTTTAGAGAGAGAAAAAAATGAGTTTAGAGAGAGAAAATGATTGAAATGAAGAAATACAGAGAGAGAAAAAGAAGAGAGAGTGTAGAAGGAGTTTGAGATGAAATTTGAAGGTGTAAATAAAGGATGTTTTCATGATATTTTTAGGGGAATAAATAGTGATATGAATTAATATCTAGAGAGATATAGGGAGTGATTCTAGAGAGAGAAAGTAAGAGTTTTAGAGAGAAAACAGGTCGAAAGAAGGAGATAGAGAGACAAAATGAAGAACAAGGTAGAGGGAGTTTGAGATGGAATTGGAGTGGAAATGAAATACCTTGTTATGAAACATTTAGGGGATGAACTTAAGATATGGATGAAGGTCTAGAGAGATAAAGGTCTGATTCTAGAGAGAGAAAATGGGAAAAATGAGTGTTTAGAGTGAGAAAGTGGTAGATTTTAAGGGTAAATGGATAGATAATGATAGGAAAATGGTAATTTAACTTCCTAAAACTTCAATGCAAGCTTAATGAGCCCTCAATGCTTCCTCTGAAGTCAGTTTCCTTACAGTTTTTCAAGGATCAGGCTGATAACATGAAAACAAGCATGATAAAAGGCGTTTGTTAATGGATATTAGAGGGTAATTAGGCTACTTTTGCATAAAGTATCAGGAGTTTTCATTATATTACCAAACTAGACAGGTATAAGAAATGACTATGATTGGCATTAAAATGACTGTATTATGAAGTTCTATGAATATAGTCTTGTCATAAATCTGAAAATTCTGTCATCATAAAGGTCATCGATTTGACCAACCTTAAAAATTAATTAGTTCTGGATAAAGTTGAAATTTTGAATGTGCTAGATTCATTAATTAGTTTTCATTTCATTTTTTTGTTTTATGTAAAAAGGGGTTCTATGTCCACAGGACCAGCGTGGCATTTTTCAATCAGGTAAATGAGAAATTGAGCAACAACCAAGCTAGAAACTTGAATTTCAACTTATCACAGGCATTTTTCAATGCAAACAAGAGTTGAGATTGACTGAAAACTTCAATAAACTTACATCAAAAAGGTTGAGCAACTTAGATTCTTAAATATGCCTTGTCCTAATGGCCAGCCACTTGCTAGAGCACGTCTACGATGAGGAAAAATGAGAAAGAAAAAGGAGTATTTATACATAGAAATAATTACTAAAATATCCCTTTTGGCATTTTCTATTATCTTTTCTTCCCATTTTGCCTCTTTTTCTCCATATGTTGATAGCTTCCCCTTATGATCTTCAGCTTATTTCTTTGTAAGGATTTTGAGTGCCCAATGGGAGGTCAGGTAGTGGCCCATATTCCTCACATTTCTCTTTTGAAGGTCCACAACTCCACTTGATCCTTTCAAGCCACTGTGTAGAATCACTAAGCTCATAAAAATTCTCCAATTCCCTGAGAATTTTATCTTCTCAGTCCTCTAAATAAAATACTGATCAGTAATCTAACTTCTTGACAACGGACAAGTCAAGGAAATTTGTGGAAAATAACCATAATGTGCGAAAATTGGAATTTCTATCTAACGCATAAATATTTGGTCAATTTAAATAATAAAATGATAAATTCTAAATCAATAATACCAAAACATCTAAATTTTATGTAAATATACATGCATTTATCATGTTATCAGTCTTGTTCTTCAGCATGTTTCTCTTTGGATAAAACTTACTGATTTGCATTTGACCTTTGTGCTTAAAGCTAAAATATATTATTCATTCATGCACCAAATCCCATTATTTAAACTTTTATGCACTTGTAACACGATTAGAAACAATTATAAGCAAGTAAAAATTATTCAAAATCAACTTGAATCAATCTCTAGATGTCAATCATTCCACATCCTTAGTCAATTACCTGATTCTTTTATGTCCGAGTTCCAGCCCTAGTAACTCTTTCAAATCTCAACCAAAATATGAGATTGTGATTTCTATGTATTTTTATGAATGTCAATAACTAGTTGTAAGTTGAAAAAAAATCCCAAAATCAACAAAGAATGTATATTAAAAAAGTTAAACTTATCACAAGCCAGTGAAATACCACTCTTGCTTTTCGCCTGAGATTTTCAGAGAGCAAGGAGAAAGAAGGATTTTTAAATTAAGGCTCAAAACTGTATATATGGACATAAAAATCCAAAACGGTAATTTATCAAATACATTTATTATGATTACAGAATATGAAAGAGTAATTGTCTTAATTTCACATTTTCAAATTGATTACAAGTTTATGATCATTTTACACAATTACAACCTTTCTAATATAAAGTGAAATTCTAAAATGAATATTTCTATGCGCATATTCTAAGTACCTTATCCTATTTGGTTCAGTTTTTCACCAATGACTTATGCAGCCCCACCAACGCTATACCTAATCTTAGCTCATCTAAGTCATCCATAAAATATCTGATTTTTCACTTTCTAGGGATTTTGATATGCTCCCAACTTCACTCTTTCTTGACATATAACATTTAAAAACCGCATAGCATTGATATGCTCCTCTTTGAATTGAGGATATAGCAATATACACTGATTTCCATCAAAATAACTAAAAAAAGGTCATCAACATAATACACAATCATTGAGAAATAGAATTCAAATACTACATCAGTGATGGAATGAATCCAATGAGAGAGGACACAAGAAGTCTTTCTCGCTCACTCAGAATGAGAAACTCATACTGATAGTATAAAAGAACAATAACACTTATCATCTTGATTTTTGATTGGCCTGGAAAGGAATATACAGCCCATGTGGCTGCCACTGTGGCAGGCCACTAAACCACCAGCCAGTATGAATCAGATATGTGTGATCAACTAAGCCATCTGTTCGAAAAATAGGGAGAAATAGAAGTACCGAATATGAAACAAAAATATATGTTCTTGTAATGGTCGTTCTTCTAGATTACTTCCATCATCCTCCCCAGTAATCTTGAAGATTAGTCATGTTCTCAACTCCCAGACTTGGTCTCAGCTGAATAAACTATTGGTTTCCCAGAGGCTTGCTAAAGAAATCTGCCAGTTGACCCATTTCTCTTGTAAACAGGGTCTCGTGAAGTGAAATTTCGTATCTGTGTGTTTCGGACTACTATGAAATACAGGATTCTTGATCAAAGAGATTGTAGACTTATTATCCACCATGTTCTTTACTTTAATTTGGGGCCGATTTGTCGACTCGCCAATGTGTCGTGCAAGCCAAATTCCTTGGCAAGCAACTGTAGAGATAGCTATATACTCTGCTTCACACAAAGATAGGGTCACCATTCTCTACTTCTGTGACCCCAGCTGATCATTTGGCCAAAAACGAATGCTATACATGTAGTACTCTTCTTGTCATTGTGGTCACCTGTGTGATTGCTGTCACCATAACCTTTAAGCATCAGCTCTCCTTCTCCTTTCTTATAGCACAGTCCAATATCTAGAGTGCCTTTGATATATCTCAGGATCCACTTGACTACTGGTAAATAATCTGAGCTTTGAGACCCCATGTATCTGCTTAAATACCCATAGAATAAGCCATATCAGGTCGTGTGAGAGAGAGAGAGAGAGATACATGAGGCTTCCATGGTATGAGGGAAGCTCATAAGGACGCCTCGTTTGTTGTCAACCAAGCTAAACCTGAATCAAAGTGCTAAAAATATGGTTTTTTCTCCATCCCTACTATTTGTGTTCATGCACATCATTTATAAGCATGATTGATCGATGGGGTAGAGAAAATTCAAACCATGTACTCCATCACTCACTCCTTGATATGCATAGACATAATTCTTGCTTAAACCTCGAAACCAATGACTTCTTAGAGAAAGAATGAACGAGGGATCTAGCATCTCCCAAATAGTACGGTGAACCACGTCATGAGGAACAGGGGTGAAGCTGGGTGATATAACACACCGCGACAGACTCGCTGGCTCGTGTTACATCATAGGGGAACAAATGGGCGGAGATGCAGTGAATCAATGGTGCAGACGTTTAAATCAACAAAAGGCACTTAGTCGCCTCCCCGCCCAGCTCTATTAGCAGGCCCCTTCTTTTGCAAAACTTTAAAAGGTATCTCATGGCCAAATTTTGATTAAAGCGTTCTCTACCATAGAATTCGGCCTTCGGGGTCAATCCGGCGGCTTCTATGAGGAAGGCGGCGCAAAGGAGGCTCGAGGGCTTGTTAAGGAAGGCAGCAAGGCGCGTAGCATTTAAGGCGCGTAGCGAGAAAGGTAAAACGAGAGTTTTCTGGTCCCCCCTTCGCCTGGGGGTGCTTGCGGGGGGGGTGTGCCACGATGATACAAGGTTTTCTTTACAAGGGATGGGGTTGGGGTGTATAATATCCTCTTTTTTGAGGATGCCCGGGAACAACTCCTAGGTCAATTAAGTCAAAAATGTTGGAATCTCATGGGTAAGGATAAGGCGCTTGCGGAATTGATAGAGAAATTCATAGACCTAGGTGGGATAGGAGAATTGAACAAGAAATCAATACTATAATTAAGCAATTGTTTCTTTTTAATATTTGTTTCCAATTTCCAATCTACAACAGGTAGATTTATAGGACATACACGAACACAGACTTCACAAGCGATACATTTATCGAATTCGAAATGTATTCAACCTCGGAAACGCTCTGAGGTGATCACCGATTAAGGCAGTAGAAGTGAAAGATGACACAAGGAGATTAGAGACCGGACAGGCTCCCAATAACCCAACGAACCCACTAGAATGGTCGTCGTCGTGGAGGAACAATCACTGCCAGTATGTGTTCCCAACCATCATCGGTAACAACACTACTCCGACACCCAAGAGGAAAGATTCCTACACTCAAAGGATGGTAGCTAATCCTACGATATAATCTTTCGGCAGATCGGCACTGAAACAGGTAGTTAATCTGTAAAGTAAAAGGGGCAGTGAACTAGTGTGCCCTGCAGGCGTCGAGCCAGGACGTAGGGCGGGCACGTAGAAATCTCGGGGCGTGGTATGCGTAGTCGACAAATGGACCTGTTCGATCGATGTGGTGGAAGCCTCCGGAAGCACGTCACATGGCGTCTGGGTGTCCGCAAACCAACCGATGCACGGGAGTCCACACCCAACAAATCTGAACAAGCAGAAGAAAAATCCATCGAGTGGTCGACTATTTATTCGAGGGATCTTGATCTTGCAGACAGTATTGCGGAAGACCGCCGTTACCACTATCGGACACTAGCGTGGCAGTTGACCCATAGGGGTCAACAGGCGTAGTGTCACACTCTTAGTGTCACACACCGCAGAGAGGGGTCGATCACGATGGTCGAAACCAACGAGAAGGCGGAGTGATATGGCGGTGGTAGTGCGTTGCAGGAGACCAGTAGGGATCCGCTGGTCAGAAAACAATGGCCGGAAACCATGCAGGCAACACGGTGCAGCGTGAGATTGCCGGTGTCAGATTCTTGAACGAGGCTAGGTGGATCAATAGCGGCAGGCTGGAAGGACAGCAGCGCTGATCAATGGGATCGGTGATGGCCACTTAGTGGTAGATCGTTAGACCTTGGGGGCTCCTGATACCATATTCTGACGTACAAGTTTTCACCGATAGCGGCAAATGATTCGCTCGCCCAGCGATGAAATCAGTCAAATGATGGCGGCAGTGTCGACTTTGATTGACGTCCTTCGTGACAGATCTAGGTGTTAAGAAACGTGAGATGCCCCGTAACCACGAAGATAGAAGTAGAGAAGAAAAGAGAAGAAGAAGAGAGAAGGGGCATCTCACGATCTTCATCATCGAGCCATTCAGGCTGAATCACCGAACAGAAGGTAGATTGGGATTAGAGGATGGACAGGGCGACGGGCGGAGCCGCCGCCCTGGGAGACACAATTGAAAGAAAAGCCTCACTGAAACAAGAGCATTACAAGGTTTTTATAGCAGATTGTTTGGATTCAGTTATAGCAACTGACCCTTTCATTTCCGTTTCCTGTTTCAACAGTTTCCTAATTCTTGATTTCCCTTTGTCTCCTTTACACTAGGGACGCAGACAGATGATCTGGATCAAGAGAGTAGGGAACTTCATGTAAGCACACAGGCTCTTAAGGAACGATCTGTAGCTTGCAGGAAGCTCAAAGACACTAATAGGAGAACCAAAACAAGGAAACACAAGAAGAAAAAAATACACAAGAGTGTTCACGCACCCCACGCACACACCGTCCTCCAGCGGGACATTTAAACAAACACAAAAAATAAAAATAGCAGTTGTAACTGCCGCGGGTCCCACTTTCTCCATCGTGGCCTCACCGCTGCCATTATAACTCTTAAGATCCGACGGCTATGATATAAAACCTGCACTTAAATTAAGATAGCTCGTTAGATCGTGATCCTACGGTGAGGATCACACCTTCAGTCTCCTCCTTGATCCGAAACTTCTTTCACCAGCGAGAGACCAATGCGCCGGCGGAGCTCTGCAAATATTATAACACTGAGTGGTATAGTGAATAGATCAGCAAGCTGATCATGTGTGCACACGTATTTCAGCTCCACCTTCTTTTCTTCTACCAGATTCCTGATAAAATGGAGGCGCACGTCAATGTGTTTTGTACGCCCGTGATGAACCGGATTTCGGCTGATCTCAATTGCTGATTTGTTGTCAATGCACAAATCAAATTGTGGTTGACTTTCTCCAAGTAGCTCATTTATGAACCGACTAATCCAGACGCCTTGACATGCTGCCGTGGTAGCAGCAATGTATTCAGCCTCACAGGACGACAGGGCTATCACTTGTTGCTTGCAAGAATTCCACACAATAGGCTTGGATCCGTAGAAGAAAATGAGTCCTGAGGTGCTTTTGCGATTGTCCACATCTCCTGCATAATCACTATCACAAAAACCAAGTAGCTGGCATACCTTATCATGCTTATACACCAGTCCACACTCGACAGATCCCTTTACATATCTCAATATCCTTTTTGCAGCCGCCATGTGACTTGAGCTTGGTTTATTCATGAACCTGCTCAAATAACTTACAGAAAATACCAAATCAGGTCGAGTTAGTGTTAAATACCTCAGACACCCGATTAATTTTCTGAACATGGTGGGATCCACTTCTACCCCTTCTCCTTCTCTGCTCAATTTCAAACGATGCTCCATTGGTGACTTGGATAAGTTGCAATCCCTCATGTTAAACTCATCAAGAATCTTCAGTGCATAGAGGCTTTGAGACAATCTGATCTCGGAGTTCTTCTGCAACACTTCAATGCCCAGATAGGAGTTGAGCAAACCTAAATCAGTCATGTCAAACAAAGTCTTCATGGATTGCTTGAATTTCTCTATGTCTTCGGCACTTGAGCCAGTGATGATTAAATCATCTACATACACTCGCACCAGTAATCTGTGCTGATTAACTGATGAGATGTACACGGCCTGATCACTTGCACTTCTCTTGAACCCAATTCTGGTCAATGCCTCATCCAATTTCGAGTTCCATGCCCTTGGTGCCTGTTTGAGCCCATACAACGCCTTTTTCAGTTTTAGAACATAATTCTCTTTTCCTTTCATCACAAAACCTTCTGGTTGTGCCACGTATATCTCCTCCTTGATTTCACCATTTAGGAAAGCTGACTTAACATCTAGATGATGCAAGCACCACTTCAACTGAGCTGCTAGTGCCATAAGAATTCGAATGGATTCCATTCATGCACAGGTGAGAAAACTTCATCAAAGTCAACTCCTTTTCTTTGACTGTAGCCTTTAGCAACTAGTCTAGCTTTATACCTTGTGACTTCACCCTTAGAGTCTTTCTTGACTCTATACACCCATTTCACCCCAATGGGTTTGCACTTCTGAGATGGCTGCACTAATTCCCATGTGGAATTCTTCTCAATTGCTGCAATTTCTTCACTCATAGCTTGCCTCCACACTTCACTTTTGACTGCTGCTGCATATGACGAGGGCTCTTCACTTGAAAGAAAACAAATCTCATCATCTTCCACTTGTTGAGTTGCTTCATAGATCGACTGAATGGATCTCATTCTTTCAGGTCTCTCTTCTTCGTCAGAAAGTTGATTTTGGTCAATATTTCCATGTAGAGACACGTCCACTGTTGAATCTTCAGCATCTGTGGAAGCTCCAAATGTTAAGTTGTTTGCTGAAATAAAAGTAAGATTAAAGTCTTGGCTCGCCTGTTGACCAAAATCCCAATTCTGAGTTTCTTCAAAAATAACATCTCGACTTATAACAACTTTGAAATTTACTAGATCAAGGCACCTGTATGCTTTTGACCCCAACTCATAACCGATGAAGATCATGGCATGGCTTTTGTCTTCAAGTTTACTCGTCTTCTTTGTGCTCTTTACATGGGCCACTGATCCAAACACTCGCAGATGCTCCAAGTTTGGCTTTCTTCCAGACCACCTCTCATAAGGAGTTACACCTTGGAGACTTTTAGTGGATGATTGGTTGAGAACATACACGCAAGTGTTCACAGCCTCTGCCCATAGCTCGAGGGTAACTTCTTCTCCTTCAGCATACTTCTTACAAGGGACATGATTGTCCTGTTTCTTCTCTCCACGACTCCATTCTGCTGTGGTGAGTACGGGGCAGTAAGCTGGCGCTTAATTCCACTTTCATCACAATAGCACTTGAATTCTGCAGAATTGAATTCTCCTCCACGGTCTGGTCTGAGAAATTTGATCTTTTCTCCACACTCTGATTCTGCTAGAGTTTTGAACCTTTTGGAAGCACTGAACGCCTCTGATTTTTCCTTCAGGAAGGCCACCCACATTAGGCGAGAGAAATCATCAATAATTAACAGAAAATACCTGCTGCCCCCGATTGTTGATGGTTGAATAGGCCCACACAGGTCACCATGGATTAGCTCTAGCCTCTTGGAAGCTCGAAATTCTGAGGCACTTGGAAAAGATTTTCGAGTTTGCTTCCCGGCAACGCAGTTCCTGCAAAGCTGATCAGAAAAACGTACCGGAGGTAGGCCCACCACTATGTTATGTCTTCTCATATCATCTATTGTCCGAAAATTTTGGTGGCATAATCGATAGTGCCACAGCCACACTTGCTTCTCTTCTTCTTGCGAATCTGACAGATTTCAGACACAGACAACTTGAGAATATACATACTGCCACCAGTCTTCTTTACTTTAGCAAACACCCTGCCCACATCATCAGTAATGGTGAGAAAGCCTCCACTTAATGAGGACTTAAAGCCAGCATCATCTAATTTTCCAAGGCTAAGTATGTTTGCCCTGAGATCGGGTACATATAGTACTCCTTCTAGCTTATAACTCAGCACCATCTGAACAGTGGACAAAAACAGAGCCTTTTCCCTCAAACTTAATTGAGGATCCATCGCCAAATTTTACCACCCCACAATGATCTTCATCTAAGGAATGAAAATAAGATTTCTTGCAGGTCATGTGAGAGCTAGCACCAGTGTCGAGATACCACACTCCATCTTCAAATTTTGGTTCTTGAGCCCCTTGCAGCAGAGCAATCTTCGTGAAGGCCATGAACAGTTTCGACTCTTCAACTGTTATATTTGCAGATTCATCTCTTGCCCTCGGTTTTTTTTCATTTGTGCACTCATCTGCAAAATGCCCAAAATTTTGACAATTATAACATCGCACCTTAGATTTATCAAATGGTTTCCTGTCTCCATCATGTTTCTGATCTTCATCTGTTTGGGTTTTGCCTCTGCCTCGTTCTCTTCCTCTGCATCTACCACGGGAGGATTGCCCTTCTTCTGGCTTAGTCTTCTTTAGTCGATTCAATGCACGAGTCAGTAGTGCTTGCTCCTCTTCTCTGGCATCTCTCTTCGCAAGACGCATTTCATGGATCTTAAGAGATCCAATGGCTTCCACTAGAGACATGGTCTCCATATCACCAAACTGTTCAAGGGTGAGCGTCAGAGAGTCATACCCCAGAGGCATTGATCGAAGCAACTTCCGAACGGCTTCTCAGTCTTCAATGTTGTCACCACACTGTCTCAGATCAAACACAATCCTTGTAAATTTATCAGTGAAATCACTGAGTTTTTCTTCCTTCTTCATGGTGAGATTTTCGAACTCTCACCGCAAGCCTTGAGCTCTGGACTGGGCGAGACGATCTATCCCCACATGGAACTATCGGATGATCTCCCAGTTCTCTTTTGCAGTCTTCTTAATATCCAGCTGAACTCCTGATGTTTCTGGAATCGCTGCTAGCATGGCAGAGAGGGCTAACCTGCCCTTCTGCCGATTCGTCTCAGTTCCGGCCACCACATCCCACAAGTTCTGGGCGTCAAGATGCACCTCCATCCTCATTGCCCAGTGCCGGTAGTTTGTCGCTGACAGCTGCGTCAGCGGCGTTGGTACCACGACCTCAAGTTTCTTTAACGAATCTTCAGGCGTGCCCTTCTCTCCTTGTGTTGATGATTCTCCACGCTTCGGCATTACGACAGATCCCTGGAATCAGAAGGCTCTGATACCACTTGTAAGCACACAGGCTCTCAAGGAACGATCTGTAGCTTGCAGGAAGCTCAAAGACACTAATGGGAGAACCAAAACAAGGAAACACAAGAAGAAAAAAATACACAAGAGTGTTCACGCACCCCACGCACACACCGTCCTCCAGCGGGACATTTAAAAAAACACAAAAAATAAAAATAGCAGTTGTAACTGCCGCGGGTCCCACTTTCTCCATCGTGACCTCACCGCTGCCGTTATAACTCTTAAGATCCGACGACTATGATATAAAACCTGCACTTAAATTAAGATAGCTCGTTAGATCGTGATCCTACGGTGAGGATCACCCTTTCACTTCAACGTGAGAAGAAACATTATTTCAAAATAAAGAAGTCCAAAAAACGCATTTGGGCGTACCATCCCTTATATTGGTAAGTAGACATGCTCTTTCGGTTGGCTCTGTGAGGATGTGTGCGAATTGTACGTTCTGTTTGGTTATCCGAACAGAACAAAACTGAATTCGCATAGAATTCGCGCAGACCCCTGTGCGGTTCATTTTGTGCAAACTATGTGATTTATTTTTTAAAGCTTTTTTTTAAAAAACTCAATTCTTTCCTCTTTAAGTCAGACTCTGAGTCTCTCAGTTTCTCACTCTCTCTTTGGCCCGAAGGAAACAGTATCGATTCATCCCTCTCTACGCCGCCCGTCCTTGATCGCCTGTAGTTGACTACCCTAATTCCGTATCTCTATGTCTCTGTACTCTCTAGTCTCTAGTCCCAACTCTCAAGTCTCAACCTATAGTCTGTACGGTTTCGGACGGCACTCGGCAGACTCATTGCTCCAGCGCTGGATTCAGCTGAGGAGCATAGGAAGCAGAGTTTTGTTCGGATTGCTAAGTTTTTGGTAAGTTCTTTTTTATTTTGATTTCAGTTCGTGTTAATTTCCCTCTCTCTCTTTCTTATTTTTTATCAATCCCTCCTCTCGATTGATTTCTAGTTGTTGATCAATCACTCATTATATTTCATGTGGACATGTATAGTTTGTGAACCTCGCTTGGATCTTTCCTTTGAATCAAACTGATTCAAATCTTTTTGAGAGGGAAATCCTGCGGCTAATTGGTTCCTTTCTCTGTGATCATATCTGGTACTGGAAACTCCATATTGGACTTTGAAATCATCGGCTCCATGCCTAGACTAGCTTGGGTTTCTGCCTAGAAGCTGGGCTCACTCAACAGCAACTCTCAGCTCCTCCATTTCATCTACATCGTCGGTAACGATTCCATTTTCAGGCTCATCTTCCATGGGAGGTTCATCCTCTGCCCCTATATTTTTTTCCGATGAATATAAGGAAAAGAAATACGAGAGGAAAAAAAATGAATTTCTTGTTATAACCTTGAGGACTCGCATCTATTTCTCTCGTCACATCGAGGAGATAAGGAAGCTCTAAAAATTGCAGGAAAGCCTCCATCTGGGGGTTCCTCTGAAGACCTGTGAAATATGGACAATGAAATTAAACTGATGAATATCAAATTATCAGGTTAATCGGCTTACTAGAAGACAAGGGAGTCCGCACAAAGTCAAAGGGCTTGCTCTCTCTAACCTTTAACTTGTCTTTGATGCGCTGGTGAAGATCCTGGTCTTCAGTTGGGGCGATTTTGAGTAAGATAGATGCATTAAACCCGTTCAATCTTTAGTTATGCATGAAATTACAGAATTCATCGAAGATGGAATGAGCTTACGCCGGCGAAGGCTTCTGAGTCAAAGGGAAGACTGAATGGAATTCGTGTGTTATTGCAAGCCACTCTTCGTCGAACAATAATTCATGGGGCCCCGGGTCTGATCCAATATCCAATATCTGCACGATCACCATAATGATCGGATAAACATTACCATAGCATGGATATTAGTACCATTCAGGGAGCTGTCAGTACCTGTAAGAACTGACGCCTTGGGAGACACTAATCGAGGGCCAGAAATTTAGTTACCGATTCATCCTCTCCGTGTTGAATTCTGGCAGGAAATTTGCAGTGAAGATGAGCAGAGAACCAATACGGTGGGTTCAGCTTGTTCAGAAGCTGTGCGACAGCCCTGCACCCCAAACTTCTTTCCTCAATCTAGGAAACATCAAAGAAAAACAATATCAAAGCACTGACTCAACACTCTCTCACTTATTCTTTTCAAAAAAGCAAAAAAAAGACTGGAAAGCTCAGAAAAATGCCAAGACTTCAAGGTTTAAAGACCCTCTACTCGAGGGAATTATATAATTATGGTCAAACGACAATCTGATCTATCAAATCCCGCCCGATGTGCGCTTCACCTGATCTGCATACAGGCCCACTGGATTGATCATCTATTACATCGGATCCAATGGATCAATTAGTAAAGTCAATCAAGGAACTGGCTTATCAGAGACCAGCCAGTCCCATCTATAGAAAGGATCGTTGGTAAAATCACCCCACGGAGGGGATTTGCGTAGCCACCCCACGGAGGGGATCCGCGTAGAATCCCCTCTGTGGGGTGATTTTAAGCTTCAAGATTTTAACCACTGATTGGTTTTAAGTTTCACTATGAAGTTCAGTTTGCACTTCCATCCTCGAATGGACACGTGTGCCAATGTTGCATAATTGTGATGTTCAATCAGTATTGCTTAGTTGGCCAATTGCACAAAGTTGTCCATGTATCCAGGGCAACAACTTCAGGGCAGGTTATGCTTTTTTTATTTTTTGAACAAATGTAGGGAAGGTTCTGGTATCCAGTATGACATCAACTAAGGAAGATCAAGTATGGCAGGTACATTGGCAATTTGGCTACCCTCCTCATCTTCTATAAATGTTTTTCTCTGCAGTTTGTTGAGGGCTATGTATGGACAACTTCGTTTGCCAAGTATGTAACTTTGGCTAGAAATAAAAGAACTTAAAAGTCATCAGATTCTTCCTCCAGTAATGTATTTGAGTTAATTCACTGTGATGTGGAGGACCCGATCAATTCACTAATTTACATGGTTTTAGGTGGTTTCTCGTACTTACAGATGACGTTAGTCGTTTAACTTGGATCCACTCAATGAAACAGAAATCAAATGCCCCATTTATCATTGAAAGATTTGTGGCAATGATGCAAAGACATTATGGTGCTCCCATACCATGTCATGGTAAAGATTTCTGGGTTGGATCACAAATGTTGGGATAAGTTGAAGATTCAGAAAGAAAAAAAAGACATCTGCTTTGCCTCATTTAGGGTAGTCAATACGTACAAGGTTTATTAGGCTGAATTACACATAGCCCAATACAATTGTACAAAGACTTGCCTAGTGTCTGGTAAATAAAATAATGTGTCAGTAACCTAGTCCTTGATTTCTCATCATTTTCATTTACGCTAATCTTTTAATCTTTTGATCAATCCCGATTATACGTTTATGTTGATTTATCTCTCTCTTTGTTTCTCTATTGATCTATATCTCTTTATCTCTGTTGATTTCCCTCTCTCGCTGTCTCATTGTTGATCAATAGGAGTCATAACTGGGAATCTGTAATCTTTTCTGCCCTTCAATACAAAGCTCTACGCGGTGGTATTTGCCTTCTCCATAACGATATGAGCAATTCCTGAATTTGCCTCAGAGCTATTTAATAAGGTGCGTAGATATGTGAAAAATGAGGCACGCATCGTAGAACCTTTTTTAACAGTTAATTGTCATATATTTCATTTATTCTGCTTCTTTATCTACCTAGAGGAGGATGAATCTACCTTTCTACGTTAGAGTTGTCATATATTTCATAACTTTCAATTTGTGACGCTGCTTTAACATTCCTCGATTATAATTGCACATAAAACTTTGTCAGAAATTAGTTTGGCATTGGCTGAATGAATTCAGAAATTTAAATTTGCAATTGTAATTTAGGATGCTTAGAATGCCTCTCTTGCATGCTTTTGGTTCTTCTGAGAGCTCTGCATTGTCTGAGGGGACTATTGGCCACAGCCAAAAGAAGAGAAAGAGAAAGAATGAATGTGCCGCATGGATACAGTTCACAGAGGTGGCGCCAAAGGTTTTCACATGTAATCTATGTGTGACTCGTGCTCGGGGTCGTGCTGTGACAATAGAGCAAAACAAGTATGGTTGTAGTATCGTCCTATGGTGACATTTGCTTAATGTGCACCATAAAGAGTATAATGAATTGAAGGGTCAAGAAGGGAGCTCTTCTAACCAACCATTGGTGTTGAACATCTTTGACCAACAAGGTACTGATAAATTGTACTTGCCTGGTCGCACATTGGAGATGACAAAAGAAGAGCTTGTACATTTGATATGTCAGTCAGCCTCACCATGGAACATTGTATGTAAAAAATACTTAATACAACTGCTTCGATACATCGCACATGAGGAGATATCCATTCCATCGACAAGGGTTGTGAAGGAAAAAGCTTTCAAGCTTTACATTGAGTTAAAGAGCGGTATTCGTGATCGATTGGAGAATGTTGATAGAGTGGCCATCACTCTAGATTGTTGGACTTCTGCGAATCGAATCTCATTTATAGGTCTCACCGTTCATTGTGTAGATACATAATGGATAATGTGTTAATGTGTCCTCGCTATTCGCCAATTGGAGGGCACGCACACAAGGGGGTGCTTGAGCGAGATTGTGTTGGAGGTTCTTGCAGAATTTAAGTTGAGCGTGAAGGTATGCGCAATTACAATAGATAATGCTTAAAATAATGCAACAATTATGGCGATATCAGAACGGGAGTTGCGACCAATGAACCCCCATTTTACTGCAAAGAGACATGTCTTGTGTATGGCGCATGTGATCAACTTAGATATGCAAGCCGGATTAAAAGTGCTCGATGTCGTCGATGATGGGCCTGCGTCAAGTTTCATTGATGAAGTAGACCTCACAAACCTTGATAATATGTTGGGTGTAGAGGAGTCGGATCCTCCTGCAATTTCCTTAGGGGATGTTGTTCCGCACCTAAGAGAGGTGGTCATTACTATACGAGGATCGTCGAAGAAAAAGGCGAAGTACTTTTCCTACTGTAGACAGTTAAATATGTCAAACACGAGGAGAATCTCAATATATTGCCCTACAAGGTGGAACTCCACTTTCAAAATGCTACGCAGGTGCATTGAGAAGAAAATTGTTATTGATATGATGATGTCATCCGCTCTTGGAAAACATACTTTACTTGGTGCAGAATGGGACCTAGTCAAAAAAATTTTGACTTACTCAAACTAATTCAGTATGGTACCTCCATCACTATTCGAAGTAAGGCGCCGACGTCAAATGAGGGTATAGTCATTATTAAGGGATTTATGAGGCATCTTGAGCAAACTAGAGTGGGAGTAACGAACTGTTCCATGCTTCCAGTTGGAAACGCTATGTCCGCTAGGCAAAGGAATGTCATAACTAATGTATGCTCTGATATGCGGGCGAAGCTAGATAAATATGTGTCCCTATTGACATGAAATGAGGCTTACTATCGCTTCTCTACTTGACCCATCTATGAAGCTTCGATTGATTGATCCACATGCTAAGAATGAGGTTCTATCTACCATTCGCAATATCATGGAGTCACATTCAATATCCAGAAACATTGGGAGTCCAGCCACCAAAACATCTGCTTAATCAATGACGAGTGATTTCATAGAAATGGAGCTCGAAGAACTACTAGATTCGTCTGAGCTACCATAAAGAATTGATCCGATTAAAGAGCTCGATTTATTTGCGACGGCCCCACTAGCATTCGGTACGGAGGTGTGACATTGATGGAAAATGACGGGCATCATATGATTTGCATTTTTTTATATTCAAAGTCTCGTGCTTTCCTTATTGAATATCTGATTACTTTTACCCCTAACAGGTCAGCTTTCTTACCCCGCATTAGCATTGGTGGCAAAGGAATTTCTAGCAGTTTAAGCGATGAGTGCCGCGTGTGAGCGTCTATTCTCAGAAGGGTGTTATGTAATCGACTAAAGGCAATCGAGGCTCATGGAAGGGAGTTTCGAAGTCCTGATGATGTTGAAGTCATTGTACAACAACGATGATTTGAGAGCAGAAGAGGACGAAGACGGTGATGAAAATGATGGGCCATTTGACATTTGGGTGAATGTGCCCGCCAGTTAAACTCCAAGATTTTGCCATCCTCTCATGCCATATACTTTGTTGTTCTTCCTTGACTGCTGTATTGAACTATCAGTTTATTTACACATTGAGAATTCAATTATTGCTCCTTGCCTTGGTGAACAAAAATTATGATGATGGTGATGTCAAAATCTTTCATTTTTTCATCATGCATATTAGTTGTCCAACACAAGATCCGACAACAAAGATGCAAGAAGACCGCAAGCTAGATAGATGACTCGTCTAGAATTCTTGTTGAAAACTAATCCCCCATCCAATATCAATAGTACTCTATACTTACTGTGTTTAGATGATTGTTCACTCAACTTTCTTGCATATTTGGATCTATCTTTTGGAATTTAACTGAGTCATGACCCACATATCTATTTTCCATTTTTACTAATAATTTTTACGTTAGCACGATGTCAGTCACGTTGAGAGCACCAACCTCACACAATGTCGCGATCCAGTAATGGTAGCATAAATTGTCTGCTGCTCTTTTTTTCTAATTTTTCATTGATGCACTTGCGTTACCATTCTAGAATCTTATGAAGTATCTTGGATTGATCCATTGTCACTCTCAGTTGTCTGAAATTGATCAGTTTTCTCGAGGATGACACTGGATATCAATTGACAACTCATCCAAATACGCCTGGTGTGAATTATCCAAATACGCCTGGTGTGACAACTCATCCGTCTTATGTTTTGTTATATGCAGAATCATATTGCAGTCTCTTTAAAAAAATCCTGTGACTCTTTTATCTTTTGTCACCCATAATAGGCCATTAAAGATTGTTGGAATGTCGATGAAAGAACTATAGTCTGCATTGCAAGCCCAACATGCAGACCCAACATTCGCTGAGGCCAACATCATCCTTAGTTCAAATGGAATATTCTTTAACGGAGTTTTTAAATTACCTCAAACAAGCTTCGTTTAGAGCATCCTCAGAAAATTTGGATAAATTTGGGACATTTTGAGGGCTGTGGTTTACCGTAATATTTTATTGCAACTTCGAATCTGTTCTTTGTCAAAAGCCAGGTCATTGCTTAAAATTTGTGTAATCTCTTTTAGACGAGTTATGTAATCTCTTCGAATATCTAATGGCAAGTTTGAATGTGGTGTTCGTTCAAATTCAAATCTTGGGCCTTTCATTTTCTCAACATTTATCATTTAAATTCTCTCTAAAGTTATCAATTTGAGCATCTATATGGACCGCTCATTTTTTAGAGTTTGAATATGGAAGAACTTAAAATTTACTACATTCATTTTCTGATAGAAGACTTTTGATTTAACAGGGGGAGCTTATGTCAGATTCTTCATCGTGCAAACTCCCAAACAGATGAGAAACAACGGATTAAAAGGGCCCTTGACGTGGTACGATAAGCTTTCGGAAAACTAATTATTTACGAACTCAGGAAATTGGAAAACTCATACATTCTCTCTCATTGCCTCCTCTTTTCCTCTGCTATTCTCTCTCTACCTCCCTCTCTCCCATTGTTTCTCTACCTCCTCTCTCCTTCATTCTCCCTCTACCTCCTCATTTCCTCTCTCTGTCTGCCATTGTCTCTCTCTACCTCGCTCTCTCTCTTCCATTCTCTCTCTCTCCATCCTCTATCCTTCTCTCTCCCTCTCTCGCTACATCCCTCTCTCCTATTCCCTCTCTCTACCTCCTCTCTCTCCCACTCTCTCTCTACCTCCTCTCTCTCCCTTTCTCTCTCTCTACCTCCCCTTTCTCCCATTCTCTCTCTTGACCTCCCTCTCTCTCCCATTCTCTCTCCCCCCCTCATATTCTCTCTCTACATCCCTCTCTCTCCCTCTCTCTCCCATTCTCTCCCTTTCTGTCTTGCTCTCCAGCTCTCTCTCTCTATCCCTCTCTTTCTCCCTCTCTCTTCCTGTCCCTCTCTCTCTCCCTATCTCTTTCTCACTCTCTCCTCCTTTCTCTCTCTCTCAACCATCTATTTGTTTCTCTGTGATGTAACAAGATGATTGGAATTGACACCTCGTGTTATGTTCGGAAGGAGGACTCTAAATGCAATGAAATAACATAAGTTATCGTATATGATTTGAGAAAAGCATAATGAGAAAAATACGATGTTCGTTGATTGACCTGGGACGCAGACCAGTTATAAGACACATGACAGGTTTTGTCACAAATCAAGCTTTTAATGATCTGAGTGTTCAGTTCGCAACCCGTCATAATAGGGAACGTTCACAGCCCGTGAGTGTCCACAATGTCACGAGAATGACTCCAATCTGGAGCCGTCAATAAGGAATTCTATCACGAAAGTGGCTAGTCATAAACATGTATAATTTCACTCCAGCAAAGGAGCAATCGGAAAATCAGCACTGAAGGATGTAATTAACACTGTAAATTAAAAGGCAATTGGATATGGAAC
Source organism: Wolffia australiana (assembly GCF_029677425.1). Taxonomy (NCBI): domain Eukaryota; kingdom Viridiplantae; phylum Streptophyta; class Magnoliopsida; order Alismatales; family Araceae; genus Wolffia; species Wolffia australiana. The sequence continues at coordinate 6,060,254 of NC_135838.1, forward strand.
CTTCAGATTTGTGCTCGAGAGCTCGGGCCATGTCCTAGGGGGACCAACTATAGTCTGGAGTCACAAAATTCCAGTAAAAGAAACTCCATTGAAGTAGAAGGAACCGAGCTTGGAGGCAATTGAATGAGAGATTCAGCACATGCCTAAGCACTGGCCAAGGCGTCGTCAAAGCAGGTGAATCATTTTGCAACCTGGACGGCGTTTGGTGAGGGGCCCGGGCAACCAAATCCAACTGTGTCAACTGTAGATCACGAAACCGCCAAAGGAACTAGACGATATTTCAATCTGTGATGGCTTGGACCAAAACAAAACAATGCAAACTACATAAATAGGAATCTTCAGCAACGTCTGGACATCGATCGGGAGGGAAAGAACCATCTTGGTCACAATCAAACACCAATGTTCGCGACTAATCAGACTATGACACCCAGCACAGCATCAATTGACCAAAGATATCAGAGACGGGCACGATATTGATTGAATCTGCCGCAAGCCAGAAGGTTTCGCTTTCACCAGTGGCAGGATCACCCGAGAGTTCAAAATAGTTGATCTTTTAGGTCGTGATTACTCCACAAAATCTTGAACCATCGTAAGCAATGTAAATGACAAATTCAACTTATCGAACTAGGGTCCGGGTCGTAGGGTGAGAGGCGAAGCGAACAAAAAGATTCACCACTAGGAGTCGCTAATTTCCAATTTGAACTAGTAGTGAACCCGAGTGTTGACCAAGAGTGCAGTACGACAATGAATACCAAGGTTGTCGTAGATCGGGAAAGGCTCCAAAATATCTGTCAATGATGGTGCACCGATAATTCTTCAGGGACGGTAATAAAAAAAGCATGTGACCAAGAAACACGATGACGGAATGAAATCAACTGAGTGCAATATTCCACCGAGGAAATTTCCAATTCAATCTTCGGAGAATCAAACTGAACAAACGAGGAGTTTTTTTTTCTTCAACAGAACACAGAAAACAAAGCAGCGATGGATCGATTCTTCAGCAAGTGAATGCTAGCCCATTCTAGCGATGATCAACGCCAACTAACAGACGGGATCTATTTTGTTCTTCCTTGATGAACTTCTGCTTTCAGAGAACAATATGATTTCTTCTCCTTCTATGACGATTTCTTCTTCTTCTATGACAAATTCTTCTTCTTCAGCAGCAAGGTGAGGCCATCAACAACAAAAAAAAGAAAACTGCCCTAAAACCAAACGGGATCTGAATTTTCCACAAAGACTTCTGTCTAAAACTTCCACTACATCCTCTTCTTTATAGAAAAGGGGTTAAATCACCAAATGTCACGAACTTTCCCCGTTGCTCACCGTATGTCATGTACTTTCGAAATATCACCGTATGTCACAAATTTTTGAAAAGTATCACGGTGTGTCACGAGGCTTGGCCGCCGGTGACGTGGACGATGACATAGGTGCCACGGGTGAAGCCGAGCCTTGTCATCGGCCATGTCATCGTCCACGTCACCGGAAGCGAAGTAGGGGCTCCGATTCTGGCGTTTTTGGCGATTTTGGCTGGATCTTGGCGATTTGGGTGGCGATTTGGGTAGATCAAGAAGACGAAGAAGATTTCCGGACGATTTCGGTGGATCTCTGCGGTAAGATTTCGCCATTTTTTTTTTGTCTTGGATTTCTTTCTGCGATTGATCGCTGAGAAATGAAGAATCGGGGATGTTAAATCCCTGATTCTTCATCGTGAATCTGAGAATGGGGATTTCGATCGCGATTTTTTCGATCGAAACCCTTTCTTTGGTGAGCACCCTGAACAGAAGAAAAAGAAGATTGCGATCAAAAGATTGTTATGAGGATTTTGATCGGAAGATTTTGATCGGGAGAAGAAGAAGAAGAAGAAGAAGAAGAAGAAGGAGAAGAAGAGGAAGAAAAGAAGAAGAAGAAGAAGAGGAAGAAAAGAAGAAGGAGAAGAGGAGGAAGAAGAAGAAGAAGAAGAAGAAGAAGAAGAAGGAGAGGAAGAAAAGAAGAAGAAGAAGGAGAAGAAGAAGAAGAAGAAGAAGAGGAAGAGGGAAGAAGGAGAAGGAGAAGAAGAAGAAGAAGAAGAAAGAGAAGAGGAAGAAAAGAAGAAGGAGAAGAGGAAGAAGAAGAAGAAGAAGAAGAAGGAGAGGAAGAAAAGAAGAAGAAGAAGAAGAAGAAGAAGAAGAAGAAGAAGAAGAGGAAGAGGGAAGAAGGAGAAGGAGAAGAAGAAGAAGAAGAGGGAAGAAGGAGAAGAGGAAGAGGGAAGAAGAAGAGGAGGAAGAAGAAGAAGAAGAGGAGGAAGAGGGAGAAGAAGAAAAAGAAGAAGAAGAAGAAGAGGGAAGAAGGAGAAGAGGAAGAGGGAAGAAGAAAAGGAAGAAGAAGAAGAAGAAGAAGAAGAAGAGGAAGAGGGAAGAAGGAGAAGAATAAGAAGAAGAAGAAGAACAAGAAGAAGAGGAAGAGGGAAGAAGGAGAAGAAGAAGAAGAAGAAGAAGAAGAAGAAGAAGAAGAGGAAGACGGAAGAAGAAGAAGAAGAAGAAGAAGAAGAAGAAGAGAAGAGGGAAGAAGGAGAAGAGGGAAGAAGGAGAAGAAGAAGAAGAAGAAGAAGAAGAAGAAGAGAGAAAAGAAGAAGAAGAGGAAGAGGGAAGAAGGAGAAGGAGAAGAAGAAGAAGAAGAGGGAAGAGGGAAGAAGGAGGAGAAGGAGAAGAAGGAGAAGAAGGAGAAGGAGAAGAAGAAGAAGAAGAGGGAAGAAGGAGAAGAGGAAGAAAATAAGAAGAAGAAGGAGAAGAAGAAAAAGAAGAAGAAGAAGAGGGAAGAAGGAGAAGGTGGGCTGGGGTCTGCCCCAATATGTTACCGTACTATCTTTCCTAGGATCTTAAGCTTCTGTCAGGACTATTTATGTCATTTTAAGCTTCTAATTTTTCTATTCCAATGCCGAATGTGTGCTTTTGCCATTTTAGAGGAAGGAGAGATAGAAGTTTGAGAAATCGTCATGAAGAGAAAGAAAAGTTGGTATCATTTATGTAGAAAAGAGAGAAGATTGGTGCTGATCAAGTAATGAGGAAGAAAGAATTGACATTTTGATATTTTAGGGAGACAGGAAATATAAAGTTTGAGGAATCATTCTAGACAGAAAGTTGGCATCATTTGCAAAGAAATGAGAGCCTTTTTGAGGGGGAGATTAGAAGTCTGAATAATGATCCATCAGATCAATCATGTTGATCAAGAATGTGGGCTGGGGTCTGCCCTAACCCCCCTACCGAACCCAATTCCCACCTGGCCTCGGCTGGGAGGTTTGAAAAGGAGTGTTGGGTTCTACTCTACTTACATACTGAACCCACCTCCCAAATTTTAGTGGAGGGACTCTTGTTTATTTTTTTTTCATTTCTGCTCTCATTCTCTTGTGCACACCCTTTGATTGCATGAATGACCTTACTCATTTTCAGATGCGGAGGCGTGCAGGGTGCTGAGAAGGTGTGGGGAGTTTCTTCACCTGCGATCGGGGTTTCGTCATCTTCTTACTTTTCTACCACACTACATGTTTCTCATTTCTTGGTCCCTTTTAATTCTGTAAAATTTTGGAGTTTGTGAATACTTAGTTTGTCCTCTTATCTCGCGCAATGTCTCTCACTCGCTCTCCCCGTCTATCTACTTTTCAATCTCCCACTCAACGCTCACATCATCTCTCCGTGTCTCTTTACATCATCCACGGTACTCAAATAAGAAAATAGTGGTGGATCGGCATGAAATTAATATGTTAACGATTGTTGTTGGGGTAACATTCTTATCCATAATGTGATGACTACGCTTTGTTAGGAATTGGGATCATGTGGATATCACCAGTGCTCATAATGTCGGTGCATGCTGTCCTTAGGGTGCGGATGTGGCATGTACTGTTCTTCATGGTCCCCCCGAGATTGCTGAGGAGTTGAAAATTGTCCTCCGTATCGACCAATAGTTGTAATCCTCACTTGTTCAACAGGCATCTGAAATAAGATATATTTATGAGGTATTAATGTCACTTAGAATTACAAAAGGATAAGGAAAACAAACTTACTCTGGCGTAGGTTAGCCCACCAGCTTTAGTAAGTACCCCAGATGCTTCTTCATGACTCTGCGGTACCTTATGAATATGTGATATGTGAATTGATTAACGCATGAGAATTTCACGATAAAGATAATTTACTATAAGACAACTCGTCTCCCAACCCCACTTCCCCCAATCCCACACCAGGGCTTGGTGAGGAACCTGGTTCGGTAGGGGGTACGGCAGACCCCAACCCACTTTCCCAAACCAAAATTCCCCACGCCCCTCTCCCAAACCCACCCACCATCCCCCCCTTCCTCGTCTCCTTCTTCTTCCCTCTTCTTCATCATCGTCGTCTTCTTCTTCTTCTTCTTCATCTTCTTCTTCTTCGGTTTGGTAGGGGGGGTGGGGCAGACCCCAGCCCACCTTCCCAACCCCCCCACCCGAGGCCGGGCGGGAATCGGGTTCAGTAGGGGGGTGGGGCAAACCCCAGCCCACCTTCCCAACCCCCCAACCTGCCCTGGGTTGGGGAATTGGGTTCGGTATGTGGGGTGGGCAGACCTCAGTCCACCTTCCCAACGCCCCCACCTGGCCCGGGGTGGGGAATTGGGTTCGATAGGGGGGTAGGGTAGACCCTAGCCCACCTTCCCAACCCTCCCGCCCGAGGCCGGGTCGGAATGGGGTTTAATAGGGGGTGGGGCAGACCCCAGCCCACCTTCTCCTTCTTCCCTCTTCTTCTTCTTCTTTTTCCTCTTCTCCTTCTTCTTCTTCTTCTTCTTCTCCTTCTCCTTCTTCTTCTTCTTTTTCTTCTTCTTCTTCTCCTTCTTCTTCTTCTTCTTCTTCTTCTTCTTCTTCTTCTTCTTCTTCCCTCTTCCTCTTCTTCTTCTTCCCTCTTCTTCTTCTTCTTCTTCTTCTTCTTCTTCTTCTTCTTCTTCCTCCCTCTTCCTCTTCTTCTTCTTCTTCTTCCTCTTATTCTTCCCTCTTCCTCTTCTCCTTCTTCCCTCTTCTTCTTCTTCTCCTTCTCCTTCTTCCTCCCTCTTCCTCTTCTTCTTCTTCTCCTTCTTCTTCCCTCTTCCTCTTCTTCTTCTTCTCCTTCTTCTTCCCTCTTCCTCTTCTTCTTCTTCTCCTTCTTCCCTCTTCCTCTTCTTCTTCTTCTTCTTCTTTCTCCTCTTCTTCCCTCTTCCCCTTCCTAAATTTTTCTCAAAAACAGAAAACTGATCGATTCCCTTTTTTTTCATTTGTCAATCAGCACCAATCTCCATTCTACATGAATCATGCCGTCTTCCTCTTTTTAAAATCATTATTCAGACTTATAATCTCCCCCTCAAAAAGGCTCTCATTTCTTTGCAAATGATGCCAACTTTCTGTCTAGAATGATTCCTCAAACTTTATATTTCCTGTCTCCCTAAAATATCAAAATGTCAATTCTTTCTTCCTCATTACTTGATCAGCAACAATCTTCTCTCTTTTCTACATAAATGATACCAACTTTTCTTTCTCTTCATAACGATTTCTCAAACTTCTATCTCTCCTTCCTCTAAAATGGCAAAAGCACACATTCGACATTGGAATAGAAAAATTAGAACTTTTTGAAAGTTAATGGGAGGCATAAAATGAGTACCAGGCCAGCGGATGCCTTGGACTGTAGCCATTTGGAAAGTTTCTTGTGGGAACACTTTTTGATATCTAATGTCATCCCTGAAGGCCTGCACGGAAGAACATGACCGGACCTACATGCAGAAAATTAAGGTTATGCCATAAATCTCCACACCCTGCCCATCACACAGGCACTGACTATCTATATGATATTTTTTTATAAATAATGTCTGTATGGGAAATAGTTTTAATGTAATTGCAGAGCAGAAAAACAAAGGTGAAAGAAAATGATGTGTAGTAATGTTGAGTTGAATGATCTGCTCTAAATTGGATTGATTCAATTACTTGATCGTTTTATCATATTGAAGATTGATTTGAATGTCTCAATCGGTCGAATTGACGTACACACTATTGATCATTGATCATCTGAAATGGCAATATCATACATCGAATGAAGGCAGGGGAGTTTTAGCCGTTTGGCTTTTTTTCGACGGACCTTTTTGGTCTTTTATGCCACAGTTTTTACCACATCATTTTCTTTATTTTATTATTGATCAAAATGATTGATCTGATGGATCAATCAATCTAATAATCAGATTAGATTTGATTGATCTTTTGATCAATTTGAAAAAGAGCATATTAATGATCGAAATACTCCTGAGAGAGTAGGATAAAGGTATTTAAATGACAGAAATAGTCCTGACAGAAGCTTAAGATCCTAGGAAAGATAGTACAGTAACATATTGGGGCAGACCCCAGCCCACCTTCTCCTTCTTCCCTCTTCTTCTTCTTCTTTTTCTTCTTCTCCTTCTTCTTCTCATTTTCTTCCTCTTCTCCTTCTTCTTCTTCTTCTTCTTCTTCTTCTTCTTCTTCTCCTTCTTCTTCTTCTTTTTCTTCTTCTTCTTCTCCTTCTTCTCCTTCTTCCCTCTTCCTCTTCTCCTTCTTCCCTCTTCTTCTTCTTCTTCTCCTTCTCCTTCTTCCCTCTTCTCCTTCTTCTTCTTCTTCTTCTTCTTCTTCTTCTTCTCCTTCTTCTTCTTCTTCTTCTTCTTCTTCTTCTTCCTCTTCTTCTTCTTCTTCTTCTTCTTCTTCTTCTTCCCTCTTCTCTTCTTCCTCTTCTTCTTCTTCTCCTTCTTCTTCTCCTTCTTCCCTCTTCTCTTCTTCTTCTTCTTCTCCTTCTTCCCTCTTCCTCTTCTTCTTCTTCTTCCTCTTCTTCTTCTTCTTCTTCCTCCTCTTCTTCTTCCCTCTTCCTCTTCCTCTTCTTGTATAAAGATGGATAGAAAGATAAATGGATTGACATAATGCCACATAGATAGAGTAGGCACATAATTTGATTGATAAATATGATAGATCTATGGGCAGAATCATATAAGAATAGATATGGAGGTAGGTAACTTCCGTCCATGTGGCATTATGTCAATCCATATATTTTGATATCATTTCTCGGTCTGTAGATCTCCTAATTAATTTATGAAATCAAATAAAATAAGAATAAATGAGGAAAAACACATAATGTAGAAAAATATTCAGAAAATTGAAGCAAATCAATGATTGCGGAAATTTGACTGTAACTTGAATTTAAATCATAATGATTGTTGCCAAACCATGATGAAGCGTCCACAAAATGGTCTGCACTCCCATCTCCCTTCACCTTAACTAATGGGCTACAAGGAAAGGAAGAGATCATCATTTGCTATGAATTTTCTTCAAAAAAAATCATTTGTGATGAATAAAGCATGCATAAACTAACCCGGTGCTGGTTTTCTGGACAAGCCTCGGTACCTCATCTAGCAGTCGATGCATTTGTAAAATATTACCTCATGGCAAGAGTTGGGATCGATACTCTAAGGTCCAATTCAGCTGCAGAGATCGCTTGGTTGCAGCAAAGCATCAATGTGTATTTCATCAGCTTATTTTCATTGAGTCTCACGTTGTTGATAAAATAAATTATGGGTTATAGTTGTTGGTTAAATTGAGCTTAATTACAAAATATTTATATTGTTTTGCCACTCTTATGTTCTTTTTTATGAGATCCTTCCAAACATGTGAGCCACTGAGAACTGATTTTTTTCCAGAACTAAAATCCAAGTTATTGATGTCGGACTCCATGCTTGAATGTAAAAAATCAAAGACATAGTATACAACACGTAATAAATCAAGTTTCCCAATGTTTGATGGGGAATGTTGATGAATCCTATAATTAAATGATCTTATTTACTAAGTAATGCCAAAATTATGATTTTCATGAAACTTTTAGTATGAACATGAACCTCGTCCATGAAAGCAGGTTTTGTCAGGATGGTCACATGCAGCCTCGTGTTGTAAGAGAGATAGGAATAAAGAAAGATACAGGTGGAGAAAGATTGTTGGGTAAGAGAGAAGCAGATGCGGTGAGATTGATGCAGGTATAGTTGTATAAAGATGATAAGAAGAGGATTGATAGAAGAGGATAAGAAAGATGGATAGAAAGATAAATGGATTCCCTTTCTTCTTCCTCTTCTCCTTCTTCTTCTTTTCTTCCTCTTCTTCTCCTCCTTCTTCTTCTTCTTCTTCTTCTTCTTCTCCCGATCAAAATCTTCCGATCAAAATCCTCATAACAATCTTTTGATCGCAATCTTCTTTTTCTTTTGTTCACGGTGCACACCAAAGAAAGGGTTTCGATCAAAAAAATCGTGATCGAAATCCCCATTCTCAGATTCACGATGAAGAATCGGGGATTTAACATCCCCGATTCTTCATTTCTCAGCGATCAATCGCAGAAAGAAATCCAAGACAAAAAAAAATGGCAAAATCTTACCGCAGAGATCCACCCAAATCGTCTGGAAATCTTCTTCGTCTTCTTGATCCACCCAAATCGCCAAGATCCAGCCAAAATTGCCAAAAACGCCAGAATCGGAGCCCCTACTTCGCTTCCGGTGACGAGGATGATGACATGGCTGATGACAAGGCTCGGCTTCACCCGTGGCACCTATGTCATCGTCCACGTCACCGGCGGCCAAGCCTCGTGACACACCGTGATAATTTTCAAAAATTTGTGACATACGGTGATATTTCGAAAGTACATGATATACAGTGAGCAACGGGGAAAGTTCGTGACATTTGGTGATTCAACCCCTATAGAAAATGAGTGGAAGTTATGGAGGCCCAACTGGGCCCCCTTTTAAGGGGAAAGCCTATTGGGCTTCCCTTAAAAGGGATCTTTAGGGGAGAAGAAGCCCAACATGGATTTCCTCCCTAAAGATGACAATTAACCATAATTGAAATAAAACACATTCGAGGATAGGCCGTACTCACGCAGGAGGGGCCTCCCGATAATCCAAAGGTGACGAATGGAAGAAAAGAATGTAAAGATACAGGACACGAAGCAATATGATGATGTCCCTTCTCAAACTTGGTAGTGGAACTGTAGATTCTTCACGTCAGCTCGGGCTTCATGACGTGGCTGGCAACAATTCGTGGCATGATTGACTAGATGGTCCTCCATCACTCTTGTTCAGATTCTAGATGGGTGAAGAAATCAGAGTCCGATGATATCAAGCAAGAATCATGACACCAATTGGGTCGGAGATTGCCAAAAAACATGTTTCTTGTGTGGCTCAAGGATGAGCTGCCACAGCTCCAAAAAAGTTTTCTAACCATGATAAAGAGTTGAGAGCCACAGATCTGTACTGCAGTAAGTGAATCAAGGGCGTATACCTCAGGAACAATATCCAATTTCCCAATCTCAACCATTTTTGTCGTTGTAGAGAATAAGAGAATCGACATATCTAATCAAGATGTTAAATGGTCTCTCTCTCTCTAAGTCACAGAAATCAAGATTTATTATCCAAGATGCTTGATGGAAAGATAAGTTACTTTTAAAAAATTGTGGACATAGTTGATCTATTGGTAGGTTTCAATGTCAATGGCAACTTGGATGGCAAAGAGATCAATAATTAATACATGATGTCTACAACTATATCCAAATGTCATCAATTAGTGTCTAGATATGAGGATCCAATCAATCGTTTCATGGTCTGCATCAACTCGTTATTGATTTGTTTATGATTCTATAGAGGATCCAGCAGTATGCCGACTAGTCTCTAGGGCATCCCTCTTTTAGACTTAACCAAATCTGGGTTAAGTATTCTAAACTGTATCTGGACCGGTCTTAACCATTTCTAAACCAACCTGGAATAGGCAAACCAACCGAAGGGCCCACCTCCAGCCGCTCTCACATTAGCTGACATAATGTGCCACTACCGCCACTGCCATCGATCATGGGAAAAGTTAAATCTGGTGTTTTATGAAGTGCAAATTGCAAAAATTAAGAAAGAATGCCTAAAAATATTATTATTGAAATCTAACCATTCCACCCTCTAATTAAATTCTAGAAAGTTATCAAATAACACAATTTATCATTTAAGTCATTTTTTAAGAAACTAATACTTAAAAATCTATCAAATCCACTAATTCCCTTCTTTTAATACCAAATGAATTTAGTAAAATCATCTAAATTTTTTTTAGTAATCTTTCTTTAGTGTTTGTTAAAACTATATCCTGAATTATATAACATCTCAGAAAGTAAGACAAAATCCCCCAAAATTTTATTTGACATTTTACTCTGTTTGTTTTAGTCCAAACCTCAAGATAATTCTGAAATTGAGGTGTTGTATCCCTATAGATTTCCCTATATCTATTACAAAGTATTTATATATATATAATATCAGGTACCACCATTTGACTATAAATGCCATTATCACTAGATTCACTGACTGTTCGATTTGTACTAATAGATTTTCCACTGAAGATGGTGTTTTGTGATATGATATATTTTTTATTATGTTAATCACAAATTCAATTATAAATTTGGCACATAAAGACAATTCTAAATCTAACTAGAAGTTATGTGTTTTGGACTTTTCATTCATGTCTCAGCAAATAAATAACCCTTAAATATATTATACATTAAAACATTTTTAGTATAATATACTTTGGTTGATGCATAAATTGATATTCTCGAATCAATTTTGTGTACCAGTATCACTCTCCCTATGAAACTCTGATGCTTCTATTATTAAGCTAAACTATGATTTCTAGTAAATTAATGATGCTTTTATTTTTTATGTTTTAAAAAATTGGGATAGAATCTGAATTATGTAGTAGTAGTTTTCATGAAAATTAGACGTAATTTTTTATTTAGCTTATCCAAATATTAATTAGTTTTTAAAAAACATTTTAAAATAATAAGCAACATATGAATAAATACTTTATTTTACCTTATTGGTCTCTTAGTTTTAGACGTTGATGAAATTAAAATTCATGATAGCACTATTCTCTTGACGGTACATATATGAGAATTGTATTTTATGTCATCAATGAAATAACTTTTCAGGTCAAAAAATATTTATCTAGGTTTATTTAAATATTTTAACAGACTTATTATATTTTTAAAATGATATTCTGACTTTTCTATATTTTCTAGTATTTTATGGAATTTTCTGAAGTAAAATTCATAAAGAAAATAGTTTTATATGTCCAAAATATGATTTAAAATTTAACTAAATATTTGAATAAATTAACTGACTTACTCCTAGAGGTCATCTCCGACGAGGAGAATGTCATTTTCATGGTCAACATAGACGAACCTCCAGTCAGCCCTGTGAGGGTCTCTAGTTAACCCTCGATCTCAAACAATTTTGTGCAATTTTTGACTCCATGTGCGAATTTATTTCTCTTTGTGCAAATTTTGTTGGGTTTGTGCAAATTGTTCTAATTATGCGAATTGTTCTCTTTGTGCGAATTTTGTTCGGTTTGTTGCCCTAATGGGCCCATTAGGGGAATTGTCCAATGAGAGACATTCCCCTAATGGTCCAGATTAAAACAAGATACGTGCCCAAAGCACATAAGGCCATAAAGGTTCATACAAAAGGCCATACAAAATGCAGAAATAAACAAACTGTTGGGTTGATCGTCAAGCTGTGTACATGAAGCTCGGGTCCTTTGCGTCGGCTCAGGCTCCATGATGAGGCTGCTGGCGAGCTTGAGCTGGAACTTCCCGATGGTCCTCCGTCACTGGTAACCTATCCCCAGTATCATAATCAAAACTTCTAGGTGTCTCGCTCGAGAGTAGATGGTAAATCAGTATGAAATTATCTATATTATTTAAATGATGAAGATGACCAGTCAGATCTTCTAAGCATATTCTTCAGCCATTGATTATCACCAAATAGCCATTAACAGTGCTATAAATCTCTCAGTGCATGCCTAAGCTCCTTTCACGTATGTCTTCATCATGCACTTTAAAAATTCTCCAACACCGCCAAGAATGGTGAAACTAACAAAAGAAATGCAAAAACATGACATAGAGCAAAGGCCATAGAAGTATGGATCAATGCCCTATGTTATTCACCCCACAAAAGCAAAAGCCAAAGCAAATTAAGGTAACAGCTGTTAAAAATAATAATAATAATAAATTAAAAATAGCATGGCATCAAATATATACATCCATACTTTCTCGAATAAAGTGGCTGATAGTGTGTATGTTTAACTAGAAGGGGGGATAAAAGGGTGCTATATACGACCAAAAGAAAGAGCAGGATTGGAATTCTTACACAGAAGTTCGTACCTGACTCACTTATTGAGTAGCGTAAGTGATTGAGAGGCTGATATGTGGTGAGAAAATCCTCAAGCCTAGCCCTCACATTCAAAGGGAGCTAACCCACTTAAAGAAGAGATAGACTATGAAGTGTACCTGCATCATGAGAATATATTTTGGTTTGGTTGTGCATCATTACTAGGGAACTAGCAATGTTTAAGTAGGGGGTATTTGAGAAACTCTAAATGCATCAAGAAATCATGTATCGTCTACTCCCAATTTGAGATCCTTTTACCTATATTATCCACATCTTTTTATGAAATTTCAATTTCATTTATTTGATGAAGCAATTTGTAAAATAACACCTTTTAATATAACATGTAGCATATTTTACCAACCCACTATGGTGGGAACCATATTGGTCCAACAACAGGCCCATGGAGAAGCCAGTACAGCCTAGAGAGAGGGGAGTCTTTTATTTATTTTTTACCTCAACAGCGGAAATTTATTCCTATTTTTTGGTACGGGATTATAGCCCAATGTTCCTTTCACCTCGCATCGGGCTAGGCCAAAAAGGAGCAAAAAATTCACGGGTCAACAGGCCACGATATTTAGAAAAATTAGAAGAAAGTGTGACCCGGTTCAATCCTACTCAGATTAAAGCCCATGTCATTTCAGGTTATTTTAAACATACGGATATGATCTCATCCATGTAATATTTTTAAGGAAGATCAGACAATCAGATCTACCTTGTCTGATTTAACTTGTTTTTTTTCTCTTTTTTTGGCTTTCTGATTGGCCTGGAAAAAATCACAAGGATGATTGGACCCCGCAAGGTACTAATCATGCAAGAGGAAAGCACTAATGAGGAATCTGATGAAGCACTAACAGGGCAGGGGTCACCATAAGAAGGGTCGACGACTATAATTTAATCATAATCGTTGGAGAGATTATAATGGACATCTGATGCCCAGGGCCATATCCATCCATCTCCACAACCCTTGCACTCTGGCCATATCCATCCATCTCCGCCCATTGATGACATCAGCAGACATTAGTTTTCAGCCCGTAGGGGGCATCACTATGGCACCCAGTAGCCCGAAATAATCCCCAAGGCCTTCCCCTTCCATGACGGCCCTAGGAGGTCCTTCCCGAGCCGTTAAATGGGCCTGAATTTTTAGTATTCTTCAACCAAGATCCACAATGGTAGAGGACCCTTCTAAGGCTGTTCGAGCAAGAGGAGGGGTGTGACATCCCTTCGACTGCTTCTAGAGCTCAGGACAATGCTAGAGGAGGTGGAAGAAGATGAAGACTTAGGCCAGCACAGTTGAGAAGAAAGGGGGAAACCACACACCAACGTTAGAGGGGGGATGATCAGCGTCCCCGCCCCCTAATCTTCAATTCAAGGCAAGCTTGGTAATCTTTTTTACTTCTCATAAACTGTGAGAAACTTCTTTAGTTTTAAAAACTTTTTTATTCAGCCTAGATATTGATTGGGTTTTCACTGAAATTGGATTCTGCAGCCTCTTTGAACCATATCATCAAACACCTGCTCTATACCACAACATTTTCCCAATGTTGCAAAGTTATTATAAAAAACTATACATATATCTTATTTCAGTTTCTATCAGGCATTCTGTTGAATGCCTCTTGGGTGGCGACAGAACTACCCTTATATCCTCTTATTTTAGCTCATAAAAGTTATGTAAAAAACAGATAAATATATATACACCTTATTTCGATCTCTTTCAGGTATTTTGTCAAACACCTCTCGGGTTGTCGACAGAACCACCCTTGTTTCTGTCAAATTTAAGCTATTAAAAAGATATATATATATATATCAACCATATAGTATATAATATACTTATATAACTCATCTTCTACTACTATAGGCAACTAATCCTTAATTACCCTTGCTAACCCCTTTATTCTCCCCTAACCTCTCTCCCTATCTAAATAGCTAATTAATTATATCATTAACCTACCAAACTCTCTTAAGGTTAACTTTTAGGATATATATATATATAAGTATTTCTATATCCCCTTGATCTGCATCTTAATAGATATACAATTCCTTATTTTCCTATCTAAGATATAACTTCCAATTAATTAATTAAATAACTTCCTATCTTATGTCGATAGTAACTTACTAACTTATGTATCTTATCTTCTCTAGTTCATTTATTATCTACATTAATATCACACATATATATAATGCCCATACTTGTTTTCAATTAGCATAATATCTATAACACTATTATATAATATCTGATATTTCCTCTCTCTACTTCCTTCATCAACTTAATATTTTTACACTAACTATTTACCACTTACTATACTCTGTATTATTCTTATTATTATGTATTCTTAAATACACATCTGAAGGCCAGTCCTAGTAGAGATGACCTTACTCTAATTATACGTATGAGTGTCTTTTATATTTTATCAAATTTATTTCATTTAGGAATTTTAAATTTGCAACGGCATTAAAAATTAATACACAATTTGTCTCCAACAGTTATCCACATATACTTCTACCAGCAGATATACATCTGAAACTCTCATGTAGAATCAATGCTCTTGACTACTCCTGGTATACCCTTTTAAACCAGAACTTATCCATCTTCGTGTATCAAGCACGTGGAGCTTGTCTAAGTCCATGTAAAACTTTGTTTAATTTCAGGACTTGATCCTCTTTTCCTGTCCAGATAAAGCCTTCTGGTTGCTTTACATAAACTTCCACCATGAGATTTCCATTCAAAACTGTTGATTTCACATCCAAATGATGCATCTCCCAATCTCCATGAGCAGCTATACTTGTTTGAACTCTAAGAGTATCCATTCTTGCTACAACAGCAAAAACTTCTTCAAAATCAATTCCAGAATGTTTATAAATGCCTAGTGGGGTCCGTTGAACGGCCTAGTGGGTCAGCCCAATTGGGCTTGGCCCAATTGAGTCAAGACTTAGCCGCTTTGGCTAAGTTCTGCACAGGGTGCTCTTTTTGCACGATGGGTGTGCAGAAGAGTATTGTTACAACACACACCACACGGCAGCACACACCGGTGGTGACAAGAACAAAATTCCCAAGTTTTTTAGCCTAAATGATGGAATTCCTGTGCAATTTTTTGAACTTTTAAATGAGAGAAAAGATTATAGAGAGAGAGAGAGAGAGAAATTTCTCTAGAGAGAGAAAATGTTGGAATGAGGAGATAGAGAGAGAAAGGGAAGAAAGGCTGTAAAGAAGTTGGAGATGGTTTTTTTATGAAATTTTGAGGAATAAACTAAGTATATGGATAAAGGCCTCGAGAGAGATAGAGCCGATTCTAGAGAAAGAAAATAAGGAAAAATGAGTGCTTAGAGTTAGAAAATGATAGAATTAAAGGGGAAATAGATAGATAATTATGGGGAAATGGAAATCTAATTTTCTAAAACCTCAATGCAACCTTAATGGGCCCGTATTGTGATGTCGGACGTCATCAAGTCGTCGTCCGATCGTCACCGAGGGTATGGGCTCGGTATCGTATTGAGATCTCATCATACTACGTGGGTCAACGTCGTCCGACTGATGCTGGTGGACAGATATAATGATGATGATGTATGTATGAAAGTCCTACTATCATACGTGCGTGCGCCGACGAGCGGTGGATGCCGTTCCAGAGAATTGATGGGTCGCTTTGAGTGAGGCCGGACGGACCTCCTGAACCTCGCCCGAGAGGGTCGAGGGCGAGTACGTCGCCGAACGGGGAAACCCCATTGAAGGGCTCACACGCGTCGGGTGGACCCGACTCGTACCGGGCAGGTAAGACTCTCAATAATTGCATCATTTTCTCAACCTGTCTCGCTCTCACCTATCTAACCCGAGCACGGAGGAGGCAATACGAAAGTGCACTGAAGTAAGTAAGAGACGTAAGAACAGAAGCAGGGGGATACCTTCATCGCGCTGGCGATGCTATCTCGTAGCAAGGAGACCCAAAAGAGGCAGCTAACTGTGGGCGCCGATGCTTGACCAATGCGAATGCGGAGGGTGGGGTGGAGGAGTAGATAATCGTCGCGACTTGGGCGAGGCACGAGGTGGCGATGCACGGTCGAGTCTGGGACGGCGAGCGGGCAATCCAGCAGCAGATAACAAATGGGGTGTCCCCAGCCGGGGTGGGCAGGCATCTGCAGCAACGTCACCTGCGAGCCGCGAGGGGTGGTCAGCAATGACTCGTCGCACGCGAGCGGGAGTCAAGCAGTCCGCGACAAATCGGGTGGAGGGGTGTGTTGACTGGCAAGACGGCCGGGCAGCTGACCGGTCGGCGGCGCAGCAAGTCGTGCGGAACATCGGGAAATGGCAGCAGAACCCGTAGACGGCTGCGGGACCACTCGGGCGGCACCGAACTCCGGTGATAGAGGCAGGAACGGTGGACGTCGGTCGGTGCTACAGGCGTCGGCGATCGGGCGGTCGTTCAGCGTGGGACGGTGGCTGATGGCGGTGGAGTCGCAATAACAGACGGTGGCGGCGGCAGAACGCCCAGAAGCGGCGCTGCTGGCGGATAATGGCGGCGTGTTGGCGGAGGCAACGGCGTGGGGCGGAGGACGACGGTTTGGGGCGGAGGGCGACGGCGAGACGAGAACGTGGTGGCGTGTGGGCGAAGGCGACGGCGTGGGGCGGAGGGCGACGGCGTGGGGCGGAGGGCGACAGCGTGGGGCAGAGGGCGACGGCGTGGGGCGGAGGGCGTCGGCGAGATGGGAACGGGGCGGCGGCGCGGCCTGACCTCTTCCTCTCTTCTCCTCCTCCTTCTTCCTCCCTCTCCTCTTCCTTCTTCTTCTTCTTCTTTCTTCTTCTTCTTCTTTCTTCTTCTTCCTTCTCTCACGATCGTGACTCTTCAAATTCCACGTTATAACTTTAATAAAAAATTCAAGAGTACCTCCCTTGGGCGCCCACCCCCCCCCTTATATAATGGGTGAAGATGGGCCCCCTTAGAACAACAAACAAGAAAGAAAAAGGAAAATAAAAAGGGAAAATGGGCTTGTCAGGCCCATGGGAGGGGAAGATGTCCTCATATGGGCTCTTCCCCTCACTACACGACAACAAGGGAGACGACAATGACAAAAGATAAAGAAAGAGAACAAAAGTAAAGATAAGAAAAGAAAACAAAGGATAAGTGGGGTGCTCCAATGATGAAGTGGCGTGTGCTTCATGCCGAGTATCTGAACTCGGGGTTGCGCGTCGCTGCAGCGGCTCGTCGTGTCGGCTGGACACATGTCGGTGGCGGGCTTGGTGATGACAGTGACTCCTCGCGTGATGGCTCTACGGCGTCCAGCGATGCTGCGCCATCATATTGCTTCCTCTCACGTCTGGATCCTTATATTTTGCCAAGATCAGGCATTTTTCAATGCAAACAAGAGTGAGATTAAGAGAAACTTCAACAAACTTACATCGAGCAGGTTCAACAGCCTGGATTCTGAAAATTGTCTGGTCCTGCTGGCGAGCCACTTGCTAGAGCACATCAAGAATGAGGGGAAATGAGGGACGCGGGCGCTCGGTAGCGGCGAGCAGGGTGAGCTCGCGTGGACGGCGCGCGGTCACACAGGACACGAGGCGGCGGCGCGCGAGCGCACGGACGCGCTATGAGGGCGCGCGGTGGTTAGAGATGATTTGCCATCAGTCAAAGGTGCTGGTGGCGTGACTCCTTCCGGCAGCGATGGGTTCCTGGCGATGGAGCTAGTCGATGGAGATTCAAGAGGCGCCCAAGGTTCAGGATCTAGGTTGATTTTCTTGAATTGTAACTGTCAAGAACTGGCTTCTTGCGAAGAATGAAGATGATGAGCAAGAGAGGACGGGATATTCCACGACATGCCTGTCGAGGAGGGCCTACCACGTCTCCCATGATCTCCGATGACATAGAATTATAAGGGCTAACTTCTGGCTAAGTCTAAAGAAAGAAAGAAAACAACACACTACTTGGGATTTCTCGATCAGTCTGTCCGTCCTCGTGGGCATGTCGTCTTTATATAGGATCATGGGCATGCCCATTCGGGCATAACTTGAGGGAACCGTCTCAACACGAGCGGTTCTCTCTAAATATGAGAAAAAGAAAGCAATCAAAATGGACAAGACCAAAACACAAATGGCCCGGTCCATAATTCAGCAAAGGAAATTACAACAAAAGACATGAAGAAAATAAGCTAAAAAAATGCGTACAGCTTCATCGTCACTTGGAGTACCTGAACATTGCGTCGCGGGTGTCGGCTCGTGCTGCTCGGTGTGGTTGACGGCGTTGCGTCGTCGTGGTGGCAAGATGGTCCCCCATCAAAGGTAGTGAAATATTAGAGAAGAGTTCTCCGATGATTTCAAAATGCATTAATACTAACTCCCATGGCTGATTAGGGTTTGATAGTTGACCATACCCTAAGTTGCCAAAGGAGCATCAAGTGGATGATGGATTATACATACACAATAACCAATGACGAACAGGTTCTATGAGTGAGTCGATACACACTCCTTTGTATCTTCTAGAGCAAAAGGCATAGCTTGGCACCCCATGTGTTGGAGACTCAACCTGTCAATTGGGTTAAATTGATCTGAAATTAATTAATTTATATGATGATATAGTTTATTAATTTGGAAGGCCAATAGAAATTATTGGGCCGCTAGAGTCGTTAACTGGACTGCAACATGGGCCTAGAGGGTCACATGCAAATGGTCTTTTGAATGTCGAAAGATATAAGTAAGTTTTGGGGTTTCATGAAAAATATCAACTTAGTATAAATAGAGGAAGGCCCTAAACGAAATTCACCCAGGCCAGAATTTTTCAAGGCCCTTCCCCTTCTTCTCCCCTCTCCCCATGACTCCTCTCCACTCCAGATGCGATCACGACGACTTAACAACGGCGACGGACGTTGAACAGGGCTTGTCAACGAGGAGGAAATCCAATGTGTCAAGGACATCGTAGATATGTCTAGAGGCTACACACTTGAGCAGCTCGACTAGTCTCACTCTGGGATCCAAGAAATCATGGATGCAATCTGTGCATAGATTCTTCGGTTCAATTTTTTATGATGTCGTTTGATTTTGCTAAAGTCTTCCGCAACATGGGATTCTCGTCTTCATCCAGATCTCGGCCTCTAGAACCCAACACCCATCTTGACCGCTCAATCATTTTCGTGAACTTCTTGACGTACCGAAACTAGGACTATTTAGAATCCCATGATTAGGGACACGTATGTCATAGTCAAAGTACAACTATCCACCCATAAGACATCTTTGGTGTCTCAGGTCCAAGGAAAACTTACATAATCGTGACATGAAACAACCTGATTGACACTTTGATATAATACCATTTAGGCATTCGTACAGCTTAATTCAGTGAACGCTTTCCACTAAAGAGCACCAACTATCTTATGGATATGGGAACATCCATACTCTTCATATGAGTGAGGCTAGATAGTGCTATTCTGTCTGGATACTTCGATGTCCTTCTTGCGTATTCTTTGAATAGAAATATTTAAAATACGTGCTTAAAGACTAGTGATCCATGTATTACGATCTCATCATAAATCACTAAGTATGATCATGTATTCATGGACTTCATTATAAGCATCACAAGTGCATTATAATGAATGTGTTCTTTTAATGAATATGGAATGAGATATAGAATGTGTGATTGGCTTGCCAGCCACATATATTGATGGATATTATGTGACCGTCAAGTCAATCACACTACCATGTTTATTTAAGTTCATTATTATTCTTTGTGATGTTTAAAATGAAGTCCATGAATAAGTGCAATTACTTAGTGAATTATAATGAGATCATAATACAATGATTACTAGTCTTTAAACATGTATTCCAAATAATCCTACTTGATGGATAGTCAAGATGGACATCAAATTATTTTGATAGAATAACACTAGCTGATCCTACTTATACAATAAGTATAGCTGATCATGTGGCTATTAGTGTGGTGATACTAAGGACAGATAGTGGGTGCTCTTTGGAGAGAGTTCACTGAATTCATCCGTACGAATCCCTGAATTGTATTATACTTAAACACCAAGGGTATCTCGTGAATGGACGACTACATTTTGACTACGACTTAAGAGTCTCTAATCGTGCGATTAAAACAAGTCTTAGCTCGGATGTAGTAAGAAGCTCATAGAGATGATTGAGTGGTCAAGATGGGATGCACAAAAATCCCCAGCTAGGGTAGTGAGGATATTGGAGAAGGAGTTCTCCAATAATCCGTGTTATGCATCCATACTAATCGAATGACGGATTAGGGTTTGACGATAAACCATATCCTAAGTCGTTCGAGAGTCTCGAGCGGATGATGGATTATACATAAACGGTAATCGATGAAAGTAAAGGTTCCATGAGAGAGTTCAACACTACTCGGGATCTTCTAGAGCACGAGTTGTAGCTTTGCACCCCATGGGCTGGAAACTTAACCTATCGATTGGGTTAAATTGATTCTTAACTAATTAATCTACATGTTGATATTGTTAATTGATAAGGTTAGTCAATAATTATTATTGGGCCAATAAATGTAATAAATGTAATATGGGCCTAGAGTGTCACACACATCAGGTCATAAGGGCATTAGTCGATATAGTTTACTTTTATGGTTTTTGAGAAAAACTTTAAGTGAAATATAAATAGTTAAAGGGCTCTCATTTCAAGCACCCATGTAAGCCAGATTTGAGAGCCCCTCCCTTTCTCCGCTCTCTTCTCCACTCGTCCAAGGAGAGTGTCTTCATGGTGAGAAGATGATGTCAGATGTCGTTGATGGCATCGTCTGACGGATAATTCACTAAGCAAATGTAACCACGTGATGCGATGAAACCTAGATGAGTGTCCGTGCAGGTTTGAGTTGTGGGGAAGTTGTCGAGTTTCGAGCTCTGGGGCGAGCGAATGAGGATGATGATGCTGACCTTCTGACCCTCGTTAGAGCAACGATGACGACTACGACGCCGAACAGAAGAATTCCGTAGGGTGTCGCATGTAGCGGACAGGCTCAACCTGTACCTAGGGAATCACTCATGACGTAGTTTTCTCGAGAATTTCTCTCACCTATTCTAACTCGAGCGCAGTGGAGTGCAGCCAAAGATATACTGAAAGACAAAATTAAACTGACGAGAAAGGGGAACGGTGTCATCGATGTCTTCATTGGCGTGTACTGGTACAAAAGAGTGCGATGAAAGGATGCTGAGACAGGCACGAGGTGGCTCAAAAGACAGCCGCAGTGCAACACTAGAGCAGAGTGTAGAAGGTCATAGGCGAGGAGGAGAAATAGAGACGATCGACAGCGAAGGGGCTCAAGCAGTCGGCCGATTCTGGCGGCCAACCTTTAGGTGGGTTGACGCGAGCCACAGCCTGTGGATTTATCAGGCGGAGGGGTCGACACGTAATGCTTTGGCGGTGAGTAGTGGCAACGGCAATTGGGTGGGGATTAGCCTAGACGACCTGATGTGCAAATGCAACGACAAAGGGATGTATCTGCGAGAGACATGGCACGATAGTGTCGGCTCCGCGGGTAGAGACTGTCCCCCCTCGAGGGGGGAGGAGAGAGGCGAAGGATCTTGGCAGACCCTGCGGTGGCTTGGGAGGTAAGCACATGCAAAACAGTGCCATGCAGCGTTGTTCTGTCTGGACGTCACACGGATGAACCTGGTCACGTGATGCACGGCTCCTCGAGCTAGGTCTGTGCGACCTCATGGGACATCGATTCACCAACTACAAGGGATAGTTGTTACAGAGGTCGAGTGCAAGCCAAGGTGAATGGACAGCAAGGTGTCGCACTAGAGCAATCCTTTCCCGTGGCAATTCGCGTGGCTGTTACTCTAGTGACCAACCGTCTATCCAATGAGCGGATCATAGAGGCTAGCACTTCCGTGGGGTCGGGCATTGGATCGATCGTGCGTCACAAAGGACACGAGATGTGATCAAGTCATGAACACGGTCTTTGCGCAAGAGCCGCTTGTTCGATGGTCAATGGGGAAGAAACTGACGTCGTACAAAGGGGAGGGACACCGCGCGAGTTGACCACGTAGGGGCCAGAAGGTTCCGTGGATGTGGATTGATGACTTCGGCAGAATAACAGCATTGTGCAGGCAGGTCGTAGGGTCAACACGACCCTGGGTTGTCCCGTGGGTAAGAGAGTTGTCGAGGCTTTTTTTTCTTGAGAGCGTAGATGCGATGACCCTCGCGTAGAATGTGATCGAAGACCCAAGGGACAGGTTGCATGGGCAGAACAGGGACCTTCAAACTGGTGAACCCAAGTTTCAGGTGTACCGTCGAGGACTTTGAATAGTCCTTCCTGAGTACGCCTCCAACTTCTTCCCTCTCCTTATCCTTCTTCTCCTCCTCCTCCTTCCTTTCTCCTTTCTTCTTCCTACGTGAGATCTGCAAACGAACATGTAACTGCCACAATAGAAAATCCAGATCTAAGGAGAATGTGGTCCCATCATGGCCTTATATAGGGCCATGATGGGCCCCTTACAAAGAGTCCAACAGGGGGGAGTCCAATAAGAGACCCCCATTTACAACATAAATAAAGAAATTACAAAATCAAAAGACATGAAAATAAAACGACACGAACGGTTACAAAAATGTGATGATATGGACGCGTCATGACCAGTAGGGTGCACTCATCGTGACGAACACAACACAGAATTTAAAACAACTAAAAACAGATAATTAAAACATGAGCACATGCACAGACGTGCTCGACCCGGAGTATTTAAACCCGGGCATCTTCACGGATGCTTTGGCGTGCCAGTCGGACTTGACACGGACCAGCGGTGATGGTGATGATGGTGAAGATGGCTCCGATGATGATTTGTCAATGTCGTTTGGGCGGGGCTCCATCAAAAGATCTTCTAGATTTTCAAGAAGAATTGAACAAGAAGACGTGGAGATCCAAGTGCCGAGTGATCCCATGGATACTTCTAGAGGTCGAACGTGTGAATGGCTTCAGAACAATCTCGGAGTGGCAAAGTCAAGGGTGGAACGAGTTCTCCAAAAGGTACATTCGATATTTGATTTTAAAGATCGATTATGTATCGATCGACACGCTACCACATTCATGGAAACATGTTTTCCATGGACGACCCAAGGCACCGAACCCAACATATATTTCCTTTACTATCTACCATTCATGTTATATTTGTCTTGTTCTTATTAAATAATTGTTTGCCAAATGTCTAATCACCATCTTCATCCTTCCACTACCTCTTACACTAAACGTACCCCTATTTGTCATATTAAATTCACACTATAGAGAAAACTATTCCTAAGATATATTCCCAGTGGAGATAACCCTTGCTCATCCCTGACAAATCAAAGTTCTTATGAGTAATGGATCATAAATTGAAATCCACAAGGATGTAGTTTTATCCTAAAATTGAGTTCAGCAATTGTCATCATTTGAAAAACAGCTGCCATTAGAGATTTTTACTCTCTTTTGTTGACAATTGTTATTTGGTTAAATAACCCCCATTTAGATAAAATTGGCTCCTAAAATATCAGTAACAACCTACAAGCATATCCGGTTTTATTTTCTATTTGTGTTCTTTATTTATTTAGAGATAATTAGCATTGTTTGTATATTTTAAGTAAAATGGTTGGTAGAAGGCCCAGCTAGACATCACAACTTTGAAAATGATGATGAATGGGGATAAACAAAAATTCAGGGTTGTTAAATAGAAGATAAATATTAAATAAATATTCAACTCCTTTAGGGTATGAACCGCTTATCAAATTTCACGCTTGAATTAATAAATGGTCCAGTTTAAGATAGATCATCATTTGTTTAATTCCCTTCCTACTTCTTGATGTTTATCTCAAGACTAACCTTATAAGCATTTAAAAGAATTCACTCTCATTTGTCAAGCCCTTCATTCCCTAACATCACTAACAAAGTCACCAAAATGAGATTAATTCCATTTAGTCTTTGGTATAACATTCATAGTTGGTTCACTTACCTATCAATGAGTTGTGATACTTGCATTCTAGAAGAAACTTTATTCAGTTGGAAAGACTAACTCCAATATTTTTAAATCTCACAAGTAAATTTCTTGACTTCCTTAAAGTTGACCTTTGACTCTTTACGAGTCACTTTTTGACTTAGAACAAAGTGCTCCCCTAATTGACGGGAATGCATATAATAATCAACTCACTCTTCTCAATCAATATCTAATATGACTCAAATATCTTTCTAACGTAGATAAACATATCACAATAGAATCTATCTCTCAAAGATGTGATAGATTCTACGCAATCTACTTTATTAAATGTGAGAATTAATTCATCTGAATATATGTTACTCTACAAATCACTCTTCAAATTCTTCAGCCCCAAATCCTCCAACCTCATGTTTTCTCAATTCACTAATCACAAATACAATTTCAAATATTTTCCTTTCCCCCTCAAATGTATACAAGATAATGGTACTAAAAATCTGAAAACTCAAAGTAACAATAAATCAACTTAAACAAAGCACTCTTAAAACTTTACAACTCCTCAATTATTCTATAACTTAATAATGACCTAATCTTGTTGTCTAATTTAGTGGATAACCTGAATCAACTAAACCAGTTTACAAAACAATCGAAGTTGATCATCAAAATTGTATTGTACCTTGTATAAATTCAATGCAAATATAATTGTATAATGACATATCCAAATGCATGCATGCATTTTATGATTTTAAAGCTTATATTATGTTTGAAAGTTTGACAACAATAAAGCATTCTTATTTTTTTCCTGAATTTTTCATGCTTTATGCTTGAATTATACACAATTTTACTGGATTTCTTCTGAGGTTATATGGTTGTGATCCAGGGAGTTGTAGAAAATATCATTTTTAAAAAGAAAAAAAGGTTTTTTTGAGGCAGCGACAGCCATGGGCACTTAGGAAATCACAGGCCCCAGGCGTAGGTGCTGCTGTTTAGGCATCCGTAGGCCACAACCACAATTATGGCAGCAATCAGAACTGCAGCACTGATTGTACTCCCTAGGTAGGCATAGTGCCTAGGCACCATGGTGCATGTGAAGGAAATTCAGTCTTTTGAAATTCAAATATGAAACATTTTTAAAATTTATATAGTGTTTTATTTTCATGCAGTTTGAAATGGGATTAATCCCTTGAAAGTTTCAGCTGAAATGCAGATGGAGACCAAAGGCATAGACAAGAAAGAAAGAAACAAACTGACTATGGGTTTTGAACCAACCCAGCTCTAACCCCTCCGCAAAGCACCCTTTCTTTAAAATGATGCATTTTTAACTTGACCATCCATATTTTCTTAAAGAATATGGAATGGTCAAGATCCATCAATGCCTCTTTTGTCTCGTTATTTTTTTTCAAGCAACGAGACATCAATCATGGCCACTATATGGACCAGTAGAAGTAGCTGCCAGGGGTAATGCTGACATGGCTGAGGACCACTAGATTTTAAGAGGGTCCACACTTGCAATTTAATCAAAACCATTGAACTCTCTAGAATGGATACTTAACTGAAAGGGGCAATATCATCCATTTTTTAACTAGCTGTAATTTGCCATGCCAATGAGTCATTTTTGGTGATGATAATAGACAAAATTAGCGCCGGATGCCCAAAAAGCCTTAGAGGGATTCCTCATCGAGATTTTGAATTCCTAGATTGTTCTTGCATTTTAAACCTTGAATTTTATCATTTAACCATATTTAATCCATGTAATAAAAATTACATTAAACTTTAAATGGATGAAGATCCTTCTCTTTAGTTTCATTTCTTTTTGAATTTTTTCAGTCAAAGGTGATGATAGGCCTAGAACTCAAGAAAGGACAATGAGATAATGATAGGACAGAAGAGAAATGAGGTCTAAGTTGGAGGAAGGAGATTCCGCAAGGAGGTCTGATGCCAACAACGACCCTCCAAATTGCTGCAAAGTCCAGTAAGTTAAGTATTTCAAAAACTTATTAACAAAGATTTATTTGATCCAAAAAAATAATAAAAGATAAAAATATTGAATGGAAGAAGTAAATATGTATAATTTTAAGTTGTATTTATGGAATTTTTTTGGACACCTTGTAAGTATCCCATTTTCAAACTTTTTTCTCCAATTTTATCCGTATTTTTAATTCAATAAAGATCTCAAAAGACTCAAAAGATCACCTAGTTCTCCAATCTAGGGATGATCTTATCCACTCTATGTGTGTTTCCGTCACTTTCTCTTCCCTTCCCTCAATCTCTTTCTTTCCTTCTGACTATCTCCCCATCTCAAAATCTCTCTCTCTTTCACTCTTATATTCTCCCTCTCTCAACTCTCTTTTTCAAGCTCCCTCTCTCATTCTCTCTCTTTCCCTCTCACCCTCTCCCTCTACCCACCTATCTCTCTTTCACTCTACCTCTCTTAATCTCTCTGTATTTTCCTCTCACTCTCTCCTTCTACCCATCTATCTCTCTTTTACCTTCCCTTTCTCAACCTATTTATATATCTCTCACTATGTCCCCTCCCTAACTTTGTCTCTTCCCCTCTCTACCTGTATGTCTTTCACTCTCCCTCTTTACGTCTGTCCACCTTTTTCTTTGACACACACACACACTCAAGCCCACTCTCTTTCACTGACACTCTCTCCCTCTTTCTTTCTCTGTGACTCTCTCCCTATTTATAACTTTATCACATTCAATCTTTTTCCCCCCCCCCCCCCCCCCCGGCTAACTCTTTGTATTTTCTTCTACTCTCCCCCTCTCTAACTCTTTCTCGTTCCATTTTCTCTCCCCCCCCCCCCCCTATTTATCTTTTTTCCTCTCACTCGCTATCTAAATATAATTCAATCTTTTTTCCTCACTCTCTCCCCCTATATAATTATATCCCCTCCTTGCTCTCATCCATTTTTTAATTATCTATTTTCCCCTAACTCTCTATCCATATCTAACTCTATCTCTTTCCCTGTCACTTTCTCCTCCTATCTACATGTACATGTTTCCTTTTCACTTTCTCCCTCTCCCTCTCTTATTAGAACCCATAATTTTGATCCCCATACAATATATAGCTATACATTCTTTTTTATCCAGAATGAGAATGGTAATTGGCTTGAAAAGGAGACCGAGTTCGGTGGAATCCATTGAAGGGCGAGCATTATGTTTTTTTTCTTGTGGAACATTATGTTTTCAATATTGACGTAATACTTATAAGATACTATTCCTCGTAAAAATATAAAGTAAAAAATTAGTTTGATTTATTTTCCATATTAACTTAATACATATTCAAAAATATTCATCATATGGATATTCATGTCAATATTTAGTTTGATTTATTGTGTTGGTCCCACAAGAAAAACTTCCATGTTTATATATGAATTTTGACAGAACTCTTAAACTTTTTCCAAAACCATTGCATTGATTGTTTAAATTTGACATTGACATTGACATTGACTAGTCAACATGAGCAAACAGAGACCAAATTGAGACGGGACTGGATTAGTCCGAGACCAGACTGAACTGCAGGTCTAGGTTTAGGATTTTGTCAAAACCGAGACTGGACCAAATGGGTACCTTCCTTAGTGACATAGAGAGATAGAGATAGAGAGAGAGAGAGAGAGAGAGAGAGAGACTCAAAACTTAAACATGGGGAGTGAGTTAGTGATTGAATGAAAGACAAGCAGAGATAGAGATTTTGAATGGGAGAGAAGGAAATGGAGATAGAGACCAATTAATAGAAAGAGTTAGGGAGATGTGCATAGGATGACGGAGAGATAGATAAACCAATAGAGAGACGAAGATGGAGATCATATTAGTGGGAGTGAGTTATGAGACACACAGAGAGGAGAGAGAGATTCGATAATTAGGCAATAATTCTAAGTTTCACATCTTCTCATTGAAGATATGAATATAGTCTAGAAAATCATAAATTGACTGATGTTTAAGCCCTTGGGCTTGAGAAACGTGTGAAGAACGTGGCCGCAAATAAAGGGGCTTTGAAAGCTCAACGATCATAAATTATATATTAATAATTCGATTTTTCGGCCAGCGAAGCCATGAGGGCGACTCTGCAGCCTGTTTTTTCTCCTCGTTCAATCTCCGTAGAGAATAGTAGGAGAGATTGCGGGATTGGGATGGATTTCCTCCCCCTCTCCCTTTGAATCCCGTCTGATGTGGGTAAAACGCGAACTTGATCGTTGTTTTCTGCCGCTACCCGCGCTTTGCCCTAATTCCTTCCCTCCATCTCGATTTCTCTGAATCTCTGATTCTATCTCCATTCCCCACTCTTTTGCTTCAATTTCTAAACCAGGAGAGTGATTTCTGGCGGGCTATTCCGAGTTAGATCCGTGGACGGTCCTTCTTCCGACCCTTTGATCACCTTCCGATCATCAGTGACCGTGTAATCTGTTTTCATTGATCTGTAAGTCCGCTACCTTTTGCTTCATAGAAATCACAGTTTTTCGTCATAATTTTCTTCTAGTCGTCAGAATCTTGCAATTTTAATTAGTTTTAATCCATTCAAAAATCTTGAAGTTTTTTTTGTCTTGCAGTTGTATCCATCATGAACAAGGATGTCGGTTCTAGCAATCCAACAGAGATCTCAGGCCGCGTTCGTCATCGCAAACGGTCTACTGAGGTTCATTGCTTGAGACTAAATTCTTTCTTCTCGCCCTTCATTTCAAGTGCCAAGTCGTATCCAACGGCCGAGCAAGTTGGCATTTCGTACGTATTGGTGATATACTTTCTTATGCGATGACCAATGTCTGGACTAGTCTTCATCGGAACTTACTCATAATCTTTAATTTATTAGATATTTAGTGCCGTAATTTTTAATCTTTGATCATTGATCTTTCTCATGATGTTTAATTTACATATTTTTATTGCCGCATTATTCTTCTATGATCATTTAAGCTTACTCATGATGTTTACTCTACTGGATATTATTGCCGCTTTATTTTATCCATTTTCTGATATGCTTACTCGTGATATTTAAGTTTTTTAAGTTTTTTTTTTCTATGTTTGTTACATATATGATCAGGGACCGCATGATGGGAATAAGGGAAATGCAGCAGATTTGCTTGTTGATGATAGAAACAAATACAAGTCCATGCGCATTCGGATTCATTCATCCATATGGATGATTGGGGGGTTTGTGTTCGTTATCTACATGGGTCATCTATATATATGGGCTATGATCGTTGTTGTTCAAATAGTCATGGCAAAAGAGCTCTTTAACTTGCGCAGACAGGCAAACGAGACAAGGCGTCTTCCATGGTTTAGGGCATTGAACTGGTGAGAAAAAAAATTCATTACATAAAAGAATGTTTAATAGTTCATTTATGATTATTTATCCGAATTTTGATTTTTTTTGTTTCTGCAGGCATTTTTTCTTCACAGCTATGATATTTTTTTATGGCCGTTTTGTCAGTCGACAGCTAGTTAACACTGTTTCTTCGGATAAGCTTTTGTACAAGTTAGTGAGTGGGCTCATCAAGTATCAGATGGTTATTTGCTATTTTTTATATATTGCCGGTGCGTATTAATCCCCCTCTCTTTTTTTTTCTGATTTTCATCGATTATCTTCGTTAATACTTCTGTCAGCTGCAATTTTGACGGTCTGTTCTTATTCTTTGGAAAGGTTTCGTCTGGTTCATTCTTACTTTGAAGAAGAAGATGTATAAATATCAGTTCGGGCAGTATGCATGGACACATATGATCGTCTTTTGGGTGTTTGCTCAGTCTTCTTTTGCTGTTGCCAACATATTTGAAGGAATTTTCTGGTAATTTAGTTTCCTCTCTCTTCCTCATAAGTTTGAGCTAATTAAACAAAATCTCAGAATCATAATCGATTACATTTTCTAAACTTCGGGGAATTATCTTTGGGCATGCTGCAATGCCTATCATTATTAAGGAAAAATAATCCTACCGAATTTGTGTTTGTTTTCTTAAAAACTATTTATATATTTTTCTGTATTTCAAGTCTGAATTTGGCCAGTCGTTGACGTGGAAAAATCCTCTCGCAGAAAATGAGAAAAAATGTCCTTTGAATGCATTCAATCCTCAAGTTGTGATGTAACCTAAATAATGTTAGTGCTTTGAGCTTTTTTTCCCATATCTAAATCATCACATAACGTTAGAAAAATAATTTGGATCATGTATCTTTAATTATTATTTTGTTATTTATCATAATATTTTGTAATTTATACTATTTTCAATTTGATTGGCACTGTTCTCATACTATGCCTGGATTAATCTTTTCAGGATTTCATTATTTCCATTATTTGACTCTGACTTTCCGACCATATGATCTCTGGAATGCAGGTTTCTTCTGCCGGCATCTCTAATCGTTATCAATGATATTGCGGCATATTTCTTTGGGTTTTTTTTTGGTCGGACTCCCTTAATAAAACTTTCACCGAAGAAAACATGGGAAGGCTTTATTGGTGCCTCCATAACCACCATTATTTCTGCATTCCTGGTGAGCATCATCTTCCTTTGCCTCATAAATTTGCCCAAATCACGCTGAAATTTCAACCATTTTTATTCCGGGCGGCATAAACCTTGCATAATTTAATGATCTTAGATAATCTCCGTTCAAGTTAATTGGGAAATGGAGTATTTATTAATTATTACCAATCGGTTTTGTCTATGTTTGTAATTGAAGTGATGTTCTTGTGGACATCCTAACTTTGGAGATTAACCATCTCTTTATCCTGGCTATCAATGAAGTTCATATTTATTTTTATTATTCTGGGTCGGGATTACATTGTGTTAAACCCTGGGTGATCGGAGGGAATTAAACCCTAAAATTCAGTAGAAAGGCCCAATGTCATGCTCTTGTTCTATCTGCCTAAACTAGGCAGATAGTTTATTGCTTTTCTATAAAACCCCTAATAAATAAGGGGCTGACATTTTAACCCTGCATTCTAACACGTTTAAAGTCATTCTACCTGCTATCTTAATCACATTTAATATAGAGGTTAAATGCTTAATTCGGTATTTCCATACAATAACAGCTAGCTTAGTCATTGATACAACGCTCTTTTGAGCATCGTGCTTTGGAGATAAACCATTTATTTAAGCGGTCTATTGCTGAAATTTCATTTTTATTTGTACCGTTTGCTTAATTATAATCGTTGGCAATCTCTCTTCAATTGCCTCGAAAAGCTCAATATTTTAATAATTATTATTAATCAGTTATGTTTCTCTTTCCATTGATGTGACATATCTGGAATCATATTCGTTTGGCATGTATCTTCTTACCCTGATTGTCGAAAGATTCATTGTTTATTTTTCTCATTTGCTAATGTCGGATCAGTGGCATTATGAAATTAGGATTTCATTAATTAATAAACAACTGTAGTTTTTCATTGATGTGATGGTCTTCTGACCGTAATTCATTGGACATAAACCTTTTTTTTATCACAATTATCACCGTAAAGCCTTTTAATTTTTTATACTCCGTTCAACCATAACCCTTATTTAATAATATTTTTTTGCCGGAGACAACAAATTTATGGACTTTTCATCTATAATAATTATTGATGTCATTGGCAGCTATCAAATTTTCTTGGCGGTTTCCAGTGGCTGACATGCCCAAGAAAGGTAATTATCCCAGTTAATGACGAATCGGCTCCTTAATCTCCTGGTGGCTGAAACGAACTAACGTTAACTTTTTTTATTTACAGGATTTATCAACAGGATGGCTCCAGTGCGATCCTGGTCCTTTGTTCAAGCCTGAGTTACATTCTCTCTCTGGATGGGTGCCATATTGGGTGAGTCAAATATTTTACAAAATTGTATGCTGTTATTCCATACACGTTTTAAAATACTGAAACAAAATAATTAAATAGAGATTTCAAAGAGAACTCTGGAAAACGAATGTAAAGATAAAATTTTCGTCTCCATCTCCAATTGGAATTTCAAACAGAGAATTAGAATCTCCATCTTGGAAATGAAGTGTAAAAGAATTAGTGCATTCTAATAAATTGATCGGGGAAGATAATATTTTTTTGAAAAACATTTGATCGAGAAAAACCTAATCTCCATATTTGAAATTATATATTATTAGGAGACTGTAATCTCCATCTCGAAAAACGTTATTAGATAAAACTTGCAAGCTTTATGTTGAAACAAATTTAAGAGGAAATTCCAATCTTCATCTTGACAAAAAATTGCAAAGAAAGTAGTAATCTCCATCTCGTGATAAGATTGTAATCATGATCTTTAAAGAAAATTAGTGTGGGAATGATAATCCCATCTTCCTGCCTATCTCTCTGTTGCAGTTTCCCTGGAAGGAAGTGACAGTTCTTCCGGTGCAGTGGCATGCCCTCGCCATCGGCCTCTTTGCCTCCATCATCGCACCTTTCGGAGGGTTCTTTGCCAGCGGTTTCAAGAGGGCATTCAAACTCAAGGTCTCCATCCCTCCATCTATCCATTATTTTTTAAAAAGTTTATCTGTCTATTTATAGATCTATTTATCTTAATTTCTATAGAAGAAGAAAATATTTATCGAATTGGATTTTTTTTTTTGTTCAGGATTTTGGGGACAGCATTCCTGGGCATGGTGGGATCACCGATCGAATGGATTGCCAGGTGAAGAATTGATATCATACAAAAAAAAATCTTTCTTGAAGCGTACCATAAAAAGAAAAAAATAATGATCATAATGATTAAAATTCTGACCTTTGATGGTAGATGGTGATGGCGGTGTTCGCATATATCTATCTCCAGTCCTTCGTGGTGCTGCAGAGCTTCTCCATGGAGATGATCTTGGAGCAGGTTTGCCCCCATCCACCCCTCTTTATTGATCTTCGTGGTTTCAATAATTCTCATTGATTAGGGTTTTGTGTTTATTCAGATTATTAGAAATCTATCTGTGGAGGAACAGCGCCTCCTTTACCACCGCTTGGCTGAGCTCTTGCAGGAGAGAGAATGAGCAGTTCTCCTCTGCTTTCTTCTTCTTCCCCTTCTGCTTGTAATCTCTTTCTATCAACTTTGAATCCCTGTATAGTTTCGATTATTATCATGATCGGCCTCTGATAATCACCTTGCTTTTTTATTTTTAATCTTCATATCACGGAGCATCATCACCATATCATATCATGCTCTTCTTCATCTTCTGGATGTAGTGCCTACATATGATAGTTTCCATAATCTTTCTTCTTTTTTTCTAAAAATCACAGATCTTCTTAGTCATATTTAGATCATACGCAGCAGCAGTAGCAGCATCCCGTCTTAATCTTCTGACGCTGTCTCTATGGTTTTCATCATCATCTTCTTCTTCCTTTTCTTCATTTAAGAAAATATCTTCTGTATCAAATCAAAAATCTTTTTCACCATCATACTTACCTAAATCACGACGCATCATCATTTCTTTTTTAAATCACAGGGCATCATCATCATCATCATCGTCATCCTCCTTTTCATCATTAAAGAAAAGAACTTCTGCTGCATCAATTCACATTTTTTTCATCATCATCATCTTCTTCTTCCCGTCTAAATCACATATCCACTTCTCATTATTACCACCAAAATCATCATTCTTTCTTCTATAAACCACAGATCATAATCATGTTCATCATTCAAGAAAAGAACTGCTGCATCAAATCACATTGTTTTTCATCATCATCATCATCTTCTTCCCGTCTAAATCACATATCCACTTCTCATTATTACCACCACGAACATCATTCTTTCTTCTATAAAACCACAGATCATCATCATGTTCATCATTCAAGAAAAGAACTGCAGCATCAAATCACATTTTTTTTCATTTTCTTCCTCTCCTCTACAATATAGATCCTCTTATCATCATCATCACCACCATCATCATACTTTCTTCTATAAACCAGAAATCATGATCATGATCATGATCATGCCCATCATTAAAGAAAAGAACTTCAGCTTCATCAAACCACATATTTTTCATCATCACCATCTTCTTATTCTTCTTCTCCCTCGCTACATTACACATCCCCTTCTCATCCCCACCACCATCATCATCCTTCTATTAAATACACATCCTCAACATCATCATTCAAGAAAACAACTTCAGTTTCATCAAATCACAGTTCTTTCTCATCATCATTATCATCTCCTTCCGCATCTTCTCTACATCACACATCCTCTTATTCTCATCATCCCCACCACCATCATCATCCTTCTATTAAATACACATCCTCAACATCATCATTCAAGAAAACAACTTCAGCTTCATCAAATCACAGTTCTTTCTCATCATCATTATCATCTCCTTCCGCATCTTCTCTACATCACACATCCTCTTATTCTCATCATCCCCACCACCATCATCACCCTCTCTTCTATAAACCACACATCATCATCATCATAATCATCATTCAAGAAATTAACTTCAGCTGCATCAAACCACAAATCTTTTGTCATCGTCATCGTCATCGTCATCATCATCATCATCATTCAAGAAATGAACTTCTGCTGCATCAAACCACAAATCTTTTGTCATCATCATCATTTTCTTCTCCTCTATATCACAGATCCGTCTTCCTCTCATCATCCTTTCTTCTATATAAACCACAGATCACCATCACCATCATCATTTTCTTCTCCCTCTATCTATCACAGATCCTCTTCCTCTCATCATCCTTTCTTCTATATAAACCACAGATCACCATCACCATCATCATACTCTTCTCCCTCTATCTATCACAGATCCTCTTCCTCTCATCATCCGTTCTTCTATAAACCACAGATCACCATCACCATCATCATCATCATCATCATCATCATCATCATCATCATCATCATATAAACTTCCCCTTCTGGTCCTCCCTCTCTGAAATCCACAGACCCATGTCGCGGTCCTTCATTAAAGAGCTCCTAAGCAGCGCCGACTCAGAGCTAGCAGCGCAGCAAGCCCACGCCCTGGCGAAGAAGCAAGGTTTAGAAGTCTCCCCTTACCTGGCCACGCTGTTCATCACCGCTTACTCCCGCCTGAACCGCCCTGTCGCCGCCGAGAAGACCCTCCGAGACTTGCCCACCAAGACCGTCCCCGCCTGGACCGCCGCCGCCGCCGCCTTCCTCCGCGCCGGCCATCCGACGGCCACCCTTCGCCTCATCCGCCAGATGATCACATCAAAACTCCCCCCCGACTCCATCTCCGTCACCACCGCCGCCGCCGCCTGCGCCCGCCTCGGCGCCCTCCGCCTCGGCTCCTCCCTCCACGCCTTCTCGATCCGCCGTTCGACCCCTTCCGACCTCTTCCTCACCAACTCCCTGATCGACCTCTACGCCAAGTGCGGCGCGATCGACAAGGCCCGGGCGCTGTTCGACCGCTGTCCGAGCCGCGACGCCGCCACGTGGACAGCTCTGATCTTCGGCTGCGCCGTCAACGGCCGCGCCGGCGAGGCGCTAGCGCTGTTCGGGGAGATGACGTGGCCGAATCCGGTCACCTTCCTGGCGGCGCTGATGGCCTGCAGCCACGCCGGGCGCGTGGACGAGGCGCTGCGGCTGCTGCAGAGGATGCGGTCGGAGCACCGCCTCGAGCCGCGCGCGGCGCACTACGGCTGCGTGGTCGACGCGCTCTGCCGCGCCGGCGACGCGCGGGCGGCGGCGGAGGTGGCCGCCGGCTCGCCGTCGACCGCCGTCGTGTGGAGGATGCTGATGAGGGGGGAGGTTGGCGGCGCTCGGGCGGCGCGGCGGCGGTTACGGGATCTCGGGGCGGAGCGCGGCGGAGATGACGTGGCGATGGGGAATGTGTACGCCGCCGCGGGGATGTGGGAGGAGAAGGAGGACGCGAGGTCGGGGATCCGACGGCGGGATCATGGCCGGAGCGTGATCGAGATCGACGGCCGGATGCACGAGTTCGCCGGCGGGGATCGCCGGCGGCATCGCCGGCGGAAGGAGCTTCTGGAGATTCTCCGTCGCATTTCTCTGATCTCTTCCACTTCGTTGTAGATTTGTGATGAGGACGACGATCTTCGCTGCCGCATTGCTCAGATCAATCTTCATCTTCGTTGTTGATTTGCGATGAGGACGACGATCTTCGCGGCCGCGTTTCTCAGATCACTCTTCCACTTCGGAGAAGATTTGGGATGAGGACAACGATGATTTCTCAGATCACTCCTCCACTTCGGAATAGATTTGCGATGAGGACGACGATGATTTCTCGGATCACTCTTCCACTTCGGAGTAGATTTGCGATGTAGACGACGATCTGCGCGGCCGCATTGCTCAGGTCTCTTCGTTTTAGTTGTATATTCGTGAAGAGGACGACAATCTTCGCTGCAGCATTGCTCAGGCCTCTTCGGCTTCATCGTAGATTTCCGAGGAGAACGACGATCTCCGGAGCTCAGATCTCTTCCACTTTGAAATATAAATACGAGAAGAACGACGATCTTCGCAGCCAGCTTTCTCAGATTTCTTCCTCTTCGCTCCAGATTTACGAGAAGAACAACGATCTTCGGAGACGAGATTTCTCTGATCTCTTCGACTTCGTTACAGATTTACGAGGAAAACGACGATCTTTGCAGACAAGACTTGCACGTTCTTTCAAGGAATTTCTTTCTGGTACTTCTTCGACGAACTTATACCAAGACGCCGATCTCTGGAACGTCTTCTCGGATTGCATTCTGGCAACAGTGAAATGTCTTCTGAAAAGACATTCTTAGAATGAGGAACGTACACCGGGAGACGTTCTTTCCCGGATTGCATTCTTTATTGTCGTTTTCCGCTAACTCGGCCGATTAATTTTCTTACTTAAACTTAAACCGGGGTTTTAATAGAAATGGTAGGCCCCTCCACGTGTCCGCTTCGGTTAACTGAACGAGGCCAGTCAATCCTTCTAGACAGTCAGGGCCGGCCTACTTTAACAGCGCCGACAACTTGAAGGGACATTAATACAATAATACTAGTATATTAATCTTCGGGTTAATTGACTATACTGTTTTATTCTCAATTAACATCTCAATTTACACGCGTTCCACGTCGAGTACGCTCCGTGAAGTTGATCATTCTCCGAAGAATTGTCATTAGTATCTCCAAAATATTCTAAAAGGTATTTGAGTGGAGATTAAATTTTTTATCCATCTTGGATCATTTTCAGAGTGATGTATAAAATGGCAGAAAAAGAATGGACTAGGGGGGCTGGGGCTTCGTGCGGTCACCGTCGGGGGCCGGTGACCGGCTCCGGGGGACACGCGGATGTGGATTATTTTTATTGTGTTATTGAAGGAGAAAATGGTATATAAATAGAGGGAGGGGGGTACGAGGCGTGGGCATTACTCTCGGATTTGAATTTCTTCGATCGGACGTGGTGAGTTGTCCGGGAATGGAGGGAAGAGGCAGGACGATGCTCTGCTGCAACAGCGACTCGTCGTCGTCGATCGGTCGCCGGATTGGCGAGGAGAGATCGAATCAAGGTTTGTCTGTGGGGGAAGCAGATTTGGCGATGGCAGGATCGAGATTGGGGGACGGAATTGGCGGTGGCGGAATGTTGCAGATAATTCCCAGGTTGATTACCGGCGCGGTCTCCGGAGCGCTCACTGGTGTATTTGCCTTCGGTGAGTGATAATTGGGGGAATTATTTGTGGTTTTGGATTTCTTATTGTGATGTTCTTCTATGGGAGGAAGTTTATTTTTTATGATCCTTTGGTTATGGTGAAAACCTGTGAATTTATCGATTGCCTCCGGTTGTTCGCGTGCTCTTGTTACTGATGTCGATTGGATGATTAAATTGAGGTACTGGGGGGTATATCCACTTTAAATCATGGTTGATCGCAAGAAGACGAGCTGAATTCCACGGTGGCGATTTCATGGAATCAGAAACGCCGAGGCTCTCATGTCTCAAATTTCATATTCGTTATAGAAAAAAGTTTAGGCTATGAGAATCTGAGAGGACTGGGAGCATTAGGGAGATAATCCGCTGTCTGGAGATTTTCTTGGATTATCGTCTGTTTTTAACCGGGTAGATTTTTTTTTTTTTGAAATTTTTTTTAGCCGGGTAGATAATGCTAATTTAGCGGGGAACCCATCTCAGAAAGCTTAAATTTGAAGTTTTTCTGGTAATTTTTTTTCTCACTTGATTTGCTAATCCTCTGTTTCTAGAGCAAGATCAACGGTCTGTTTCTGCTTCAAGCTAAAACCTGGATGATACTGAACTTGTTTAGACCTGGGATGGATTACACTTATTTGTTTTTAATTTTTTTCTTTTTTGTTGGAGTGGACTTATTTACGTGGGTTTTTTCTCTCTCTTCTTATGCAGCTGGTGCGGTCTCTGGAGCAGTCTCTGGTGCATTGGCCGGCCGAGCTACTGAGAGTGGCTTTCTACGGGGAGCTGGCCTTGGGGCTGTTGCAGGAGCTGTTCTCTCTGTTGAAGTTTTAAAAGCTTCTGGATCTTACTGGTCTACTGATCTAATGGGATTGCGGAGCCCTTCCTCTATGGTGAGCCAAAAATCTAAGTAAAGAATACTCTATTAATAATTTACTGTGATACCTATATTTGATTATGTTTTGGGTGTAGGTCATAGCCTTAATTTACTGCTCATGTCCGTATTCAGGATATGTTCAGTTCTTTTTATTTTACGAGTTACCAAAATGGTGGTCTGAAGTTAAACACCCAGATCAGGGCTAGGCTTCAATGATGTCGAACATGGCTCACTATGACAGTGATGAATATGAATTCACTATCGCCCACGAACCCAAGTTTGGCGTCTAAGGTGGAGATGATGATTGGATGATGATGATGATGATGACGATGATGTTTTGACGTGGTCATCGACATCCGATTTCCAAAACTTGTCATCTTCCTCCATCCATCGGTCGATGGCAATTTTGACATATCCATCGGAGCCATCCATGTATGACGATGATCATGAAGAATTTGTCTTCCCTAGTTTGGTTTCTGCAATGGAGGTGGAAAAGTGGGTGTTGACGCTTCTTCATCGTCATTGTTGACCGGTTTCCAAAACTAATAGCTGCCCTCTTCATCAAGCTGCTGGCAAAATGTCATCATTGGTCTAATCATTCCATGGATGACAATTATGATGATGATAAATTTAGGGATGACGATGACCTTATGTAAGAGTGACATTGACGGTGGCGAATTTCTCGTCGTCCTCTTGATTACAACTGAGGTTTCCATCATCTGATTTTCAAGAAAAAAAAATTAGGAAATTTTTTTGGCCAATTTAATGGATTGAGACGCACAATCTTTCTTTCTCAGGCGGATTTCATCGTGGAACTCATTCATGGCCGGCTTGTGCGGGACCAATTTTCTCCTGCGATGTTCACTTCTTACCGTTGGCAGGTCAGCCCAGCTCTCCAGATTAGATGAACGGCTCTCGCTAAATAACAGAAAAACCCATCTATTAATTTCTTTCGTGTGACATTCCTTCTTCATTAATTATTGCAATCTTCTCCCCAGATTAGCATAAATGACGTGAGACACGACGAAAATTATGATATTTTCGGGCAAATCTCTCCAAGGGGTCTCTCCACCGCATCTCTGAAGAAACTTCCCTTCCACGTCATCCAGCCAGCCCCCACCGGCCTTGGCGGGAACTCTGTCTGCACCATCTGCCTTCAGGTGACTTTCTCACTCTTCTCAGAATTAATTAACGCTTAACTACTTTTTCCTCAAAAAAAAAAGAATTAACAAAATTCTCTTAAATGCCGATCCGGTCTCTTCAATTTCTGTTTTAAAGAGGCCTTTACAGCAGGAGCCGCTTTCTTTACCGGCCTCCCCCTATTCACTCCTTTTTTTTTCCAGTGAGAATTAAGTGGCATTTAATGGAAATAAAAGAAAAACATTTATTGTTGAGAAATCTCTCAACGGCTGAGCCGCTTTTGCTCTCAGGAAATACAAGTGGGGGACACAGTGAGGAGCCTCCCCAACTGCTCTCACACTTTCCACTTGGACTGCGTAGACAAATGGCTCATCAAGCAGCCCTCCTGCCCGGTCTGTCGGCAAACTCTCCAGCAACAGAGCACCTGATTTAATACAACTTTTTTTTCTTTTTCTTTTTGAACTTTTTTTTTGTTTTTTTTTCTTTTTCTGGTGGCCCGAGAGATTCACCCCGCAAAACCACCTGAAAATGTCATCTTTCCGGTTGTGGTGTATATACCGTGATGTATATAGCTTGGCAAGCTCAACGGACTTGTGCAATTACCGGGCCCAGCCTTCGTTGTCTGTTGTACTTGTCTGCAAGAGTATGGTCGCTTGGAAGGAGAGAGATTGAGAGAGAGAGGGAGGAGAAAGAGAGGAGACAAAGGAGAGAAAAGAGAGTGGGAGGAGAAGAGAGAGAGAAGAGAAGAGAGTGGGAGGAGAAGAGAGAGAGAGACAGGAGAGTAAGGAGAGAACGGGAGAAGAGAGAGAGAGTAAGAGAGAGAGCGATGACAATAAGGAGAGAGTAGGCTTCGGGGATTCGGACAGATCGTTCAAATGTTCGATCTGATCGGGCATTCGAACGATCGAATCTGAACACCGATCTGCCCCGTTCAAATCCGATCCGAACCCGATCTGAGCATCTGTTCGGATCGGATTGTTCGAACAAGGTGGATGTTCGGATCGAATGTTCGAATAAGATCCGATTCGAACACGTTGTTCCAATCGGATCGGATCGAAATTTCGAATCTGGCCGTGCCAGCGGCGGCCAGCGCCGGCCAGCTGCGCTCAGCGCCGGCCAGCGTCCGCCCAACACCGGCCAGCATCCGCCCAGCTCTGGCCAGCGACCATCTAGCCGCCGCCAGCGCCGGGCAGCGGCTGCCAATGCGCCGCCCAGCGGCCGCCTGCGCCGGCAAGCGCCGGGCAGAGAGTGTCGCTGACGACGATGGCCATTTGTTCGGAATTGTTCGAACTTGTTCGAAAAAGGTCGAACAAATGGCAATCGAACACGAACAACGCAATTTGTTCGTTCGAAACTTTCGATCGAACACGAACAAAGGGTTTGTTCGATCGAAAGATTCGAAAAAATTGCTTGTGTTCGTTCGAATCTGTTAATCAAGATTCGAACGGTCCGATCCGATCCCCAATGCCTAGGAGAAAGAGGCAGAAGAGAGAAGAAAGTAAGGAAGGAGCGGGAGAGGAGAGTAAGAGAGAGAGAAGAAAGTAAGGAGAGAGAGTAAGAGAGAGAGCGATGACAATAAGGAGAGAGAGGCAGAAGAGAGAGAAGAAAGTAAGGAAGGAGAGAGAGAGGAGAGTAAGAGAGAGAGAGAAGAAAGTAAGGAGAGAGAGAGAGGAGAGTAAGAAAGTGAGAAGAAAGTAAGGAGAGAGAGGGAGAAGAGAGAGAGAGAGGAATGTAAGGAGAGAGATATGAGAGTAAGGAGAGAGAGGGAGAAGAGAAAGAGGAAAGTAAGAAGAGAGAGGGAGAAGAGAGAGAGAGAGAGAGAGGAAAGTAAGGAGAGAGATATGAGAGCAAGGAGAGAGAGGGAGAAGAGAAAGAGGAAAGTAAGAAGAGAGAGGGAGAAGAGAGAGAGAGAGAGAGAGGAAAGTAAGGAGAGAGATATGAGAGCAAGGAGAGAGAGGGAGAAGAGAAAGAGGAAAGTAAGGAGAGAGAGGGAGAAGAGAGAGAGAGAGAGAGGAAAGTAAGGAGAGAGAGGAAGAAGAGAGAAAGAGAGAGAGAGAGAGGAAAGTAAGGAGAGAGATATGAGAGTAAGGAGAGAGAGGGAGAAGAGAAAGAGGAATGTAAGGAGAGAGAGGGAGAAGAGAAAGAGGAATGTAAGGAGAGAGAGAGGAGAGTGATAAGCCTGAAAATGTACTTAAAATATGTCATTGTTTGGGCTTTTAGACTTATGCAATACAATTTATAATTTGCCTTAATCACTAAATATGAATATAGAGCAAGTAAGGGGTCGAGCCACAGGGAGGCTACAAACGAGAATTTTTATCCAATTTCAATGAATTAATTCAAACATGATTTAATTTTGCAATTAATAAATCTTAATTATCCTTAATAATATTCTTTAATTAATCAAAATTAAGTAAAACTTAATTTTGATTTTTGATATTTCGGTCAGAAAATTCATGATATGAATATTTTAATTTTAATCTCAGATTAATTCAGATTATTAATTTCCCAATTACTAAAAAAATTAAAAACAATTTTTTTATGAATTAAAGTTGGGAATTAAATGATCAAGAAAGGGATTTTTAATTTGGACTTCAAGATAGATGAATTTTCGATTCAAATTTTATTTTTAGGTTTTTTATGTATTAAATTAAATTCCTAAACAATAAAAATCGAAATCTAGAGAGAGAAACTAAACAAATTAACCTAGAGAGAGAAAGTAGAGAAATTAGGGAAAGATGAAATCCGACCCTAAATTAAAAATCTAATGAAGCAGAAATGTTTTAAATTGATGTAGAATTAAGGATCAAAAATCAGATCTTGAATCGGAATCAAAACGAAGTGCTAATTTCATTCAAAATAAACTTCTAGGGCATGTACATTTCGCCCATGCCTTGGCGTTCTAGAATCGTTCAAGAAGATGATTGAAATACAAATCAGAGACTTAAAAAATTCAGTTCAGAAGTAAGATCTGTCGACTTCAAGAATCCCTCCTGTGTCCTTCCTGGCCAATTGCTTGGGGGAGAGCATCCAAAAGTGATTTTCGCCCTTTTTCAGACCTCCATTTAAAGATCCAACCGTCTGGATTGTAGAGGGGGAAAAGAAAAACCTACCCTCAAAATTTCAGCCCAATCCGACATCTAGATCTCAAGATATCAAGGTTTTAGTGAGGATAAATCTGAACCATTGGATCGTTTTATTTTCTAAAAAATGATTTTTCCTATTTGGTTGAGCTTATTTCTCGTTTTCCGCCTTATGGGATCA
Organism: Wolffia australiana; assembly: GCF_029677425.1. NCBI lineage: Eukaryota > Viridiplantae > Streptophyta > Magnoliopsida > Alismatales > Araceae > Wolffia > Wolffia australiana. The sequence continues at coordinate 6,103,189 of NC_135838.1, forward strand.
CGTGTCGGCCTTCTTTGTCCGCGTCGGCCGCCCACAATGATTGGAGAACAATCATTGTCCACGTCACCCTGAAATAATAAAAAAACCACAAAGTCTCTCTCTCTCTCTTTTATATATTTGAAATCATAAGCCGCTTATTTTGACTATTCTTCTCTCTCTCTTCTCTCTTTTATATATTTTAAATCGTAAGCCGCTTATTTTGACTATTCTTCTCTCTCTCTTCTCTCTTTTATATATATTAAATCGTAAGCCGCTTATTTTGACTATTCTTCTCACTCTCTTCTCTCTTTTATATATTTTAAATCGTAAGCCGCTTATTTTGACTATTCTTCTCACTCTCTTCTCTCTTTTATATTTATATAATAATTATCCACTCATTCGCCCGAATTTCGGGCGAATGACGTGGATGCCCCTTAATATATAGATAAATATATTAAAATGCTAAATAAATTAAATATATGTCATTTAAATATGTAAAAAATCATTCCTTGGCTATATAACGGTCAAAAAATTATAAAAAAATATGGAAAAATTCCAGAAAAATCATGAGAACACTACCTTAAGCCCAGTATTTAAAGCCCTGTAAAAAATATTTCTTCACTAAAATGAGGTTAAATTCCTTGTAAAAAATGATAAAAAATAAGAAATAATAGTAAAATGAGAGTGTAACTGATTTATCTTTATTTTAATATGATAACATGCAAATATAGTCATTAAAATACATAAATATAATGTAAAAATCATTAATTAATCATGTTAATTTGCAAGTTATCAGAGAGAGAGAGAAGAGAAAGAGGAAAGTAAGGAGAGAGAGGGAGAAGAGAGAGAGAGAGAGAGAGAGAGAGAGAGAGAGAGAGAGAGGAAAGTAAGGAGAGATATATGAGAGTAAGGAGAGAGAGGGAGAAGAGAAAGAGGAATGTAAGGAGAGAGAGGGAGAAGAGAAAGAGGAATGTAAGGAGAGAGAGGGAGAAGAGAAAGAGGAATGTAAGGAGAGAGAGAGAGAGAAGAGAAAGAGGAAAGTAAGGAGAGAGAGAGAGAAGAGAAAGAGGAAAGTAAGGAGAGAGAGAGGGAGAAGAGAAAGAGGAAAGTAAGGAGAGAGAGAGAGAAGAGAGAGGAAAGTAAGGAGAGAGAGGGGGAAGAGAAAGAGGAAAGTAAGGAGAGAGAGGGAGAAGAGAAAGAGGAAAGTAAGGAGAAAGAGAGAGAGAAGAGAAAGAGGAAAGTAAGGAGAGAGAGGGGGAAGAGAAAGAGAGAGAAAGAGAGAGAGAGAGAGGAAAGTAAGGAGAGAGAGGTAGAAGAGAGAGGGGGAAGAGTAAGTAGATAGAGGTAGAAAGAGGGGGGGAAGAGTAAGGAGAGAGGTAGAAGAGAGGGGAGGAAGACTAAGGAGAGAGGTAGAAGAGAGGAGGGGAAGAGTAAGGAGAGAGAGGTAGAAGAAAGGGGGAAGAGCAAGGAGAGAGGTGGAAGAACGGGGGAAGAGTAAGGAGAGAGAAGGGAGTAAGGGGAGAGAGGTAGAAGAGAGAGGAGAGTAAGGGGAGAGAGGTAGAAGAGAGAGGAGAGTAAGGAGTAGGGATCGGGGATTCGGACAGATCATTTGAATGTTTGATCAGATTGGGCATTCAAACAATCAAATCTGAACACCGATCTGTCCGGTTCAGATCCGATCCGAACCCGATCTGCGCATTGGGTTTGGATCGGATTGGTCGAACAAGATGGCTGTTCGGATCAAATGTTCAAATTTGATCCAATCCGAACACATTGTTCTAATCGGATCGAATTGAATGTTCGAACCCAAATTCGGTGTTCAGTTCAGCTCCTGCAATACTGGGTTAGCCTGCGGCTGCGAGCGGCAGCTAGAGAGAAATTTTCTGGCCGCAGCTGGCGGTCGCTGACGTCTGTTGGCACCCGCTGCCGGCTGTCGGCTGCCCTCAATTTGTTCGAACTTGTTCGAATAGTTCAAACAAATGGCCGATCGAACACAAACGAACCAAAGTGTTCGTTCAAAACTTTCGATCGAACATGAACTGATGGCACGATGCAGCCCAAGCCCCTGCGCACACCGGATTCAAATATCCCAGGTAATGGGCTCATTATCTTCGTTTCCTTCGTTGTTTCGTTCGGCCTTTCATCCGTGTCTTCGTTCCTTTCTGTCGTCTTTATCTCTCGTTTTCCTCCTCTTTTATCTCGCCTTACTTGTTGTAGTGAGGGGAAATCTAACCTATAAGGATATCCCCTCCACCACCACTGAAGGGGTAGGACTAATTCCCTCTTCCCCCCCTTCTCTTCTTCCTTTCTTTTTTCTTTCCCTTTTCTCTTCCTTTTTCTTCGTTTTCTTTTTATTTTTAGTTTGCGCTTGTTGTGCTAAGGCCCATCCAACTTCCCCCTATAAAAGGGACAGGATTGGCACCCTAAAACACTACCCTCATTTTTTTTGGCTAAGTATTTTCTTCCAATGAAAGTTTGTTCAAAACAATGGGTCGCCGCTCACGATCGAGGAAGGAGAAGAAGAGGAAGAAGGAGGAAGGGAGAAGGAAGAAGGGAGGAGAGGAAGGGAGAAAGGGAAAGGAAGAGAGGGGCAGGGAGGGGCGCCGCCGCGGATTAGCGCCTCCCGCTGCACCTGCCTTTTCGCGGCGCCTGCCGCCGTAGTCGGTGCGCGTGATCGCCGCCGACACGCCCGCCGCCCACCACCGCGTGAACCCTCCGCGCTCCAACTCCGACAACACGGTGCTCAGCCACCGCCGAAGCCCCGCACTCACTCCTCCGCGCGCATGAATGTCGCCGCTCATGGCCTCGGTGCACCTCGCCTCACCGGGCGCTGCGCGGCCCCGGCTTCGTGTTAGGCCGCCCTCCGGCATGCCCGTCTTGGGCGTGTTGCACTGCACCAGACGTTGCCGCCTTGCATCGGCGTCGCGCTGCGCCGACTAGTTGCATGCCCGACTGGACGAGCCTCAGCCTCACCAGTCACCAGCCCCGCACCTGCGCCCGCCGCTCATTGCCGCTGTCCCCTTGCACTCCTCCCGCGCCCGTGAGTCACCGGGCAATCGACCGATGCCTTGGCCGCTGCCAACCCCGACGCCTCCGCCGTCTCCGCGCCCAGCACCCGCCCGCCCGTGCGTGGCACCCAGCGCTTGCTGCGCCCGCCTCACCATTGGCCTGCCTGCATGCTCATGCTTACCCCGAGACTGCCGGCGTTCAGCGGCCGTCACCGCCGCATTCGTCATTCCAGCCACCGTCCGCGTTCGTGCCTGACGTCGTCGCCGTCACTGCGTGCTCGATCGCGTCACAGTCCACCCACTGAGCTCCTGCTCAGCTGTGCACCTGCCACCCGTCACCCACACTATTGTGCCAAGACGAACGACGGTTTTCAGATACTAACCAGGTACGCCCACTCTACCACCGTCTCGTATTTCCTTCAATGCATAATCGTATTGCCTCCACCACGCTCGGGTTAGACGTAGGTAAGTGGGACAGGATGAGTGAAAACACGCGAAGTCTTGAGTGTCTTGCCTGTTTGGTACAAGTCAGGCTTGCCCGTGCCGTGTGAGCAACACCCGGCGGGGAATACCCCGTTTGGTGCCGTAGCGTCCTCGACCCCCGCGGACGAGGCTTAGGAGGTCTAACCACCCACCACCGGGCGACTCTATCAGTTTCCCCGGAGTCAGACTTCATTGTTTGTTGGCACTACACGTACCTTAATTAGACGCACTTTGCATTTCATCATTGTCCCTACTATAAGGGTTCAATGTCGCATTTCATCATTTCATCATTTCACCGGGCCACCCACCCCACCCCCCCCCCCTCCCCCCCCGCCGTCGTCCAATACCGTCACCTTTTGACACTAAATCATCACGCTTGGTGATGGCCGGACGACATCCTTATGGCGTCCGGCATCATGAAGAAAGGGTCTGTTCGATCGAAAGGTTCGAACAGATCAGTTCGAATTGACATTTGCTCATTCCAATCTTTTGATCAAGATTCGAACGATCCAATCCGGTCCCCAATGCCTAGTAAGGAGAGAGAGGTAGAAGAGAGAGGAGAGTAAGGAGAGAGATGTAGAAGAGAGAGGTAAAAGAGATAGACAGAAGGGAGAGAGGAGAGTAAGGAGAGGAGAGATAGAAGAGAGAGGAGAGTAAGGAGAGAGAGACAGAAGAGATAGGAGAGTAAGGAGAGAGAGAGGTTGAAGAGAGAGGAGAGTAAGGAGAGAGAGAGGTTGAAGAGAGAGGAGAGTAAGGAGAGAGATAGAAGGGAGAGAGGAGAGTAAGGAGAGAGAGAGAGAGGGAGAGAGGGAAGTAAGGAGAGAGAGAGAGAGAGGGAGAGAGGGGAGGGAGGAGAGACAGGGAGAAGAGAGAGAGAGGAGAGTAAGGAGAGAGAGAGGTTGAAGAGAGAGGAGAGTAAGGAGAGAGATAGAAGGGAGAGAGGAGAGTAAGGAGAGAGAGAGATAGAGGGAGAGAGGGAAGTAAGGAGAGAGAGAGATAGAGGGAGAGAGGGGAGTAAGGAGAGACAGGGAGAAGAGAGAGAGAGGAGAGTAAGGAGAGAGAGGGAGAAGAGAGAGAGAGGAGAGTAAGGAGAGAGAGGGAGAAGAGAGAGAGGAGAGTAAGGAGAGTAAGGAGAGAGGGGTGGAAGAGAGAGAGAGAGAGGAAAGGAGAGAGAGAGAGAAAGGAGAGAAAGGGAGAAAGGAGAAGAGAGAGACAAGAGTAGTGTGAGAAAGGGAGAAGAGAGGGAGAGAGAGATAGAGAGACAGAGAGAGAGAAGAGGAAAGTGAGATAGGGAGAAGAGAGAGACGAGAGTAGTGTGAGAAATGGAGAAGAGAGAGACATATAGAGAGAGAGAAGAGTAAAGAGATCAGATGTAGTAAGAAGTTTACGGAGATGATTGAGAGGTCAAGAAGGAATCATCCACCCTCGGTATAAGAGGAGATTGACTTAAGGAAGACGATGCAGAAAAATCCTTGGCCATGGCAGTGAGGATATTGGAGAAGGCGTTCTCCAATGATCCCCTTTACGCATAAATACTTATCGAATGACGGATTAGGGTTTGACAATAAACAGTACCCTAAGTCTTTCGAGAGTCTCGCGCGGATGATGGATTATACATATACGGTAAACGATGATGATAAAGGTTCCATGAGAAATTTTGAGACTTCTCGGTATCTTTTGGAGCACGAGGTGTAGCTTGGCACCTCACAGGTTAGAAACTTAACCTATCGATTGGGTTAAATCAATACTTATTTAATTAACTTATATGTTGAAATAGTTAATTAATAAGGTTGGTCAATAAATGTTATTTGGCCACTAAAGTCATTAACTAGAATGATACATGGGCCTAGAGGGTCACACGCACATGGTCATAAAGGCATTGGTGGATATATTTTACTTTGTAGGGTTTTTGAGAAAAGCTTAAGTGAAATACAAAGAGGGAAAGGGGTCTCATTTTAGCACCCATGCAAGCCTGATTTGAGAGCCCCTCACTTTCTTCATTCTCTACATCAGCCAAGGAGAGTTGAAGAGGAAGAGGTGGAGATCCAAGCGCCGAGTGATCGCGTTGATACTTCTAGAGGCGGTGATGCCGGAGATCGTCGCGAATGTAGTCCGGTCAGTACCACGATGAGGCTCGGATACCTAGGTGTAGTCAGACATTGTCAACGACATTGTCTGACGGATAAGTTTCCAACGGGGAATGTAACTACGGGATATTGTGTGACCTAGGTGGACATACGAGCAGACCCTAAATCATGGGGATTCACCTAGCTCTGGGCTCCGGGGTGGCGACCGATGATGGTGACGTTGACCTCCTGACCCTCATCGGAGCGACGACGGCGACTACATCGTCGAACAAAATATTTCCGTTGGCGCTCGCACGTAATGGATGGGTTTGACCCGTACCTAGGAAGACACTCAAGTCGTAGTTCTCGATGTTTTCTCTCACCTATTCTAACCCAAGCGCAGTGGAGTTTAGCCAAAAATATACTAGAAGCCGTAATATGAATGACAAGCAAGGAGAACGGTGTACCTCGTTGGCGGTGGAATTCATCCTCGACATCTTCGATGGTGCACGGTTGGAGCGTACAAGTAGGTGGGGACGTGCCGGAGATGGCATAGTGTACCCCGACAGGCCGTGGAGGCACCACGCCAGAGCGGACGTCGGAGGATGAAGCCAAAGAGGAGAGTTAGTGAGGAGGCGACACGGGCGAGCGTCAGGCTCACAAGGGCGACAATAGGGGAAAGCCGGCACGATCAGGGTGAGCCAAACAACGCTCGTCAATGTAGGGCTCTGAACCTGTGAAGAAGTGTCAATAATCAAGCACGGGCGTAGAGGCAATGACAACAACTGCACTAGCGATCGGATGCGGCGCCTCGTGCGGTTCGACACAGCAGAGGGCTCGCGTACAGGGCTGGCGATGCTCGAGCAATGGCAAATGGGCTCGCGGCCAATATCATGGTGTGCACATCAGTTTGTCAACACACAACGCGGAAGGGGAAGCACACATGAAAGGTTAACTCGGAGACCCAACTGAGTCCCGTTGGGATCTGGCACCAGCGTAGGGATGACTCGACAAGTCTGTAGCACTCACGCATGGTCATTCGGCGCCATTACAATGATAAACGTTGTGGGGGGGGGTGACAAAAAGGTCAACACACGTGCGCGAGGGGGAATGCATGCTTGAGAGACCCAGGGTTGCACCGGATCTGCGGACCTGGAACGCCTGCACTGTAGTTAGCTGGGGAGGGGGGGGGGGCTGATGGAAACCCGTGGGCTCGGCCGTCAAGTGTAGGGTTGACTCACCGGGACCGCAGCACTCCCGCCAGGTTGTCGGCGCTGATGCGACAAAGCTCGTCGTGAGGATCGGTCGGCTGATAGAGAGTCGGAAGATCATACCCAAGCCACACGGTGCACGCGTGGATGTGCACACCCATAGGGCAGTCGGCACGATCGCGTACGTGGGCTCACGGGAGAACACCGTAGCAGCCAACGATCGCGATGGTCAGCATGCAACACAAAGTGTCCACTAGATTCTTCGAGCACTATGGGAACTAGTCAAACGTGGCGGCCGACTTGGTGTAGTGGCACTAGGGCGGCCATGGATCGTTTTGGGGCCTCCATATCCTCCCTCCCTCTTGCTTTCTCTCCTCTCCTCCTCTCTTGGGAGACATAGATCGAGAAGCATAAATTCCACAATGCAAACTTTCCATGTCTGCCGACCTAGGCGCCCATCTCTCTCTTATATGGGGGGTCAAGATGGGCCTTTAGGTTGGTCCATAAGGAGGAAGGAGTCAATTAAAGGGGCCATATACATGGGGCCCCTTTTTACAACAATACAAAGGGACAAAGACGAAAGAAAACATAAAGATAGGGATACATGACACATGATGAGCACACAAATACACAGACACACGAACGAACACACCAATGAGGACACAAAATGAACATGCGAACGTGATAAACATCGAACTGACGAGCACAACTAACAAAATAAAACATTGAACTCATGGACGTGCTCTCACCCGGGATATTTGAACCCCAGATGTCTTCATCTTTGCCTTGGAGTGCCGAGCGGGTTGGACGCGGACCGGCGGGGCAGACGATGACGACGCTGGCGGCTTTGATGATGTTGATGGTGTTGGCGACTCCGATGACGTCTCTAGGGGAGCGGGCTGGCGCGCTTCATTAGGCCAGACGCATGAATGGCTTCAGAATGGTCTCAAAGTGAGCAAGTCAAGGGTGGAATAAGTTTCCCAAAAAGGTACGTTCGATGTTTCATTTTAAAGGTTGATTGTGAATCAATTGACACGCTTCTGCATCCATGGAAACATGTTTTCCATGGATAAACCAAGGCACTGAACCCAACAATTTATCCATTGGATTTTTCTATCATAGTGATATCTTAATGAAATATTTTAATACTCGGAAAATATTTAGTACCAAAACATTATTTACTATATTCTGAAAAAATTATTTTTTCAAAATTGATAAAAGATAATTGACCTGTATCAATACTCTAGAATTAACTGTTAACCGACAATAACTCCACTTTGGCTTTATAAATCAGGGGAGTAAATATCACAATATTGGCATACCTTTATTGGTCCATTCATTTAGGCTATTCAGTTCCCCTTCTTTTCTACTAAAACTAGTTATTTGTCCATGAAAGCTGTGGAAACTCTCCAATCCCCAGATTTCTTAACTCAAGTGTTGTGACTCCCTTCTCATATTGAGATGGTGGTGCATGACAGAATCAGATGGATGAAAATTTCTTGGGCTAATCCACCAAGATCCGTAATGACAAGGAGGTAAAATGTCATGCTCACAATAAACATCCCAAACTTCCTTATAAGAAAATTATGAAATGTAAATAAATGGGGTTCAATTTAATCAGATCACTTATTACTGTTAATATACGTTATTTACCCAAATGTTGCCAACATAATTTTAATTTATAAATTACTGATATGCTAGAATTTTTAGACAATATCATTGCAATACTCATAAAGCATACTGAATTCCACAATGAAGTTCACATTTTTCCTTGGAGAAATGAGGTGTTATTTTACTTGACGTTTTTGAATATCTGAAGTATTGACATTCAATTCCTAAGCATTGCACATGTTTAGTTAATGTCCACGAGCCACTAGCCTGGTTTTGTTAATCTTATTAGGTTTGAGAGGAATATTATTATCCCAACCGAGACTTTTTGATAAATTGTTTAAGTCAAAGGAATTGATTTTTTTAAATATTAGTGGACAGTAAATGAAGAAAACGACCGTACAGTGTGCCCTGTACTTGGCTTTTGTCGTGTTCTTTCCTTCTCTCTCTGCACACCTAGAGAAAGAATGAGACAACGACCACAGATAGAAGTGATACAGAGAGAAATTGCGGTTCTAGAGAGAAGACGAAAGAGACAAATTGCAGGGCAGGGAGGGGGAATAGAATGAGAGAGAATTAGAGAAATCGCAGAGATACACATGGAGTGGCAGGTGAAGAGAGAGAAGAAGCAGGTTTAGAGTGAGAGAGAAGCAACAGGTTCAGAGAGAGAAAAGTAGCAGGTTAAGAGAGACAGAAGCAACATATTCAGAGAGAGAAAAGTAGCAAGTTAAGAGAGAGAAGCAGCAGGTTTAGAGAGAGAAAGAAGTAGCTGGCGAAGAGAGAGAGAAGTAGTAGGTTTAGAGAGAGTGAGAAGTAACTGGCAAAGAGAGAGAGAAGCAGTTGGTTTGGAGAGAGAGAAGTAGCTGGCAATAGGCATCGGGGATCAGATCAACAGCTGGTTCGGATCGGATCGGATCGTTCAAATCTTGATCAACAGATTCGAACGAACAAAAACCGATTCGAATGATTTGTATGAATCTTTCGATCGAACAGACCCTTTGTTCGTGTTCGATTGAAAGTTTCGAACGAACAATTTAGTTTGTTCGTGTTCGATTGCCATTTGTTCCACCTTGTTCGAACAAGTTCGAACAAATGGCCAGCGATGCCAACGACCGCCAGCGACTCTCTCTGGCGGCCGCTGGCACCGCTGGTGGTCGCTGGCCGGCGCTGGCCACCGCTGGCAGACGCTGGGCAGCCGCAAGTCGGCGCTGGCGATCGCTGGCCGGAGCTGGCGGCCGCTTGCCAGCGCTAACCAGCGCGGGCCGGTGCAGGCGGCCGCTTGCCGGTGCTGGCCAGCGCTGTCGGCCGCTTGCCGGCGCTGACCAGCGCAGGCCGGTGCAGGCGGCCGCTTGCCTGCGCTGGCGGCGGCTGGCCAGTGCTAGCGGCCGCTGGCGGCGGCTGGATGGTCGCTGGGTGGTGCTGGGCGGTCGCTTGTTGGCACTGGCGGCCACTTGTCGGCGCTGGAGGCCGCTGGTCGGCGCTAGCGGCCACTGGCGGCGGCTGGATGGTAGCTAGGTGGTGATGGGCGGCCGCTGGCCGGCGCTGGTGGCCCCTGGATGGTCGTTGGCTGGTGTTGGGCAGCCCCTGGCCGGCGCTGGGCGCCGCTGGTGCCGCCGGATTCGAACATTTGATTCTATCCGAACAGATGCTCAGATCGGGTTCAGATTGGATTTGAACGGGGCAGATCGGTGTTCGGATTCGATCGTTTGAATGCCCGATCCGATCGAACATTCGAACGATCTGTCCGAATCCCCGAAGCCTAGCGAAGAGAGAAAGAAGCAGCAGGTTTAGAGAGAGAGAAGTAGCTGGCGAAGAGAGAAAGAAGTAACAGGTTTAGAGAGTAAAAAAAAACAGGTTTAGAGAGTGAGAGAAGTAGCTGACGAAGAGAGAAAGAAACAGCAGGTTTAGAAAGAGAAAAGCAGCAGGTTTAGAGAGAGAGAGAGAAGTAGCTGACGAAGAGAGAAAGAAACAGCAGGTTTAGAAAGAGAGAAGCAGCAGGTTTAGGTTGAGAGAGAAGCAACAGGTTTAGGGAGAGAGAAGCAACAGGTTTAGAGATAGAGATGTAGCTGCAAAGAGAGAGAGAGAAGCAACAGGTTTAGAGATAGAGATGTAGCTGCAAAGAGAGAGAGAGAAGCAGCAGGTTTAGAGAGAGAGAAGTAGCTGGCAAAGAGAGAAAGAAGCAGCAGTTTTAGAGAGAGAGAGAAGTAGCCGGTGAAGAGAGAGAAGTGGCAGGTTTAGAGAAATAAAAGTAGCTGGCGAAGAGAGAGAGAAGCATCAGGTTGGGAGAGAGAGGTAGCCGGGGAAGAGAGAGAAGCAGCAGGTTGAGAGAGAGAGAGAAGTAGCATGCAAAGAGAGAGAGAGACCAGGTTTAGAGAGAGAGAGGGAGAAAGGAAGAAAGGCGAGAAATTGCAGGGGTAGAGAGAGGCGAGAGAGAGAAATCGCGGGGTCAGAGGAAGAAAAATAGAGTGCAACAGCCGAGGAACACAGAGAGAGAAGGACAGGAAAATCTCAGAGAGAGAGAAAGGAAAGAGATAAAACAGAGAGAGAGCAAGGAGGGACATGGATGAGAGAGAGAGAGAGAGAGAGGAAAGAGAGACATAGAAGAGAGGGAGAGGAATGAGAGACATAGAAGAGAAATAGAGGAAGAAGAGAGAGAGAGAAAGGAAAGAGATAAAACAGAGAGAGAGCGAGGGACATGGAAGAGAGAGGGAGAGAGGAAAGAGAGACATAGAAGAGAGGGGGAGGAATGAGAGACATAGAAGAGAGATAAAGGAAGAAGAGAGAGAGAGAGAGAAAGGAGCGACATAGAAGAGAGAGATAGGAAAGAGAGATAGAAGAGAGAGAGGAAGGAGAGACATAGAAGAGGGAGATAGGAAAGAGAGACATAGAAGAGAGATAGAAGAGAGCGAGGGAGGAGAGACATAGAAGAGAAATAGAAGAGAGAGAGGGAGGAGAGACATAGAAGAGAGAGAGGAAGGAGAGACATAGAAGAGAGATAGAATAGAGAGAGGGAGGAGAGACATAGAAGAGAAATAGAAGAGAGAGAGGGAGGAGAGACATAGAAGAGAGAGAGGAAGAAGAGATAGAGAGAGAGAGGAAGGATAGACATGAAGAGAAAGGAGATAGATAGAAGAGAGTGAATGGAAAGACATAGTAGAGAGATGGAAAAGAGAGCAAGTAGAGAGGAAGACGTTGAAGAGAGAGAGAGAAAGGAGAGAGATAGAAAAGAGAGCAAGGAGAGAGAAAGACGTTGAAGAGAGAGAGAGAGAGGAGAGAGATAGAAGCGAGAGCAAGGAGAGAGATAAGAGGGAGAGAGAGCAAGGAGGGACATAGAAGAGAGAGAGAGAAAAGAGATACATAGAAGAGAGAGTGGAGAGGAAGGAAAGAGAGAGAGTGGAGAGGAAGGACAGACAGAGAGAGAGGGGAAAGGAAGGAGAGATAGAGGGAAACGAAGGAGAGGGGGGAAGAAGAGAGAGAGGGGAAATGAAGGAGAGAGATAGAGGGGAAAGGAAGGAGAGGGGGGAAGGAGAGAGATAGAGGGGAAAGGAAGGAGAGGGGGGAAGGAGAGAGAGAGGGGAAATGAAGGAGAGAGATAGAGGGAAAAGGAAGGAAAGATAGAGGAAGGAGAGAGAGGTGGTAAAGGAAGTAAAAAGAGAGGAAGGAGAGAGAGGGGAAAGGAAGGAAAGAGAAAGGAAGGAGAGAGAGAGAGGAAATGAAGGAAAGAGAGAGAGGAAGGAAGGAGACATAGAGAGAGAGGAAGGAGACAGGGAGAGGAAGGACGGAGATAGAGAGAGAGGAAGGGGAAGAGACAGGAAGGAGAGAGAGAGACAGGAAGGAGACAGAGAGAGAGAGGAGGAAGGAGAGAGAGAGAGGACTAAGGAGACAGAGAGAGGACTAAGGAGACAGAGAGAGGACTAAGGAGACAGAGAGAGGAAGGAGAGAGAGGAGGAAGGAAACAGAGAGGAAGAAGAGAGAGAGAGATAGAGGGAGAAGTGGGAGTAATGAGAGAGAGAGAGGAAGGAGAAAGAAAAAAGAGAGAGGAAGGAGAGAGAGAGATAGAGGGAGAGAGGAGGAAGGAAAGAGAGAGAGGAAGGAGAGAGAGATTGAGGGAGAAGTGAGAGTAATGAGAGAGAGAGAGAAGAAAGGAAGGGGAGAGAAAGAGAGAGAGAGAGAGAGGAAGGAGAGAGAGGAATAAGAGCAAGAGGAAGAGGGAGATAAAGAGAGAGAGAGAGGAATGAGAGCGAGAGGAAGAGGGAGAGAGATATAGGGAGAAGTGAGAGGAATGAGAGAGAGAGGAAGAGGGAGAGAGAGGAAGGAGAGAGAATGAGATAGAGAGAGGAAGAGGGAGAGAGAAGAAAGGAGATAAATAGAGGGACAAGAGAGAGGAATGAGAGAGAGAGAGGAAGAGGGAGAGAGAATAAAGGAGAGAAATAGAGGGATAAGAGAGAGGAATGAGAGAGAGAGAGGAAGATGGAGAAGAGAGAGTTATGGGGGACCATCCTGCTTCGAAGGCCCCGCTGAACCACTTCATGGAGCGAGGGCTCATGTGTGAGACCCATCCTTCGGAATACCCGGCCACGTCAACGGCCACAAAGTTTTGACATTATCTTTCCATATATTTTCTTTGTTTAGTAGGCTTTGTATGTCGGCTGCGTACGTATCTATTTTTTGTTTATTCGCAAGTGTTTTGACCGTTGTACGGACCTACACATTTGCGCATGTGTTGGCACATGTGTGGGTGTGTTCGTGTGCCTCTCTTTCCTATTGGAGGGACCTAATCACTTTTACTTGGGCCTTCTCCCCCTTTGTTTCTGGGGGGGAGGCCCATATTTGTCCCTATAATAGGTGGGCGCCCACATATACGAAGAGGAGAGGAAAGATTGAAGAAAATGTGATTTTTACTGATTTTTTTCTGATTTTTTAAGTTTTTGTCATGTTTACGAAAATGTCATTGTGAAAATAGAGAGAGAAAAAGAAACCCTAGAGCTTGCCAAAAACCATCGCTGCCATCGCCCGAAACCACCGACGCCGCCGTTTTCATCGTCACTCTTGAGGCTGCCTAGCAACACCACCGGCCGCCCAGCGCCACTGGCGACTGCCCACCACCGCTAGCGGCCGCCCAGGTCCGTCTGCGGCCGCCCAGGCAGCCTGGGGCCGCCCCAGGCCGCCCGCGGCCGCCCTAGGCCCGTCCCCGGCCGCCCTAGGCTGCGCGTGGCCGCCCAGGTCAACCACAGCCACCTCGCGGCCGCTCGGAGCTGCTCGCTGCCACCCAGGGCTGCCCTAGGCTGCCAACAGCCACCACAACAGCCTCTAGCGGACCCCATTATAGTTGCCCGTGGCTGGCGCAACAGCACGCAGCCGTTTTAGTCGCCTGCGACCGCCAGCCGCCTACTGCCACCGCCGTCGTATCCTGCCATCGCCGCCACGGCCGCCATCTGTCTGCCACAACCGTCGTGCCCTGCCATTGCCGCTACGACCACCAGCCGTCTGCCGCCGTGTCCTGCCGCCGTGTCCTACCGCCGCCGCCATGCCCTGCCCTCGCCGCCGCGCCCAACTGTCGCCACGCCCGTCATTACATGTGAAGCTACATTTTGCCACCGTGCTTGTGGCTACAGCTATCACTGCGCCTCGCCACTGCGCCCATCGCTGCGGTGCCTTGCCTTCACGCCAGCCACTGTGCTTAGCTGCCTACTTGCACCACTGCGCCACCTTGTGCCGCTGCACCTCCTTGTGTCATCGTGCCTACTTGCGCTGCCGCACTTACTTGCACCGCCACACCTATTTGTGCCGCTGCGCCTACTTGCACCACCGCCTCTAACTGCGCCACCGCCCCTACCTGCGCCGTCATCGTGCGTACCAATTGCTCGTCTTCCACGGTTGCCAAGTCAGATACCTCCCGAGCCTACCGTTCCTGGTACGCTCTTGGATTCCCTTTCGGCGTTATATTATTTCTTTTA
>NC_135838.1:7425000-7477500 GCF_029677425.1 Wolffia australiana
GTTGGATGTGTGAGAATTCCGGCATCCCATTGTGGAGTTTTTGGATTTCGGCCATCGCATGGTATCTTTTCCATGTCTGGAGTGTTGTTGAATTCAACTAGCTTAGAGACACCCGGTAACAAATCCTTAACCTGTTTCTCTTACCACATTGTAATGTTATTGTGCCTGATACTTTTTTTTCCTCTTTAACGCGTCTCGTGTATTTTCAATTTAATTTATTCCTAGCATAATTTCCTTTGACCATTCATGTCCCTTTGTTTGTTTTGAGTTATTTTCCATGCCGAGTCTTTTATATAAACTTCCGTTCCCCATAGAACGATTGAAAAACTTCAAGTATATTAAGCCCCCTAACGCATCTTTGTTTTAATCTGCCCATAAGGGTTCGCCCAATCGATATCCATCCGTCATCCGGTATCGGACAACCGATATCCGATATCCGGGAAAAAATGGGACGGTGCCAGATATCGGATATCGGACGATATCCGTCTCTGAGGCGTAGACGGATATTGGTACCGGATACCGTAGGTAGAGGGACGCGACGGATACCGGATGCCGGACATCAGTTTTCGATATCCGGATATCGGTACCGGTATCGACTGAAAAAAATTAAGCTATCTATCTCATTCAATCGTTTATTTAAATCTAACGACTTACATTTTAATTTGTTATCAAACTCGTTTAATATATATAGTGTAATATTTTTATTTTCTTCCATATGGGATAACAGAATTCGCAGTTTACATTAAAATTCGAATCCTGTTATCCCATATGGAAGATATATAAAATCGTGCGGTGTATATATTACACAAGGTATATATATTAAATGAAATAATATTATATTGATAGATTTTCTTTATATTATAATTGGCTTATGTATGATATATATTTATGATATTAATACTTGGTCTAATAAATACAGCCCGAAATTTCTTTTATCTTCCATATGGGATAAAATATTCAGAGTTTGTTGAACTCGGAATCCTGCTGTTATCCCATATGGAAGAAAAAAAAAAGTTCGGCTTGTATATATTACAGGTGCCAATAAACAAATTAAAAAGCTCTAAATACCCTCTACCGCTAGTTGATTCGCCTAATCGCTCTTTAATAATGAATGAAATATATTCTTATAAAATATATTGGTGTTGGATATCGAAAACTGATATCCACACCCGATATCCGATATCGTCATCCTCCCCCCTGAGATGGAGACGGATGCCGACATCGAGACGGATATCGGTATCGGATATCGGCACTGTAGCAACCGATATCCGATACCGATATCCGGATATTGGAAAAAACGGATACCAGAAATTGCCTTTCCGCTATCCGAAACAGCATCCGTCCCGATACCGGCATCCGATCCCGGTATCGGGACGGGCGAACACTACTCCCCATAGTCCCTGCTGTACTGTCTCTCCTCTCTCTCCCCCTTGCTCTCTCCCTTCTTCTGATACCTTCTCCCTAAATATTTCTTCAAAAAACTCTATAGACGAATGTATGAAAAATCACATGATAAGGGGAGCATAATTGTCTATGTTTAGACACTATTTATTCTCTTTTTTCTCTATACCAAAGTCATTTGTTTATTCTAATGACGTTTTGTAGGTCTCCTGGCTAGAGATGTATCAGTTTTGCATCGAGTAGGGCATGTATTATTGCAAGCTCCAATGTCAGCACCTAAAAGGAAAAGGCGTTTCATAATTGCTGATGATTGCTTTCAGCTTTCACGTGTTCTCAAGGAGAAAACCATTTATGTTTTAAAAAAAGCTGTTGAGAGCTTGTCTGGATGTAAGTAGCCTCGTTTCATGCCACTTTTAGACTCTGAAAACAGTAAATACTGAATTTAGTATTTAATTTTGTTGTGCTTTGCAGACCAGCAACCGGAACATGTGAATATTGGGCAATACATTGCATCAAATGTACCGAGCTTAAAAGCGTTTTTTGAGCCATCTTCCAATATGCAGAAAGGAATATCTGCGTTGAAGGCAATATCAGCTGCCATGTTACAGTTACAGAAGTGCGTTAATAACTTACAGAACCCTGATTTCTTTTCGTCTGAATACTATCTTCTCTGGGTGTTCAGGGTTAATGAGATTTCCTTACTTTAATGTAAAAAAAATTCAGTTCTTCCTGAGTACTTTGTAAGCATTGTCCAATGAAGTTTCTGTTTTTCTTATGTTCGAAATTTCTGCTGTGGACAATTGTTTTTTCTTTTGCATGATCTCCATCATTCCTCTGTGGTCCGAATGGAATAAGTGTAATTTCGTATCTGAGAAACGATGTGAATCTGAAGTATGCCAAAATATAGTTTTGTTAGAGTTTCTTAAGTATTTCATTGAACTCTTTCAAGTAATGTCTCGCTAATCTTTCCCGAAACTCTTGAAAATATCTTCGTGAACCCTATCAGTTGTTCTGTTGTAAGCTCTTTAACTGGCTGATTGATTTATTATGATATTTTTTGAAATTTATATTTAGTCCTTTGGAGAATATTCTTTTCTTGAAATTTTTACCTTCTTTCCTTTAACCCTGGTCATGATAGTCTTCTATTTGTAATTTTTCAGATACGAGTTCAAAACAAATCACGAGGAATGGATTCAGAAGGTCCAGCCCAAGCTTGGTCCGGCTATCTCCTGTCGTGTTCATTCAGCCATGGAACACACTCATGAAAACATTAAGTCCTTGTATAAAGTGAGAACCGAGTTGCGGTCTGCATTGAACAGCTTACTTAAGGTGCTATCCGCTGATAAACACGCTATCCTTTCTTGTTGGGCTAATGCCAGAGTTTTTTTCCCTATTCCCCTAACTAAAATTATTTTTAAGCTCCGGGGAGTGTGTAATGATGCAATTATTTTATTTTTATGAATAGCAAAAAAAATGTGCATGCTCGTTCGTACTTGAAAATTCTTTGTAAGGTTTCCCTTTTCTAAAGCCCTGTGACTATAAAATTGTATGACTCCTTTTTATGAAAAATAGAGGATTATGTACTTGTGCAACCGTGTAAATGTTTTTTAGGTTCTTCTATTATTGATGCCCGGATAGAGATACTACTGTGACATCATTTTTTGCAAGAATGTTCGTGCATATAAGTACTTAGTATTTGCTAGGTTGGTCTTTCGTTAGTGCCAGTATGAAATTACAATTGTAAGATTTTTTTTCTTACAAACATGGAAAATAATACTCGTGACAATTAGTATCCAAAAATATTTGCAAGGTTTGTCTTTTATTAATGGTGAGTTGGAGATACTATCGTAAGATTATTTTTTATAAAAATGAAGAATAATATTTATCTGAAAGCAAGCAAACCTGAAACTCTTGTCAAGGAGTCGTGTAAACAAGAAAAGAACAATTCTTAATAGCAAATGAAAGAGATTACAGGGTTTTATAGAAAGCCGTAATGGGCTGACTAGAGAGGGCCCTTAATGGGCTAACAAGAGAGAGAAAATAAAGACATGTAATACTCAGATCAACACTCCCCCTCAAGCTGGAGCGTGGATGTTATCCACACCCATCTTGGAACAGAGCTCCTCAAACCTAGGGGCATGAAGCCCTTTGGTGAAGATATCTGCAAGCTGTTCAGCGGACGGAACATAAGGCGTGCAAAAATCTCCCGATTCAAGCTTCTCTTTGATGAAATGGCGATCGATCTCGATGTGCTTTGTACGGTCATGCTGAACAGGGTCATGAGCAATGCTAATCGCCGATTTGTTGTCGCAGAACAGCTGGACAGGAGAGGGAACTGGACACCGTAGCTCACGAAGAAGCTAGGTAATCCAAAGTGCTTCACACAGACCATGCGCAAGGGCACGGAACTCCGCTTCAGCACTCGATCGAGAGACCACTTTCTGCTTCTTGCTCCTCCAAGTAATCAGATTGCTGCCCAAGAAGGTGCAATACCCAGATGTGGACCGACGATCAACCACAGAGCCGGCATAATCTGCATCGGTGTAGACTTCAAGATGCAGGCCGGTATGGCGACGAAACAATAATCCACGGCCAATGGTGCCCTTCAGGAAACGGAGGAGACGATGAGCAGCATGAAAATGGCTCATGCGAGGAGTCTGCATGAACTGACTCAGAACACCCACTGAATATGCAATGTCCGGGCGAGTGTGGGTGAGATAAAGCAGTTTTCCCACAAGTCTTCTATATGGGCCAGGCTCAGCAAGCTCCTCATCCGCATCGGCACCAAGTCGATGGTTCGCATCAATCGGTGTCGAAGCAGGCTTGGCGTCCTCCTTTCCAAGCTCACAGAGAAGGTCCACCGTATACTTTCTCTGACAAATAAAGATCCCGCTGGAAGAATAGGCCACTTCTATGCCAAGAAAGTACCTCAACGGGCCAAGATGGCGAATAGCAAATTCCGACGAGAGATACATAGCCAGCTCAGTAATGGTCGTCGTATCATCACCCGTAATAATGATGTCATCCACGTACACAAGAAGAATAGCGACTTCTGACGTGGAATGGCAGTAGAAAAGGGGGTGATCACCATTACACTGACGGTATCCACGACGCTGCATGGCCGTCGTGAAACGACCAAACTAGGCACGAGGAGATTGCTTCAAGCCATATAATGCTTTCTTCAGGCGACAGACAACAGACTGCGGAGACGATGGCACTAAGGAAGTGTAGCCAGGAGGTAATGCCATGTAGATCTCCTCAGTCAACTCTCCATGCAGAAAAGCATTCTTCACATCATATTGTTGCAAAATCCAGCCCCGATCCGCAGCAAGGGCCAATAAGATCCGCACAGTATTCAGCTTGGCGACGGGAGCAAAGGTCTCCTGATAATCAATGCCATGTTTCTGAGTGAACCCTTGTGCCACAACCTGGGCTTTGTGGCGCTCAATAGAACCGTCAGAATTATGCTTCACAGCATACACCCAACGGCTACCCACGAGATGCTTCCCGGCCGGTAGAGGAACCAAATCCCACGTTTCATTGTGAGCAAGAGCCTGAAGTTCTTCCGCCATGGCCTGACGCCAATACGGAAATGAAAGGGCAATGTCCACCGTCTTGGGAAGGGAAGTGATATCAAGGGAGGTGAGAAGGGCATGATAAGAGGGTGAGAGGCGATGAGAGGAGATAGATTCCGCCAACGGATAGAGGGGAGAGGAACGGGAAGAGGGCAGCACGGCTAATGAGGAGGTGGCAGGAGGGGTGGAGGTTGAGGGAGACGGGGCAGCAGGAGACGAAGAAGGAAGCCGAGGCTTGCGACGAGCAAGGGTAATACCGTAGCGTTTTTCAGGCGGGCAGCGACGGATAGGGAGCGGAGGAATCGAAGAAGGTGCAGCAGAAGGGTCGAGCGCAGGAGCAGATACTGGAGGAGGCTCCACAGGAGGGACTGAGACGGCGGCCGGAGGCGGGTCGGGAGGCACAATTGCTGGAGGAGCAACAGGCGGAGACACGTCGGGCGGGGCCGGTGAAGAGGGACGAGGGACGAGGATGAGGAATTCGAGTGGATCGGAGGGAGATGGGGACGATGAGGGTTCAGGAGAGGAGGAGGAATAGTAGGGAAGCAATTCATAAATGTGGCATTTTTGGTGACGACGAACCGACGAGAGGGTGGATGATAGCATAAATAGCCTTTTTGGGTGGAAGAATAGCCAAAAAACACACACTTGATAGCACGGGGATCCAGTTTATCACGACCAAGTTGGTGGTTGGGCGCATAGCATACACATCCAAATACACGAGGAGTAAGATGAGTTCGGAGAGAGAGAGTTGGAAAGGAATGCTGAAGACGGTCAATGGGAGTGGAGTAGTCAAGCACTCGAGATGGAAGGCGATTAAGAAGATGGATGGCGGTGGAGACGGCTTCCCCCCAAAAATACTTGGGCACATGCATAAGGAAGAGAAGGCTCCGAGTCATTTCAAAGATGTGACGGAATTTTCTTTCGGCAACGCCATTTTACTGTGGTGTATAGGGACAAGAAGTTTCATGGATAATGCCTTTGTCTTGGAAGAAGGTGCTTAACGTGGTGTTAACGTAGTCTTTAGCATTGTCGGAGCGGAAGCGACGAATGGATATAGAGAATTGAGTTTGGATAAGGGAGTAAAATTGAGGAATGACACGAGATATCTCCGATTTGTTCTTCAAGAAACATGCCCACGTGAATCGAGTAGCGTCGTCAATAAAGATGCATAACCACCGAGAACCGGAAGTACTATGAATAGGGGAAGGCCCCCACACATCGGTGTGAATAAGGGAGAATGGGGTCGAAGAATGAGAAGATGAGATAGGATACGTGGTACGATGATGTTTGGCAATTCGACAAGCAGTACAAACAAAACGGTCCACAGAATGGCCTTGAAAGAGTTTAGGAAAGAGACGATAAAGAGTAGCAAAAGAAGGATGGCCGAGACGTCGATGAAGAAGCCACAAACGCTCGTGGGAAGCCGAAAGGGAAACTGCCGCAGCAGCAAAAGCAAGAGAACTCGAACAAGGACGAACAAGATAGAGCCCCTCATGCTCCTCAGCAATGGAAATCGTCCTCCCCGACACCTTATCACGATAAAAGCATGAATTAGGAGAGAAGGTAAGGTCTTGTTTCAAGTCGCGAACAAGGCTAGGTAGGGAGAGAAGATGATGAGTAAGGCGAGGAACATGAAGAACTTTAGATAGATGCATAGAAGAGGAAAGGGCCACACGACCAATACCCGCCACGGTGAGAAGATCGCCGGAGGCTGTTTTAACTTTGGAGGAGCCAGAAACGGGTGCATAAGTTTGAAAGGCTCGAGGATTTGGGGTCATGTGGGCGGTGGCACCGGAATCAAGAAGCCAAGTGGAAGAGGAAAAAGAATGGCCAGGAGGGGATGTAGGTGTGGGAAGACTGGTGGACATACCTGCGTGGGCCAAGGAGCATGAGCCCACGACTGGAGGATCAAGCAAGCGGCGTAGATGCTCCATCTCTTCCGGAGTGAAGCTAGCGGGCGAGGCACTAGTCGGGAGAAGACCGTACAGCATAGGCACTTGACCCGGGGGGGGCACGGACGAGGCGGCTGCAGCAAGGTTGCTCGGTTGTGCGCATTGCCGTTGAAGCTTGTAGCACGCCTCCCAGAGTGACCTCGCTTCTTGCAGTAATTGCAAAACAGCGAAGGATCACCCTTTGGAGAATCCTCCGTCCGAGCCGTCGGACCACGTGGCAAAGAGCCGGGTGGTGGAGTCGACGATGGGCGTGCAGACGAAGAGGAATGAGCTACAAGTGCCGAAGCCGAGTTCTGGGCCTGCTGAAAGCGGGATTCTTCAACCCGCACACTGTGGAGCGCATCCTTGAAGGTAGGACCAGTCTCCCGATGAATAAGCTGAGCCCGTACAACTTCATATTCCGGGTTCAGTCCCATAAGAAACTGGAAAACCCGAAGTTGAAGAGTATATTGGCGGTCCACCGAATGGGGGTCGGGCGGCATGTAGGAGGACGACCAATTCCCGGACTCAAGAGGCATCGCAGATGCATGTGGCGTAGATACCGGCGTCGAGTCTGGCGTGACAGTAGAGGTCTGGGCTTCAACCGGGTTTGTCATGATGAAAGCAGAGTAGACCACAGTCAGAAGGCGCCGGAACGACGAGAAGCCGGGACTGCAGGCGCCGAGACGTTGGGCGCCGGGACGGCGGGAGCTGGGACGGTGGGAGCCGGGACGGCGGGTGCCGGGACGTCGGGCGCCGGAACGACGAGAAGCCGGGAAGTCGGGTGCCGGGACGTCGGGCGCCGGGACGGCGGGCGCTGGGACGGCAGGAGCCGGGACGGCGGGCGCCGGGACGTCGGTCGCCGGGGCGGCGCGAGCCGGGAGGGCGCGAGCCGAGGCGGCGCGGGCCGGGACGGCGGGCGCCGGAGCGGAAGACGCTGGGACGGCGGACGTCAGAACGGCGAGCGCCTGGGAGGCCCGGAGCGAGACGGCGAGAGACCGGAGCGCGAGATCAGGCGGTCGTGAGAACCGCCAAAGATCGGAGCGCAAGGTCGAGCCCAGGAAACCCAGATTAGGGTTAGGGTTAGGGCTCTGATACCATGTAAACAAGAAAAGAACAATTCTTAATAGCAAATGAAAGAGATTACAGGGTTTTATAGGAAGCCCTAATGGGCTGACTAGAGAGGGCCCTTAATGGGCTAACAAGAGAGAGAAAATAAAGACATGTAATACTCAGATCAACAAGTCGAAAAATCAATTTCTGATAAAGTTCCACTCTCTTGTGCTACAATCATCGATTCTGGAGACAAACTTCTAGAAATCTTAAATGCTAGCTTTTTATTTTGCACAAGTTTACCATATTATATGCTCAGAATCAAGAGAGTACAGCCTTGCGTAAATTTTACTTTTTGGGAATTTATTTGACATTCTTTGACATTCAAAATTCTTCGTATTGGTCCAAATGGTATTTTTACAAATTTCACCATCAAGGAGTAGCTTATTGAAGCGATATATGATTTTTGTTTCACAGGACGGAATTTTGGTCATCCCAACTGTGCCAGATATAATTCTTTGGTCCAGGTCTAAGAAGAAATTATCTCTTGATTTTGAGGACCGAGCATTCTCCCTCCTAAGCATAGCTGCGATGTCTGGCTGCTGCCAGGTCTTCACCTGACATTCATCCTACCAACTAAAAACTATTATTTTATATCAATCGTAAATATTTATATGGTTAACAAATTCATGAACTGACCAACAGGTTTCGATACCGCTGGGAAAACACGAGGAAAACCCAATTTCCTTTTCATTTTTAGCATCCCATGGCGCTGACAAGTTTCTTCTGGACACCGTCTTGGACATTAATCCATCCCTCCAAAAGCAGGCTGAGATCGCCTCAGCGTTGCCGCCTTCATCAGACGAGAATGGAGATATGGACGCCTCAGAGCTCTTGAAAGAAAAGGTTTTTCATGATAAAATTTCTGTATTTTCAAGATTTTATGATTAGCTTCAATATAGTTGTGTATTAAATTTGGTAGTTGGATGTTTATATGATTTTAAATATCTTTATCAATGAAAGAGAAAGATTTACATTTCTTTGTCTTTTCATGATTTCATGATTTCGTGATATATATTTTTCAAAGAAAAATGATTTCATGGCAGGCCTCTATATACTCTTGTTCAACATTCGATAATCGATTTGATAATCAATTTTTGTGGATGAAGGCTTTTCAATTTTTCTGGATTTTGCAAAAGAGAAGGTTTCATAATTTATTTTCTGTAAATTTAAAGATATCATTTGAAGCCAGAGTATGCTTGAGTTTAAAAATCGGCATTTGAATATTCATATTTTTTTCCTGACTACGGTGGGAGTGAAAATTTTGTAATTTATGTTCTGTAATTTTTGAAATTTCACGTTAGACTTGATTGAACTCATTCCTACAATTGGATTAATTTCATTTATTTTCTTTTTTTAATTTTAATTTCTGAATTTCAGGGAAACGCTGCATTCAAGGGAAAACTTTGGAATAAGGCGGTCAGCTATTACTCTGAGGCCATCAAGTTGAATAGAGACTGTGCAACTTACTACTGCAATAGAGCAGCTGCCTATTTAGAACTCGGATGGTCTGGACTGTTCAATAAATTTATTAATATTTTATTATTTAATAGGCATCTATATTTTAATTTATTGTTTTCCATCATCTCCAGCTTTCAGCAGGCAGAAGCAGACTGCAGTCAAGCAATCATGTTGGACAAGAAGGTGGGATCTTAGATTTTGTTTCTAAAACCCTATAATGTTATAGTTTCTCCGACAAAAAATGCATTTTAATTATTATTTTCTTATTTTTAATGCGCCATTATCAGAATGTTAAAGCATTTCTAAGACGCGGAACTGCAAGAGAATCTCTCCTTTCTTACAGGGATGCTGCTCAAGGTTGGACTTTTCACCTTAAACCCTAAACCCTACATAATATGCTAACTTTCTTTTTGCCCTTTTTGATGGTGGTAGACTTTAGACATGCCCTTGTTCTAGAGCCCTTGAACAAGACTGCATTGGCAGCAGAAAAGAGACTGAGGAAGCTCATGAACTGAAGAGCCTCATGCATAAAAACTGTAAGTTTATTGCGGCAGATCTCCTCAGATGGTATCTTGATTTTGCTGATGGTGTAAAGTTGATCTGATTTTGCATCTTGTTGAGGAGAGAGAGATGGATTGGTGGAGAGATGTGGAAAGAAAGAGGAATAGGTGGACACAACAATAGATTATTTATCTTTTCTCTCTCTATCTTGCTCTCACCTTCCCTGTTTACAGTTATCAGTGCTTCTTCAAGTCTTCAATCTCATCTAGGAGAGAGAGATGAGGAGAGAGGTATGGAAAGAAAGACTCATAGATGGAGACATGTACATATTTCTCTTTCTTTACTTTCTCTCGCTCTTCCTCTCCTTTGGTCAATCATGTTTCTTCATAGTCGTACATCTACTTGAGGAGAGAGATAGATAAACTCGTGGACAAGGACAAGTCAATGCCTTTTCTCTTCGCCTTACAACCAGTTGATGAGAGAGAGATAACCACATGGAGAATGACAGGGTTGGACCGGCCAACGTCATCTACTTCGGACCCACCTCTAATTTTTTTAAAAATGTGTCTTTTAATTTTTTCCATCGCTTCTGCCTCCCGCCTAGACTGTATCTTCATATTTGTCTCTCTACTTATCTCCCCTCTCTCTTTCTCTATCAGGGTAGAGAGAAATAGAGAGAGATTAATGAAGGAGAGAGATGAATAGAGAGATAGATGAGGTTAATGCAGGCAGAATGTTGATGGGATATTAAATCAGGTTAAATTATTTTAAAGTAAATTGAATAATGTGAATTCAATCTATTTTTGTCACTTTCGGAATAAACAAGAACTTTGGATAAGGAGGATTTCATCAATCCCCAAGTGGGAACATACAAATAGTGGCTGTCACACACACTCTCTCTCTCTCTCTTGTTTTTCTCTCTTTATCTCTCTACCAGATTCCCTCTATTATCGTTGCTATTATAAATGCTCTTATATGAGTGAAGGAGAAAGATGGACAAATACACCGACAAAAAGAGGTAGATTGTCTGACAGAACCCAATTTTTTAAAAAAAAGAAGATAGAGGGTCAAGAGAGATATCTACGACACAAGAAGAGAAGGCACAAGAAGAGAGAGAGAGAGAGAGAGAGAGAGAGAGAGAGAGAGAGAGAGAGAGAGAGAGAGAGAGAGAGAGAGAGAGAGAGAGAGAGAGAGGGAGAGAGAGGGAGAGAGAGAGAGAGAGAGAGAGAGAGAGAGAGAGAGAGAGAGAGAGAGAGAGAGAGAGAGAGAGAGAGAGAGAGAGAGAGAGAGAGAGAGAGAGAGAGAGAGAGAGAGAGAGAGAGAGAGAGAGAGAGAGAGAGAGAGAGAGAGAGAGAGAGAGAGAGAGGGATATCTACGACAAGAAGTACACAGGAAGACGTACTTACAAATTGAGGGATTATTGAGGTACGGAGACTTGGGGAAATGTGCAGAGAAGAAAGGTAGGGAGAGGAAGAGAGAGAGAGCGCGCTAGAGAGAGATATAGATAAAAAGAGCGGGCAAGAGAGATAAATAGATACAGAGAGAGAAATAGATAGGGCAAGAGAGAGAGATCAAAACATCTGGATACAGAGAGAGGAGGTAGAGTTCGCGTGAGAGATAGATATTTGTGTACATATATCAAGAGAGCGATAGAGAGAGCAAGAGAGAAAGTTATAGGTAGATATATGAAGAGCAAGAGAGATTCAGAGAGAGAAAGCAAGCGAGAGACAGAGAGAGAGAGAGAGGAAGAGCAAGAAAGATACAGAAATAGAGAGAAAGAGTAGGAGAGACACAGAGAAAGAGAGCGAGAGAGAGAGAGACGGACGGATATACAGAGAGGAAGAACAAGTAAAAGATAGAAAGATAGATAGATAGATAGTTAGATAGATAGATAGAGAGAGAGAGAGAGAGAGAGAGAGAGAAAGAAAGAGAAAGAGAAAGAGAGAGAGAGAGAGAGAGAGAGAGAGAGAGAGAGAGAGAGAGAGAGAGACGGACGGACATACAGAGAGGAAGAACAAGTGAAAGATGGATAGATGGAGAGAGAGACGGACGGACATACAGAGAGGAAGAACAAGTGAAAGATGGATAGATGGAGAGAGAGAGACGGACGGACAGACAGAGAGGAAGAACAAGTGAAAGATGGATAGATGGAGAGAGAGAGACGGACGGACATACAGAGAGGAAAAGCAAGTGAAAGATGTATAGGTGGAGAGAGAGAGACGGACGGACACACAGAGAGGAAGAACAAGTGAAAGATAGATAGATGGAGAGAGAGAGAGAGAGAGGGAGACGGAGAAAATTACCGACAGACAATCCACGGGCATCGAAAGAGAGAGAAAGAAAGAAAGACGAGCCTCACGCTCCAAACCAGCGACGAAAAACCCGAGCCGAAGCCACCCGCAGACGACGAACCCTTCCCCCTCGAACCTGCACCTTCACCTCTCCGGCGCACTTGGGACACCTCGCCCGATGCCTCAGCCACCGTCCAACGCACTCCCCATGATAGCAGTGGCCGCATCCCAGCCGTCGGATCACCTCCCCGTCTTCAAACTCCGCCAAGCAAACCGCGCAATCGCCCTCCCTCTCCTCCTCCCCCGCCTTGAAAACGAAGCTGTCTATCTCCTCTATCTCTATCTCCGTCAGTCCGCCGGGGGGGCCGCCGGCTAAGCGGCGGAGGCCCTTGGAGGCGGCCACAACGGCTAGAAATCCGCCGGCGGCGATGGCGAGGGGGACGAAGGTGACGAAGGCGACGATGAAGAGGGCCGCGGCGGCTTCCTTGGCCATCATACGCCACGCCTGGCCCATCCCCAGCAGATAACGCCGGGGAGGGGCGCCGGAGATGGGCTCGTCCTCGGCGCGATGAAGGGGAGCCTCCATTGACTTCCTCTACGTGGGTCCTTCCCTGGGTGCTGATATAACGTTGGAATCTCCTCCGGTTTTATCTCTCTCTCTCTCTCTCTCTCTCTCTTTCTTTCTCTCTCTCTCTCTCTCTCTTTCTTTCTTTCTCTCTCTCTCTCTCTCTCTCTCTCTCTCTCTCTCTCTCTCTCTCTCTCTCTCTCTTTCTTTCTTTCTCTCTCTCTCTGTCTCAACCCCGGGACAATAAGGGCAAAGTAGGAAGGAAACCCAGTGGAGGCTCCCCTTGGTTTCCTTTTGTCCATGGATTAGGACAGGGAGATCGGACGGATGACGGGACATAGAATTATGCTCTCTGGACTGGCCTACTTCTTCGTCTATGGACAGAATAACCATCTCGTCTCGGGCCTTGGTTTCTGTTTATCAGTGGATTAGGGCCAGGAGATTGAACGGATGACGGGACATAGAATTCTGCGCTGGTCTCTGGACCGGGCGACTTCTTTGTCGATGGACGGTAGTGAATGTCCGTCCAACATCGGTCTGACATCAGGTATCAGACAACCAATATCAGATGTCGGGCGAAAATTGGGATGGTTTTTGGTACCGGATATCGAATGGATACCAACTGTCATGTGTAGAATGGATATCGGGATGGATATCAAACCGTTAAGGACAAGGTGGATCTCGGATACTGGATACCGATATCCGGATATTATGGACGGAATACTAATGGACAGAAAAACCATCTCGTCTCGGGCCTTGGACGGTGGATGGTACGGTTTATCTGTGCCGTGGGAATCAAGTGGGAGCTGAGAGGGAGTTGAAAGCGCGAGAGGGAAAGTCGAGGGGGAGCCTAGAGCTCAAAGGAGAAAGCCGAGCAGGATCCAAGGGATAACTATCTCGTCTCGGGCCTTGGACGGTGGATGGGACGGTTTTTCCCTGTCATGGGAATCAAGTGGGAGCTGAGAGGGAGCTGAAAGTGCGTGAGGAAAGTCGAGGGGAGCCTAGAGCTCAAAGGAGAAAGCCGAGCAGGAACCAAGCTATTTTTTTCATCCTGAACATC
This sequence comes from Wolffia australiana, assembly GCF_029677425.1. NCBI lineage: Eukaryota > Viridiplantae > Streptophyta > Magnoliopsida > Alismatales > Araceae > Wolffia > Wolffia australiana. Next base: position 7,438,899 of record NC_135838.1, read on the forward strand.
GAATGGGAGAATTTCTCTGACTGGATAAGATGTGGACGAAAGTAATTTGAATGAGACTAACTCTGGATGGGATGGTTCGGAGGAACCTTTATAGAGTGGGATTATTTTCACCCTATCCCATCCTTCGTCTTCGTCCTGCACGATCATACACTATGAGTAAGCTCTTGGGTCTATTGGGATTCTCAAATGACCAGGTTATTTTATTTGTATCTGTAGAAATATATTTTTTAGAATCATTTGATAAGGTATAATATCTCTTAGAGGGAAAAGAAAATTGCAGACTATGTGGAACTACATCTATTTGACTCTCTGGGTTATTTAGATTATTGAACTGATTTGAAATTTTTTTATAACCATTGAAAAAATAACCTTCGATCAGTAATCCGGGGACTTTCACCAACTTTTTTATCATCCCATGGAAAGGGGTAAATTAAAGAATTCACAGATATAAGTTGATAAGAAACCATTAAAAACAAAAAATATTATAAGTTTGAAAATATTTTTATGGGTTGATAGTATGATTTTCTTGATTTTTTTGGTACGTATAGAATTTTCTGATTAAATTCGTAAAGAAAATAAATTTTCTAGAAAGAAAATATAACTTTCATTTATTAACTTTCATTTATTAACTTTCATTTATTATATTTTATGAATGGTTTTCTGATTTTATCCAACTTTCTTGTATTTACAGATGTTTCAGAAATTATAATTATAAAGAAAAAAAAAACTATAAGGTGGAATCTATATATTCAAAAATTCAAATGTTTTAAGCAGTTTTTTGTATTTTTTGTATCATCTAAACTTTTGTGGTACTCTGTAAATTCATGCCATGGATCAAGGAGGAGAGAGCAACTTTTGGATGGTTGGGAGTGATTCAACTTTTGATCGTGATTTTGAACGATCCAAAGGAGTTTTAGGCTGAAATTGTGAGTACATATTGATCTCTCTATATAATTCTATACCATCTGAGATATAAATACACATCCCCCCCAATATTTGTAAAAAAAACTCTTGTAACTTATTCTTGATTTCAGTCAACATACTGATTTGATAATTTTTTCTGAGGGGGGACCATCTCACTACCTGAACCACGGGACACCAACAACCAACCGTGCAGCCCGAGCCGATGCCCATGACCCTGACATCAAGAACTCACGGTCGTGAGCGTTGATTTATTTCTCGTATTTTCTTTTATTTTCTTGTATAACGATCGGATGTGCCATTGTGTTTGGGCCTCATCCACTGTTCTTCATTTTCTTTGTTTTGATGTACGTTCAAGGGGAAATCTCCCATCACGAGACGGTTTTCGTCGTTCGGCCCAATTGGGCATCCTACCTCCCCTATATAAAGGGATAGGATGCCCGAGGAAGCCTTGGCGTTTAATTGAAATTTGAAAAAGTCTTCTTCGATTGGGCTCCCGCCTCCTTTCTTTGGGAGTTTATCTTTACCATTTTCTAAATAGAGATTGTGGGAGCTTTGTCCGCACGTTGCCAGATTCACCATGTGGAGATCACTCTGTTGAAGAACCACTCCTTGCTGACTTCTTCTCCCCTTATCGTTGTTGTTGCCTCATCTTCTTGGATAAGTTCAAGAAAGTCGTGTCACCTCGACCGCTGGCCTACAAGAAGCACACTCTTTGCTTCCATCTGTGCGTGCCCACGATGTGCTGCCATCCCCAACAGCTGTTGTTTGCCTCATTTCCCCAAGAATCCTTTTTTTAGGTGGACGACCTTCCAAGAACGCCATTCTTGGGCCTTTCTTGTAGCTTCTTGGAGCCTTCTTGGAGATTCTTGGAGCAGATGCAAGAAAAGTCCCTCTCTTGAAGCTTTCTTGGAGCTTATTGTAGTTTTCTTGGAGCTTCTTTGAGCAGATTCAAGAAAAGAACCTCTCTTGGAGCTTTCTTAAAGCTTCTTAGAGCAGATTCAAGAAAAGGCCCTATCTTGGAGCTTTCTTGGAGCTTCTTGGAGCATATTCAAGAAAAGGCCATCTCTTGGAGCTTTCTTTGATCTTCTTGGAGCTTTCTTGGAGATTATTGGAGCAGATTCAAGAAAACGCCCTCACTTTGAGTTTCTTAGAGCTTTCTTGGAGTTTCTTGGAGCTTCTTGGAGCTTCTTGGAGAAGATTCAAGAAAACGCACTCTCCAAGAACACACAGCCTGCAACAAGCATGCTGGTCTCCTGCGCGCCACCGTCCCAGCTCCATTCTTGGCAATCGCCTCTCCGCCTCGTCGCCAAGAACACTTTGGGTCAGCGATCCCACTAGGTTCTACCGTTTCCCAACTTTAAATTTGTGGTATTATTACTTCTTTCAGTGCCGTCTTCCCCTACATGCTCTTGTGCCTAGTATCAACATTGAAATATAGGACTAGCCACCTACTTGTTGAGAGGTAGGGATTTCTTGAGGTAGAGATTAAGCTCACTATCAATGGAGGTCGTGGACACCAGTGAATATCACGTATCCCTCACTACTTAGTATGTCTAGTTGGTCAGACTTGGTCATTCAGAGTTTGACGTGGACAAGCACACTCCCGATCCTTTAATTGATCATGATCTTTGGCAGCAGTTGTTGCTTATTTGTCATTAAATGTCACCGTACTATGTATTCATCTTCCTAGTTACATATTATATTGACGTCTTACTGTGTTGTAACACGAGCCAACCGATTCCGGCGTTCTCCATGTTACATCATTTAGATTCTAAGAGGGAAAGATTGGAGTGGCATTCTGATCAAGAACGATGAAAACAACACACCAATCATGTTGTTGGACACATGAAGATGAGGTTAGTGTGATCTTCATCTTTTTCATTTTAATGTCTTCGTCATCCATGTGATGTTAACATTGTCAATAACCTTGGTATTTACCATCATCATGGATGCCGCCACCAACTTTCCTGCTCGTGATCACCTACCGGCCTATCACCCCTTATTTGTTCACCGATTTGTATCAGTAATCATCTTATCCACAATCAGTGATGATAAACTCACCCATGAAGTGCATTCACAACGCCGCTATCAACTGTCACTAGACAGTGGCAAAGTCCTTGCTATCTTATTTAATCAGAGTTAAATAACATTTTTGCTTTCAAATCCTAGAAAATTCTTAAACTTACTTTATAAATGTGGAAAATATGATTAATTATGATAAATAATTTCCCAACTTCCAATAATTATGTTGAATTCTTTTTACTATTTTGCTTTTATTCAATTGGATGAAAATAAAGTAATCCTAGCATCCTAAGTCCTTGAGTTCAATCAAATTCTTCTCCTCTCACTTTGTATCTCATCTTAGATTTCTGCTCACACCTTAATGTTGGCGGCCTAGTGCATCATATTTCACAGATGCATTCTTGTTCTAAAGAGTGCTAGAGACACTAAGTTGAAATTTGATTAAGATTCTTGGAAAAAAGCACCACTTGGTCCTTCGATGGTGGCTCCCTATTCTGGTGGAACTACTCAACAAATGAATAGCTAAAAATGCTCAAATTTGAAATGGCCAAAACTGCAGATCCCATGGGAGGTTTTGGCTGAAATTTTGTGGGGAGATCCACCTCTTATTTCTCTTTCCATAACTTATGGTTGATCCTATTAATAAATCCGCAAATTATGCTCTTCTTATACTTGATTTTGCCTTTGTCCATGTGGGGGACCTTGTGAAACAAAGGTGTATGAGTGCCAATTTAGGATTTCTCATCTTTCGAAAAGTGAGTTTCTTCCATCTCTTTATCTATCTTCATGTCTATGCAACACGCCAAGGTACTGGCCACAATATACGGGTCCATGAAGAGGGATTAATGCTTGGGAGCATCACCAAAGGAAGAGGTAAGTCCTAAACACTTAATTAGGATCTTTATTCTGTTTCCCCCATCTTTCTATCCATTCCACATTCTCATATCACTTCACTCTTTGTTATAAGTTATTAAACCCTATCAATAGGGATTAATAGCTTATACCACCCATTCCTAGTTAGGGTTTTCAAAGGAAACCCCAAATTAGGATTTCTTCATCACATCCATTCATTCCTCTCATCCTATTCTCACTCCACGATTTTAATACTATCATAATCTCTGCAAGAAGTTCATAGCTCTTATGAGTAGAATTAAGAACTTATACATATAATTAATTTAATTAAAATTTCAATATATATAGTATCTTTTCTTTCCACGCTCTCTCATCTTAACCAATTTCTTAATCATTAATTTTTTCTAAATATCAATATTAATCACAAAGCCTTATCTGTGCTTTGGCCCCTCACTCACCAATTTACATCATTAATAAGTGAATTAGGGTTTTGTGTAAGTCTCAAAATTACACATCGACTAGGCTAACAGCCTAAATTTGACTTATCACATCTTATTTTATTTTTCCATGTATTAAGCTAAAATTTTTTGACATGTTTTAAATTTTGAATTCTCTGTGGTTTGATTACAGATGTATAATTAAGATTGTTTAGACTCATACTGATTACACACGAGATATGTTGTGTCGGAGGTGATCCAGTAAATTTTTGGTTTGTTATGTGATTTTTTGGGATCATACATTTGCTCACATAGAACAGGGCTACGAGTGATGAGTACGGAGTGTGTCCACATGAAATGGTGATTTGGATCTTAATATTTGTTATGTGGTGATTAGAGAGTATTAGATAGAATAATTATAAAACATGTCATAGTGAGACATAGGAATGACAAGATAGGAAAATGATATGTACTAAATTTATAAAAGTTATGACAGTTAATAAGGGCAATAGTAATGGTCCATGAGTAAGATGACTTTAAAACACGATGATTAGATAAGAGTGTAGATGCATAGGTAGAAAAGTTTGTGTTGCCAGAAGTATTCATGTATGTTAGATAATGTCAGGATGAGGAAAAATGGTGATATAAAGGGCATGGGATAGGAGTTGATGATAATACAGATGGATGATAATGGTGATTATGGATACAAAGTTAGATGGAGAGATAGATTTTTATATGGATATGTAAATTTAGGTGGGTACACTGCCATTCCAAACCAAGAGAAGGACATTATCCTGCTAAGGTAACAGCCCACATGGTACTAGAATGTGGGTTTTAATGGCCAAATCTCTTTAATGATACCCATGAGTTTTATTTTAAATGTTTTTCATGTCAAGATTTTACAAATATAAATAAGAGAGATCACATGTCCTTTAAGCTCATCTTAGAGGTTGAAAATTTTGATTTATGGGGAATCAATTTTATGGATCCATTTCCTAAGTTAAGTGGATATGTATATAATTTAATGGCTTTTGATTATGTTTCAAAATGGGTAGAAGCCATTTCCCCTATAACAACTAGTAGTAAAATTGTGATTGATTTTGTAGAGACACATATTTTCTATAGAATTGGATGTTCAAGGGTAATTATTAATGATGGAGGCTCTCATTTCAATAATTTTAATTTCTTCATATTTTGATAAAACATGGAGTTCATCATAGAGTCTTCACCCCATATCATCCTCAGGCCAATGGTCAAGTTGAATTATGCAATAGGTAAATTAAAAAGATTGTTCGAAGGATAGTTAAACCCAATGAAAATGACTGGCCGCTTAATTTAAATGAAACATTATGGGCATATAGAAATGCTTATAAAACACCACTAGGAATGTACCTTTTTAGGCTTATAATTGGACAACCATGTCATCTATCACTAGAGTTAGAGCATAAAGCACTTTGGGCAACTAAATGTTTAAATATTTCTATAGAAAAAGCAGGAAAAGCCAGGTTGTTCCAACTACAAGAGCTTGAAGAAATCCGGAATGAAGCATATAAGAATGCCAAGATTTAAAAAGCTATGATGACGGTCTTCCATGACAGCAAAATTAGGAGAAGAAATTTTGAGTTTAGCCAAAAGGCATGGTTTATGGGAAAAGACTCAAGCCTTATATTCAGCATGATCATATCCAAGATCCCATTAACATCGGTTTAGAGAATTCACCTGATGCAGCAACAAACCATCACCAATAGCCTACTAAGTTTCCCTTTACCTTTTTGTTTTATTTTATTTCTGTTCTGTGTTTTCTTTTACAGGTCACTAGGTCATACTTTTATCAAAACAAGAGGAGAAGGAGATGCTAAAAGCATAACAACCTGCTTGAAGAAAATACAACACCTACTGTTTGTTATCCCTCAACCTTTTCCTTTTTTATTTACATTAACATTGAGGACTATGCAATAACGAGGTATGGGGGAGTGTTTTTCACATTGCGTTATTCATGTCATAAACATCAAATTCTTTTAAAAAATTTAAACTCTCACTCTTTTTGAATAGAAAAAAATTATGGACAGGTCATTTTATCTTAACTGTAGGGAAAACTGTATAAGTATAAGCCTCTAGAGCACCTCATTATCTCATCATGGGTGGATAGCAACTACAATTTTGAATGATATGCGGTCAATTTTCACAATGGCTGGGTACATGGCTGGGTGAAATCCCGAACTGAAGAGTCAAAGGGGTGTATATCTCATGATCCTTGAGGTCTTAGAGATGAGTGAATTTGTGTGACCCCCACTCTACAGCACTCAAACTTAGCCAAATCTACTTTGCCGTGGCCAACTCTAGCTCAACCTTATTTCAAATAGGCTTATGTTTATCTTTAAGTCATGAGCACAAAATCCTTTATTTTATTCGTACCAACTTCAAAATTTGCTGTCCTTTAGTAACATCTGCCACTTTTCAGTCTTCATCCACCTTTGACCTAGCCCCACTTCAAATGACTAGAAGGGAACCTATTCTTCAGACTTACCTTTCTACTTAAGAAATGCCTCACCTCCCAAGTATCTATCTTATTTTTCAAAAATAAATGAGCATGACACTCATGCTTTCCTATGATTTTAAGTCTCATTCCAATAAATATTCAGACTGCATACTATTAATCTGTTCTTCTGTTAGATCCTCTAGAAGTAATACATGGAAACATTTTAAGCGTGTCAAATGATAACTATGCAGTTCAGTTCATAAGAATTTTCCTTCTTACTTATGCCTAAAAAAAGAAAGAAAAAAATTGAAATATAAGAAGAAGAAAAAAATTAAAATTAGCACGGGGTTGTTTATTCTCTTTCTATGAGTTGCCTAGTAATCTAAAATACAAGGTAACTAGTTGAAATGGAGCTTGAAGAAGAACACATCGGTTGGAAATTGATTAGTGATACTTTAGATGATCTCTCATGTCCTTCTATCCTCCATCTTTCATCCCAAAATATTGGGAGATAGTCTTTCTAAGTAGAAAAATCTTTGCACTTATTTTACCCTACATTCTTGCACTTAGAGTAGATAGGTGGTCTTCATTTTTCTATTTTTTATCGATGAACCACTCAAAATTTTGTTCTCATTAAAGAAGGAGAATTGTACTGTTTATCTTGGATAGTAGGAAAGTCACTCTCGAGGTAGTCGCCACCCAAGGGAGAGAGTGTGAGTAAGCAATGAGTGGTGTGAGGCTAAGTTAAAATGTCTGAAGTGAGGAAACCCCAGGTTCATGATGTTGAACCCAGAGATAAGTAAGACTGTCACTCTCATGACCACCATCTCATCCCGCATCCCTAGAAGTTGGCTATGCATTTCTCCGAAGATTTAAATTCAATTATTGGAGGGAAGTATTCATACTAGGTGAATAGTAAGATTATAGCACTTCATACAAACTACTTCCATGCATTTAAAAATAGCTGAACTATCCAAAGTTCAAATTTAAGGATATTGTTAGGGGACTAGCAATAATTTAAGTTTGGAAGTATTTGATGAATCAAATAGTAGGTGCTAAAGGACATGTTTGGGTTAAAATTTTAATGACTAATAATATTTAGATTTATCATTTAAACATGATTTAGCACTGAATTCATGAAATTGAACTAAATTAGTAATTTAGTATTTATAAGTATTTTTTTAGACTAATCCCACTTGACTCTATTAGTCAAGTGGAATGAATCTCACTTTTCTTTTAGAGTTTTTGACAGTTTCAGGGTTAGGTCCCATTTGAGGGTTATTGGGCTTAGGGAAAGAGGTTCAAGAAGGCCCAACCACGTTCAGAGCTCTAGGAGTGGCCCAAAGTTGCAGCTTGCATGATTTGAGTGAGCCTAATCTAATTAAGGCCAAATCATCAAAAAACAAAAGCAAGCCAAGTTTGTGACCATAATGAGGAGGAATCAAAGGACTCAAACCCGATTGGAGGACACATCTTTGCCAAGATTGAGGCTGCAAAAAAGATCTAGACCATTCAAGACCTTGGGAGATCCAAGGGTCATCATTTCCCTCTATTACCTATATAAACCCCCCATAATCCAAAGTTATACTCACTCTTGTTTCAATATAAATCTAATATTTAGTGGCCTGCCTACAATTGTTCCTGAGTCCGTTTTTATTTAGTGAGAGTTGGGTAGAGCAGAGGCATCTCAGAGCAAGAGTTTCTGGAGAAGGGAAAGAGTCATGATTCATGGATATTATGAGGCTGTCAAGCCAATCACACTACCATGTTTATTTAAGTCCATTGAATTTTACGTTCATTATTATTCCGTGTGATGTTTATAATGAAGTCCATGAATACGTGCAATGACTTAGTGAATTATGATTAGATCATAATACAATGATCACTGATCTTTAAACATGTATTCTAAATATTCCTATTCGATGGATAGTCGAGACGAACATCGAATTATCCGGATTGAATAGCACTAGCTGATCTTACTTATACGACAAGTATAGCTGATCTTGTGGCTATTAGTGTGACGACACTAAGGACAGATAGTGGGTGCTTTTTGGAGAAAGAGTTCACTGAATTGATCCGTATGAATCCCTGAATGGTATTATACCTAAATGTCAATCAAGTTGATTCAAGTCACGGTTGTATAAGTGATCCATCGACGTGAGACACCACGGACATCTCGCGAGTGGACGACTACATTTTGACTATGACTTACGAGCTTCTAATCATGGGATTCAAATAAGTTATAGATCGGATGTAGTAAGAAGCTTACATAGATGATTGAGTGGTCAAGATTGGATCATCCGCCCTCGGTATAAGAGGAGATTGACTCGAGGAAGATGATGTAGCAAAATCCCTGGCCAGGGTGATGAGGATATTGGAGAAGGCATTCTCCAATGATCCCCGTTACGCATCAATACTAATCGAATGACAGATTTGGGTTTGATGATAAATCATATCTTAAGTCATTTGAGAGTCTCGCGCGGATGATGAATTATACGTACACACTAACCGATGACGGTAAAGGTTCCATGGGAGAGTTCGAGACTACTCGGTATCTTCTAGAGCACGAGGTGTAGCTTGGCACCCCACGTGCTGGAAACTTAACCTATCGATTGGGTTAAATCGATCCTTATTTAATTAATCTATATGTTGATATAGTTAATTAATAAGGTTGGTCAATAAATCTTATTGGGCCATTAAAGTTATTAACTAGAACGATACATGGGCCTAGAGGGTCACACGCACAAGGTCATAAGGGCATTGGTGGATATATTTTACATTGGAGGGTTTTTGAGAAAAACCTTAAGTGAAATATAAAGAGGGAAAGGGTCTCATTTGAAGCACCCATACAAGCTTAATTTGAGAGCCTCTCCCCTTTTCCACTCTCTTCTCCACTCATCCAAGGAAGAGTGTCTTCATGGTGAGGAGATCTTCTAGATTTTCAATAAGAGTTGAAGAAGAAGACGTGGAGATCCAAGCACCAAGTGATCACGTGGATACTTCTAGAGGTCGGACGCGTGAACGTCTTCAAGGTTTAAAACTTCTAAAAAAATATATTTTAAACTGAAAATTGACTAACTATTACTTTGCTATCTTAGGATCGACCCTTACTCTCCCTAGGCTAGCAAGGTTTAAAACTTAACCAATATATAATTATATGAAATCAAGAGAATCTATTCTACCCTGGAAAACAAGTTTTTGTTAATATAATGAAGTAAAATCTATAAAAATACCCAAATACACAGAAATAAGAATATTTGAAACTAAAAATACTAATTATTTTGGGCTTGATAACATGCACACATAATCACTGTAATACAAATAAACATAAAAAAATCATGATATGTTCTTTATAATTAGTATGTTATCATGTAGTGGATGTATTTTTTATATGAATAGTTACATGACTATATAAAACCAAAATATCTGGTTTTAGATATAGTGGCTTCAAGACTACTATGGATTGTTTCATTAAAAACTTCTCATAAGGAGAATACACTATATCTGCTCAATGCCTCATAAATAGTTACAAGATCAACCATCATCCTCATAAATAGTTTTCCTTCTATATAAAGATTAATGTATTTCAAGAAGATCCCATTAGTTACGACTACATGGTTTCATGCGGATACTTAAATTATATGTGATGTCATCCAAACTCACTTATTATTCCACATACATGGATATTTGAAGAAAAGTTTAACATCAATATCAAGAAATTAATTTATAATAATGGATTCAATGATTTTTAGATGTGCAGTTAGCTTGTAGGCCATTAAATTGCATCAGGCTAAACTAGATAGTTTATATATAATGGGGTTATGTCATAACACATTACATGTTCTTGACACTTCTTGTTGTATTTTAAAATAAATAACTGATGGCCTGGTCCTATGTTATGACTCATTACATGGTGTGGAAACTTTTTCTTGTAATAGTCTTAACTAAATCTGATTGGACTCTTTGTAAGGGGCCCATCATGGCCCCATATAAGGCCATGATGGGCACCAATTCTCGTCAGATCTGGAATTATTGTGTGGCAGTTAATTATGTTTTTAGGTCTCATCAAGAGAAGAGAGGGAGAGGGAGGAGAAGAGGAAAGAGGGGTGGGGAAGAAGAGGAAGACGAGAAGAGGGAGAAGTCAAGGAAAGAGACAAGGTGAAAGGGGGAATAGGGCGCAAGGGGGGGTGTCCACCCCAATCGATTTGTTCCGCCCGAATCAGTCTCTTGTTACATCAGTGTCATTTTGTCCCTTTATTTTTGCATCACTCTCCTCCAGGCACGCACTCACGCTGGTCACACACGATCGTGTGACTGTCTTGCCGTCCGCATTACTGAGTGCCGACAATGTTCATTTCCCACGTCAACTTGGACTTGCGGATCCGGTTGTCATGCGCAATCACACTGTCGCTTACTGGACATCATTGGCAAGTGTTACGGTATCTGTATGCTCGACGGTGTTGACCCACGCCTCAAATCGCTTGATCCTCCAGACGGCCCATGCGATCGACTTTGACGGCATCTGACCATCCTTGTAGCCTGCGGTATGTTCAAGCCATAGGACCATCTACAGCACCCGCTGATCCATTAAAGGCACCTTCCCTCGAGGTTGGCTGTACTGCCTGGCTGCAGAGGCCACACAACGTTGTGATCTCAACTATGCAAGATCTAGGAGGGGTAGTGGAAGCATTCCAATTGGCAATACCCCTTGCGTCAATCCAACCATCCGGACAATGCCATCATTGACTAATTAGTCGCCTTGGACGAAGTTTCCTGGACGACGCTACACCAGTGTGGTCCTACGCTGTCCCTCAACAAGTAAACGTAGGCAGCAACACAACATACCAGTGTGCGTCACCTTTACACTGTCCACCCCTTGGACTGTTTTAAAGCATTCCCACACACTACCGCTAATGTCAGCGCCGATGTGCATCGATTTTGATGCCCACCCACAAGTGGCATAGCTGCATTACAAGCCTGCGCCGTGTCCAACGTCGCCGCATCCGGTGGTCAATCTGTTGTTGCTGTCACACCAACACCCTCATTGTGGTTGGACTTGCCACACCACACATCCACCGTCTGCTCGGTGGTGTGTTTTCCTTTACTTCAAAGCCTGCTGCTTCCCCCAAGGCTGTCGTGCTGCCCGTTTCTGCTCGCTGTTGTTTGGTACTCCGGTCTACCATCACATCTCCCATATCGGGTTGGACCGATTGCTTGAGCTGACTCACCGCCGCACGCCTCACATCATCATCTTGCTCCTCACCTTCACTCTCCTCACACCCGCTCTAGTGATGCACCAACGCCGGCTGTTGAGCTACTTTTGTGCTACCTCCGGCACGCCTCCACTACTCCATGTCGCACCAATCCCGTGCCCTTGACGAAGACATTGACGATGAATGCCACCACCGAGGAGGTATGCCATTCCCTTAGCTCAACAATTATATTACGTCTTGCAGTAAATTTTTGGCTGCACTCCACCGTGCTCGGGTTAGTTTAAGAGAGAGAAAATTATCAAGAAAACTACAATTTGAGCAAATTCCCAAGTACGGGTTGAGCCCGTTCGTTATGTGCACGCTCCTATGGAATTATTCCGTTCGGTGCTGTAGTTGTAGTCGTCACTCCGACGAGGGTCAGAAGGTCACCATCATCATCATCAGTCGCCCGGCATGGAGCTCTGGACTCGACAAATTTCCCACAAGTCGGACCTGCACGTACATTCCACCTAGGTCATTTTCACTCACGTAGTTACATTCCCGTTAGGGAATTTACCCGCCGGACGATGTCCTTGACGACGTCCGACATCAAAATTTTGGCCTTTTGAAGTACCCTCGTGATCAAGTTGGATCTCCACTTCTTGAAAATCTTAAACATCTTCTAACCATGAAGACTCTCTTCTTGGTTGAGTGAAGGGATCAAAATGGAGAAAAGGGGGGACTCCCAGCTTTGGCTGGCCTAGGTGCCTAAGATGGTTGAGCTGTCCCCTATTTATATTTTACTTAAGAAATTTCTCAAAACTCTATCAAGTAAAACAATATTCACCAATGCCCTTATGTTCTTATGTGTGTGACCCTCTAGGCCCATGTATCACCCTACTATTCCCTTTAGTGGGCCAATAAAAAATATTACCCAACCTTATTCATTAACTACGTCAACATATAGGCTAATAAACTAAGGATATATTTAAACAAATTGATAGGTTAAGTTTCCAGCCCATGAGGTGCCAAGCTACACCCCATGCTATCGAAGATATCAAGTTGTGTTCAAACTCTGTCACCGAACCTTTACCCTCATCATTTATCTTCAATGTTCTGGGATTTTCTGCATCGTCTTCCATGAGTCAATCTCCTCTTATACAAAGGGTGGATGATCCTATCTTGACCACTCAATCCTCTCCACGAGCTTCTTACTACAGTGGATTTATGGCTTGTTTGAATCTCGTGTTTAGAGACTCGTAAGTCATAGTCAAAATATAATTTTCCATCCATGAGAATTCCTTGGTGGCTCAGGTCAATGGATCATTTATATTACCATACCATGAATCAACTTGATTTACGCTTAAGTATAATACCATTTCTGAAGTTTTTAGATCAATTTCATGAACTCTTTCTCCAAAGAGCCCCGCTATAAGTCCTAAGTGTCAGCACACTAACAACCACATGATCAACTATGATGATCATATCAGTAGGATTAGCAAGTGCCATTCTAAACAAATAGTTTGATGTCCATCTCGACTATCTATCTAGTATAAATATTTAGAATACAAGTGATAACTGTATTATTATCTCATCAGAAATCACTAGGTGATTGTACATGCTCATGAACTTCATTATAAACATTACACTGTAATAATAATGAATAAATATTTTATTCAATGAACTTAACTAAAACACGGCGGTGTGATTTGGCTTGAAGGCCACATAATATCCATCAGAAATCAACTATTCTTAGTTAATACTGTGACCGAATCTAGGTGATGCAGTCTCGGACATCGTCCGGTCGTCACCGAGTATGATGGCTCAGTGGCGATAAATGATAAGTATCGGGTAACGGCGTTGTCGTCATCCGACGGTACCCTAACGGGTATGTAACTACTTAGCAATGAATGACCTATGTATCGTACTTGTAGGCTTCGACTCGTGGGCGACGCCGAGCTCCTAGCTTGGACGGGTCGCCAAGTGATGGCGATAGTGGCCTCTCAAACCTCGTCGGAGCGATGAGGACGTCTACGGCCGAACAGACTCTATCCATTGGGCTCGCACGTAGCGGACGTACCCGTCCGTACAGGTAAGACAATGAATGATGTAGTTTTCTCTCGTTTAACCTCACTCACCTACCTAGCCCGAGTGCAGTAGAGTCGAAAAAAATACAATACAAGTGGTAAATAAATGAGCGACAGGGAGTACTGTGTACCTCGACGGCGTGGCTTGTAGTGCGGTGATTTGTTGACGGTCGGCGGTTGGAGTGGGTTCAATGAAGGGCGCCGGAGAGATCACAGCAGCTTGACGTGCAGCGAATGGTGCGGAGCTTTCGTAAAGATTGGACGTTGAGGAGGGTGACGGTGGCGGCGGCGTTGGCGGTTCAAACCGGAGGGCAGTTCTGCCAGGCAGCTTGAGCAGTGCAGCGCCAACAATGGGGCGGCAGATCAGTTGGATCGGTTGAACGGATCATTCAGACCAGGCAGTTCGATCGGCCAGGGTTGGTCGGACCAGTCGGACTGGTCGGTTCGATTGGCCAGCTCAAATCAGCGGATTGGGTTGGTCGAGTATGCGGACCGATCAGATCGGTAGAACGGGTCGGGTCAAACCAGCTGAATTTCACCGACCAGTTACCTTGAAAGACCGAGTCGGTCGTGGATCGTTCGACCACGATCGGTCGGCGCCACTGATCGGGCGAAGAGTCAACCGACCGAAAGGTCAGTTGGGCTGCGGTTCCCAGTGGCGGGGTCGGTCGGTGAGGGCGACTGGATCGCGGCCTCAAGCGGTGGCGAGTCAGGAGGAGGGGATGTCGCTAGTCAGAGGGGTTGACGGGCGGCATCAGGGCCCTCACGGCGTTGGCACGTGCGGCGGTGGGCGCGGGCGCACGGGTCGACGAAGTGGCGACGACCGGCAGCGCTCGCGGCTGAGTGAGCATACGGCGGGCAGTGTCGGCTTTCTTGGGGTGCAGCGGCAACGTCGGCTGCACTGACGACGAGGGTTTCTCTCCTTTTCTTCCTGATCCTCTCTTCTTCCTTCTCTTTTTTTCCTTCTCAAACGAGGAAGGAGACATAGAAGTTGTTCGATAAAATGCCTCTTTGAAACTTCTGGTCTAATTTTCTTAGGGCGCCCTCTCTTCCCTTATAAAGGGGAAGGGATGGGCCCTAAGTGGGCTATAAATGGTCCTTTGGGGAGCCCTTATAATTGGGCTTCCCCCGTTACAAATAAGAAGGAAAAACACATAATCAAAGGGAAATTAAGGGAGGAGAAAAGAGAGGGAAAGAAGGACGGGCAAGGGGAGTGGATCATAGGACGGCCCCTCCCCCTTGATGACAAAATGTGGACGAACAAAGACATTGTGAATGCGACAAAACATGAAAAAAATGAGACAAACCAGAACGGAAAAGACAAAAAACACGAGAGAGATAGACAAGAAACAAAAGGGTAACTCGAGCAGCTTCACCCGTTATTCAACGTCGAGGACGCGCGCGGCGCGGATTACGTCGATGACGACACTTGATGGCGTGCGCCATCACTAGGGAATCAACTCCATACATACTACTAAAGCTTACCCGCATATCAGCATCTAAAAGGGAAAATCTATTTACCACCAATTCTTTGCATAGTGTTTGGAAAAATATTTCATTCTTGGATCTCATAACAGTTCCATCTATACAATCATGAATTCCTCTTCTCTAAGAGCTATCTTTCTCAATTAATAGTAATTTTTTAGACATGTAAATTTCATATCATACAAACCTTTAAATACTGGGATAACACTTTAAACCAGTCATCACTATCACTTATTGTACATGGAAATACTTTCATCTTGAGGCTAGGAAATTGAATTTTCCTTAACAATTTCAGATTTCATGCATCCATTAACTCTCAGTATATTCCTTTGGACATTATGAAGGAGGTCTATGGAATACAGGTTAAGATTCATAAAATTATATTGAATCCTAATTTTTTTTGTTTTTTGCTAATGGGGAATGGAACTTTTTGTATTCCATAAACCATGCGTGAGGGAGATTTTTCTGCCTTATGTAAAAGTTTTTAATGAGCTTAGTGAAATTGGACCCATTGTATTGATCCCATTATGTGTTGCATACAAATTTGAAGACTTGTAGTTGAAATACTGATAAAGAAGAAAAATTGTCTGTCTCATGTTAATTTTGTACTTGATTGGTCCGAAATCAAAATATTTAAAGTTCTTCGGATTTCCAACTATCCATAATGGTGCTGATTTTTTTTGGGTGAATATACCCCATTTAGAAATGACGTGTTGGAAAGTATGTCATACCTAAAAGTTTAAAAACATTTTAAACTACTGAGTCTAATCCTTCTAATGAACACACCTACTATTCCGCTTAAACTCTTGCATAGTGGAGTCAATCCACGTAGTACAAAACAGAACTTTGTAACTTTGTAGTTCAGTAATAATGGTTTTTCTCTATACTTTTAATCCGTGATAACATTTAGTTTCCAATTCCAGAATTTATATCATTCATAATACTTTAATACATATGGAAAAATATTTAAGAAGAATAATATAATAAAATTGAGTGACAATGCATGTACATGGAAAATAAAAGCCAAAGGTATCAGAGAGAGAAAGATAACGGGAGAAAGATAAGGGAAATTGTCATCATCTACGCTCACTATACTTCAGAAGCGCAAAAACGTTATTAATTTTTTAAGTCATGATAAAATTAATTTTGGGAATATGTTTTTCTCATCACCATCTAAAAGCTCTATATTTGTGATCCTCTAGCCAAACGTACAATTCTATTTAATACCTCTAATATCTTAATAGCCTAATTTTTCAACCTGATTAATTAAGTCAATTAACACATAGTTTAATTATCTAAATATTGATTGAATAGAACTGATAGGTTGAGTTGCAAGCTCATGGGGTGTCAAACTACACTTCATGTTCTTCAATATAGATTGATATATATCATTTCTTCATGGAGCTATTACCATCATCAGTTACTGGGTCTGTAAATTGATTCATCTTTAGGAGACTGGTAAGTCCAAATTTAGGAGTTTATGTCATTTTTTTTATTCAGACTTAAACAATAATATTTATGAAGTTTTTCTACTTAAATACTCCATAATTAATATAGGGAAAGTAAGGGGTTGATCCACAAAGAGGCAGAAATTCAATTTCAGAATTGTTTCTCAAGCTTGGGGTGAAGACAATGATTTAAAAAGTAAAACAATACAAATTTTGGGATATTTCTAGATTTTTAGGTAATTTTCATACTTCCTCATGATTTAAGTTAAAGCCAAAATACAAAGAAAAACATAAAATAATATTTTTACACTATTTTCTCTTAACAAAATAAATCATAAATAAATATGTTTAGATTTTTCTGGAATTAACTTTACACAAAAAACATTATAAATATTAAAAATGAGAGTTAGAGAATTTTAAAGAATTTTTTGGGTGTAAAAATGACTGTAAATTGATTATATGAATTTTCTGGGGTTTTCCTATGTTTTTTCAAAATTTGTAAATGCATAAAATAAATTTTCTGAAATTTCTATTTTTTCTAATTTTTTCTATTTTTTAATAATTTTTTAAATACTAAAAATATGGTATTTACCTACTCCGGCGATCGGCGGAGCGGCGGCAGCAGAGTGGGGGCGTCGGAGCGGCGACAGCAGAGCGGCGGCGGCGGTGGCAAAGCGACGATGGCAGAGCGTCAGCGGAGGAGCGGCGGTGGCAGCAGGCCAGATGGGTCGGCGGGCCTGGTGTAGCCCGTATAGGCTTGGCCTTAGCGGGTCAGCCTACTAAGGTTAGCCCAATTTGGCTAAGTGAAGACTTAGCCAAATGGACTTAAGCCTTATTGGGCTTAATCCAATGGTCAGGACTTAGCTGATTTCGCTAAATCCTGCACAGGGTTACCCTGTGATCTGCAGTGGTGTGTGCTGCCTGCACGCGGACTGGCGGGTAGAGGGCTGTCCCTGCCGCACGGGCACCGCACGGTGGTGGCTAGAGGACAGAAAATTTGAGTTTTGGAAAGGATAAAAATAATATTTTAATGCAATTTTTTTGGAATTCGAAGTAGGGAATGCTTGAGGATCTAGAGAGATATAAGCAGATATTTTAGAGGGAGAAATAAATGTTTCTAGAGAGATAAAATGTCCAAATGAGAGGATAGAGAGAGAAAATGAAGAGATAGTGAGAGAAAATGAAGAGATGGTGTAGAGAGAGTTTGAAAGGGAATTTGAAGGTGTAGATGAAGGAAATTTTTATGAAATTTTGAGGGGATGAACTGTGGATATGAATGAAGGTCTAGCGAGAGAAATAACAGATTATAAAGAGAGAAAGGGCCGAAATAAGGAGATAGATAGAGAAAATGAAGAGAGGGTGTAGGAGTTTGAGATAGAATTTGAATGTGCAAATGAAGAAGCTTTTTTATGAAATTTTTAGGGGAGTAACTAGGGATATAAATGAAGGACTAGTGAGAGAAAAAGCCCATTCTAGAGAGAGAAAGTAGAGAAAATGAGTATTTAGAGTGGGAAAGTGATGGATTTTAAGGGTAAATGGATAGGAAATAATGGAGAAAGAAGAAATCTAAGGTCCTAAATCCTATATGCAAGTTTACTGAGCCCTCAACGCTTCCTCTCAAGTATGGATCCTTGTATTTTGCCAGGATCAGGCATTTTCAATGAAAACAAGAGACGGGATAATGTGAAAACTTCAATAAACTTACATTAAGCAGGTTGAACCTGGATTCTGAAAAATTACTTATCCTGCTGGCCAGACACTTGCTAGAGCACATCCAGAATGAGGGCAAATGAGAGAGAAAAAGTCTATTTATACATTGGGAGAAGTATTAAAATACCCATTTGGGCATTTTCTATTATCTTTTCTTGCCATTTTGCCTCTTTTTCTCCATTGGTTGGGAGCTTCGCCTCGTAATCTTTAGCTTCTTTCTTTATATGGCTTTTGAGACCCCAATGGACAGGTCAGGTAGTGGCCCTTCTTCTTCAAATTTCTCTTTTGAAGGTCCACAACTCCACTTGATCCTTTCAATCCTCTTTGTAGAATCACTAAGCTCACATAAGTTCTCCGACTCTTTAAGAGTTATCATCTTCTCATTCGTGTAAATTGATGCACATGTGAAACTATAGAATACTCATCATTACTACAATTCCTTGACTTCAAAGAAGTCAAGGAGTTTAGTAAAAAATAACCATAATGTGCAAAAATTAGAATTTATAGCTAGTGCATAAATATTTAGTTAATTAGAGTGATAACATCACCTATGACCCGCGTAATCGGCTTGAAGGGTCGACGTGGAGGGGGACAGTCTTTGTCTACTGAGATCCACACCGTCGACGTGAACGCGCTGATCCGATTCTGCCGAAGGAATTCTCTAACACAAATAAGGTGGCTAATACTAAATTCACGTTTAAATTCAGTCGAAGGCGATGAGCAATCAAGAGTTTGACACAGAGAAATAATTAACTCTGTATTGAATAGGGAAGAAGATGGGACCATTTTTTGTGATCCTATAGATTGTGCTCCTGGATTTTGTCTTGGAGTAGGTAGACTCTGAGGCGTATTACGAGAGGTCTAACAGGAAATCCGTAGATCAACAGATTATAATGTGTTTGCCCTCATGCGCTTGACTGTTGTGGTTGACGATGGCACTACCGAGAAGGGTGGTACAAATTTCAGGAGTCACGTTCACAGGGCGGAGCAACTGATATCTTGCCCATGCTAGTGACAATCTTGTCTCACAAGGAGGAGCAGGGCAATCGCCCGAAAAGATTGATTGTAAACTTCCACCCACAGAGATACGTCTTCCAAAGGTTGGCGATTCTCACAGCAAGAGAAAAGCCACAACCAATACCCTATCAATCATCGCTTAAGAAGGACAAGAATGTGAAGCCATTCTTTCCCCAAACTGCCAATGTAAAATAACACGGCCAATAACAAGAGTCGTGCGACGATATTGGCTGCTGAAATTGTTTCTTATCCTTGTAGCAATCGAAACCAGTCGAGGGAGATAACAAATGGATCCAGGGTGAGACAGAGCTTCATAGATCAATGTAGATTCTGTGAATCTCTTAAATCAGACCCCGTGGAAGATCCGTCGGTGTAATGAAGAATCGAAATGCTTGAATCAGGGATCAGGTGTCCAGATCACCGTGAAGCGTTGAAGATGGAAATGTAAGGGCCGTCTGAATTTGGCGATGCTTGTCGTCAACGGTGATGATTTCGACAGGCTTTAGTTTCCAAAGATCATCGTTTGATCTTCGTCTTCAACTGGATGACCACCGTTGAGCGAGAATGGTCGGATTAAAGATCCGGTGATGAGAATGACTGGAGCCTTGAATCAAGGAGAAAATGACTGAATATTTGATGGTGTCGTCAGATCTCGTTCACCTTCAACTGTTGGGGAAGGCGTTCGATCAAAAACTACGGGGATGAGTCATAGCAGAAGGCAGCGTGCCTGAGAACTTTGTAGTGGAGAGAAAAACTTCAATTTTTGACAACTGAGATGCACAGAGTCTTCTTCATCTGATGGTGCACGCCATCAAGGATCATCGTCGACGTCGTCCGAGCCGCCCGACACCGTCATCGAAGGTCGGGTGAAATTGCTCGATTATCGCGTTTTGTTTTCATCATCCTTTCTCGTATTTGGTGTTTCATTTTTCCGTTCTCGTCATTGTGTTTTCGTCTCGTTAGCAACGTATCCCGTACATCCGTCATCGTCATGGCGAGGGGCCTGATATAATACGATCTGCCGGGATCGATTGGCTCGTATTACGCCACAAGAATTCGATGAATAATTTCGTGAATGATATGAATATATGACGATGAAGAAAATGTCGAATTAGCAAGACTTGGTCGTTTACAAGCAGGGAAGAAGACCCTGCCGATCAAGGGGAAGATATTGACCCTAGATCAAACTCCCAATGACCCTCTTGACCGACTAGACGACTACGAGGTAAGGGGCGTGTGACGACCCTAAGATGTTCGGCATTCAAATCAACGAATATCCTTTCAACCACAAAAATAAGATTCTATCTCTCGACGAATGTGGCTAACCCTATCCGTAGATTATATTGAAAGAGGGCAGCGGATGAGATAGGGGAAGACGACACTGAAGGCGGTAATAATACTGGGAATGACGGAGGGGAGACAAGAGGGTACCTTGTATGTCGATAGTCCACGGCGTGGAAAATGGTGTCTCGACGTAGTCAAAGGCGATGGGAGATTCCACATGGGTGAGGCACAACGAGGGCGGAGGATGGGGTTCTTGGCTTGTAATCACCCCAAGAATGCCTCTGGATCATGGCTTGTGTCGATTCTTAAATTTCTTGCGCAGTAGTTGATCAGGAACGCCAAGAAGGTGACGATTTCTTGAAGCCTTGATCGTTCTTGAGCGGTAGTAGATGAAGAATGCCAAGAAGGTGGTGGTTTCTTGAAACCTTGGGGTTCTTGAGTGGTAGTTGATCAAGAACTCCAAGGGGGTGGCGGTTTTCTTGAAATCTTGGTGGTTCTTGGTGGATGGTGATGGCGGCGGCGGACGATGGCGGCAGCGGGGATGATAGCCTCCAAGAAGGGGGTTCTTGAAAATAACCACCCAAGAAGTCTATGATAGAGGGTGTTTCTTGATCTTCTTGGATTGATCTTGGCGGAGGTCAATGGTGGCGGCGGACGACGGCGGCGGTGGGGATGATAACCTCCAAGAAGAGGTTTCTTGGACGTTTCTTGGGGACTAACAACCAAAGATTCCCAAGGAGAGGGCGTTCTTGCAGGAGGCTGGTGAAATCTTGGGGAGGAACAATGGCGACACATACCCAGAGTGATCTCGACGGTGACGGTTGACGATGCTTCTCCCTTGGTGACGCTTTCTTGAATCCTTGAGACCCTTCGGAGTGATTTCGACGGAGGGTTTCTTGGCTTCAAGAAGGGAGGAATTCTTGAATCTTTTAGCTTCTTCGGAGTGATCTCGACGAAGACGTTGATTGCGTTCCCACGGAGTGGTCTCGACGTGGGGGATGCGGGCTCTACTCCACGGAGTGGTCTCGACATGGGCGGGAATAGCCAATTCCCTCTACTCTACTCACTACGATAGGTGGAGACAAGAGTTGTAAAAATTCTTTCAACAAATGACTCAAATGTTCCTTGGGCATGCTATCCCCTTATATAGTGAGGATAGGTGCCAAGTGAACGTGGGGAGAGGATGAACCGTCGCGAGACGTGGTTCGGCCTCTCCTTACAATTTGAAAATAAAGCAGAAATTTCAAAAGTAAAGACGAAGGCGAGGCCCAACATTGGCCTAGTCCATGAAATCCAAAGACACAAGCAAAACATAAACAAACACAAGGGAAGATAGAGATGCTTAGGCGGGGTACTTGAACCCCGGGTGGCGAGCGTCGACGCGAGCTGCTCGGAGTGGCTGATGTCGTCCTGTCGTGCCGTCTCCAGGATGGCCCTCCATCAGGGCCCCTAATCTTTGCCTCTCCCTTGTTTCCTTTATGTTTTCCCTTTTCATTTGACTTTGCAATGGGGGAGCCCATTTGTATAAACACCCCCCAAATGGGCCTATTTTCCCCCTTGTTGACCCATTTAGGGGGCCTATTTGACCTCTCCCCTTTATAAGGGAACAGGGGGCACCCTAAACAGGCAGACCAAGAAGGACAAAGAAAGAAGATATCATATTTTTTTGGTCTCCCTTCCTCGTTGAGAGAAGAAAACATAGGGAGGAAGAGGAGGCCGGCGAAGCAGAAGAGAAAGAACAGGGACAATTAGGGGAGGTGGGAAGGTAACAAGGGGAGGTAATCCCTCTCTGACTTGCGCACACCCCCTTCCCTCCCCAGGAATTCTCTATTCACCTCAAGTGACGCCAGTGCCGTCGCTGAAATTCTGCCGCGGCCATCAGCGAAATTCTACCAAGGGCACGTTCCGTGGTCAATTTCTTGGTGGGTTTGCTGATGACCTAGGGTTGGACTCTCCACAACTACGGTGAGTTACTTGGGCTAGGGACCTGATTCGGGACCCTCCTGAATTTGGGCATCAACCCCCGTCATCCTTAGATTCCCGGCAATCCAATTTGGGCGATTGATTCTCGACGTTTAGTCCGCGCCTGGGGCTGCCGACCCCGTACGATTGACCTTCCCCTGAGCTTGAACGGCGGAGGTTTCCTATCGCTCAGTTGATTAACTAGAACGGGGGAGGATCCCCCATCGCTCGGTCAACTAACCAGAGTGGAACCCCACCCCCCCCCCCCCCCATCAGGTCAGCGATGATAGATGACGCTACCCAAGGTCAACATCCGGGACGATCGTACGCTCGTCGAGATCTTGCCTGCTGTCCTCCTCCTCTGCCCTTTAATTATAGCTCCGACATCTACATTGGCTCGTTGAGCCGCCGTGATCTCTTTGGTGATTCTCTACCACACCTGCTCTGACCGCCGCTGACTGTCGACGACCCTACACGACAAGCCATACGATAACGAGGTATAATTAAAGTACAGACAGAGTATAATCACGACAAGACATTTTTGAGTGTCTTACCAGTACAGACGAGTACGTCCATTATGTGTGAGCCCAATCGGACGGAGTCCGTTTGGCTGTAGACGCCTAGGTCGCTCTGACGAGGTTTGAAAGGCCACCGTCGCCGTCACCCAGCAACCCCGTCCAAGCTTGGAGCTCGGCGCCTCCCTCGAATCGGAGTCTGCACGTACCACACAGGATATTCATTTTGCGTCGTAATTACATCGACCCCGTTAGGGTTACCCGTCAGACGACAACCGTCAATGTTCGATACCACCATCCTTTATTGGCACCGAACCATCATATTCAGTGTTGACCGGGAGACATCCTAGACAACGTCCGACATCATCTTCTTCTACACATTCAACACTTTCACCAAGGCAGAGAAAAAAATAACTGTCAATAGGAAAACGAGATCTGAAATTCTTTCAGCAGTAACCATAAGCCTCCCACGTCCACCCTTCTTCCTTATTATAGAGAGGAAGTGGCAGTTGTGTGAGGCCCAATTGGGCCCAATTTAAAAGGGAAAGCCTATTGGGCTTCCCCTTTAAGGGATCTTTAGGGGGAGAAGAAGCCCAATATGGATTTCCTCCCCCTAAAGATGATAGCTAATTCACAAATAAAAATATGAAAACACATGCAGGAGGCCGGTACTCACGCAGGAGGGGCCTCCGACAATCCAAAAACAATGAAAAGAAAAGAACACAAATATGTCTCGGTATGCTCCAAGACGATGCGGCTGTTGCTTCAAGCTTGATAGTGGAAGTGTTGGTTCTTCACGTCGAGTTTGGCTCCGCATAGGGGCTGGCGACGAGTCTGGATGCAATCAGGTGGGTAGTCCTCCATCAAAGACAACTTATATGTTTGTCCAATACCATTCAAAAAAGGACAGTCACTATGTATCCTTGGATACACTACCATACTAAGTACCAGAATCATATTTTGTTATGAAATGACTCTCTAGGAAAAGATTTATCTTGTATGAGAAGATAATATAATAAAACTAGTTTTCAAAGAAATTACAGATATAAAAACATTCCATAGTCGTTGTATGAGAACTTCGTTCAGATACAAACAGAAAGAATATATTTCTTGCGGACATAACTATACCACGTGATAAGAGTACTAGAGATAATAATTAAAGAAAATTTCAAGGTTCTCTATCACAGATATGGAGTTCTCTAACATTTAAAGAGTGTAAATTAACTATAGGAAAAAAAATGATGGGTGGATGCTTAAATTTAATACACACCGCGCTAAACCAAGTTTGGACCTTGGTATACCCTCATTAGGTTATGGTCCCATCGGGTGTAAGTACATCTTCAAATAAATTTTGTACTGAGGGATAAGTGATAAATTTCAATGGAAATATTTTAAGAGAAATGGTTTTCAGATGCTGCAAAATAAAGTTAACCAGTGTTTTTCACCATAGAAACACGCAGTAATTATGGAATTTTGAAAGTCATGAGATAGATTATCTGCAAAAATAATAAATTTGTAAAATTAAGACCTGGATGGCAGACCCTAAAACTATGCATGCAAGGTGTCTAAGTTTCAAAGGTCTAATAATAGACTGAATAAAGCTTTCATATTTTTAAATTTCAGATCTGATAAATTGATCAAAGAGCAATTCTTAATAGGGAATGATGATGAGCTTTGTGTGTACACATAAAGACTAGTAGGAGCACAATCTCATATTACTTTGAGCACTATTACTTTAAATATGCTCCAAATTCTCATACCTAAATAATACTCCATGAAATCAAAAGGAGTAGATACAAATAACAATATCTAGTAATAATGATATAATGAGTATATTTGATCCTATGGCGAGCTGTGTCAAGACACCAAATCTATCTGCTAAAAATAGGTAATCTATGCCTAATTTTTAAAATTATGATAATCAATGTTCTGTTATTAATTTTTTATTAATAATGTATTAAAGTATTCAACTTACCAGTCCCAAATACTAGGATTTCCTAAGTTAGGGAATTGGCCTGACATCAAATAAGTTTACTCTTCACATATTTACTTCAATAAGAAAATCTTTTTTCTGATACATTTGAAAAATATTAGTGATTATATGATTTAATTGTTTAATTATTAAAATTAATAAATTAGAATCATATATTTATGGTTCAATTTATACCACAATGTTTTATCACAAGTAATTAAGAATTTAGGTTTCTTGTTTGGATAAATAATTTTATAAATTATTCATTTGATTTAAATATCTTTGTCTTGTAGGAAATATACACAATTTAGTATCATAAATATTAAGAAAAAGTTGTAGTTGAGGCACCACAGCACTAACCCTTCATCTATGAAATCAAGTGTCTGAATTTTGTGTTTGAAAATAACTACATTTATTTTTTGTTTTTATATCTTAGATATGTTGCATATTACAAACTGTATCTAAATAAAATGTATATAATTTTTGCTACATGGCACTTAAAAAACCACATATTTTTGTGGCCATAGTTTCAGGCATCAATTTCTGTCATGCTAGTGCCCAAATGATATCATTCCTCGTGGTGTTATGTAAGCCTTTTTTAGCGTAGTGTTAAGGTGTCATTGGATTCTAATGCCTATAGTTTCTTTTAAATTAGAGGTATTGTAAGGTCATATTGTGGTCGGTCCATAGGAAGAAGTAGACATTAAATATGAATCTGTGTTTGCGATTCAACACTGAGAATTTTAGTGGAAGAAGATAATTCTTGTGAAGGGGGTCAAGATATGAACTTTCATGATGATCTGAACCTTTAGTTTAATATTGTGTTATGTGAAGGAAAAAACCATAATGGTATTAATTATCTGGAATTTCATTATTTTTAAAATAAGAAAGTCTAAGAAAGGGAGAGAAGGGTGATAGAGTTAGGCTTGATTTTACTCCCCAATTGGAGGGCAAGATCACATCGGTAAAGTATACTGAAATGGAAAATAATAATTAACTATGGAATATTTGATATGTAAACATTGATCCTAACAATGAGTGACTAAAATAATTTTTTGTCATTTTTTATTTAAATTTAAACTATGATGATACTCTCCCTAAATAATTTTTTTCCAAAGTGAATATTTTTACCATGATTTGATGTTTTTCAACACGCATGATTGTACAAATCCACATGCAGCCACTATTCAATTAGGATTTTTATGTACATCATTCGCCCAAAAAGTTGCAGCATAATTATGCAAAAAATCTTACATTTTCTTGTTGGCATTGTAAAAAATCCACAGGCTCAAGGTTCCGGTGTGCAATCAGATAGTGAATCTATGACCGTTAGATAACAGAATCAGTACACTGCATCTTTTCATGAGGGAAAAAGAACATGTCACAGAATGTATCATGTGCTAGGTAGCATGACTACAATCAGGGAATAAATGGAAATAAAGTTATGAACGGGTGCATAATGTGAGGGAATGAAAATACCCAATATTTCTCATTTTCCAAATCCTCTTCATTCTGTATGAATTTATTGCACAAAATTGTTGCATCTTTTTACTTCGAGCTACATCCTCTTTACACTATTTTCATTAAACATGAATTTTCATAAATGATTATCTCTTATCCATATGTACACGGGAGCTTTGAAGGAGGCTTGGTTTTACTATTTTTAAATACAATTAAGAAAAAATCTAGAAAAACTATAAATTATGTTAAAGTCTTTTTACAATGCATCGATAACATGATAATATCCTCAAAGGGTCATTTTTTGCATATGGTTCCCCTTTTCTGTGAATTCCCTAGTGGCAAATTAACCACCTTTTGGGCCCTACCTATTCCATCTCTTGAGCCCCGAAGAATACCCCCCTCTCCATCGGACTCCATATCTCTTTTGACTCTATATGTGGGCACCTGATATCTATGAGGGTTCGCCCACCCCGGTTACAGCATTCCTTTCTATTGCACATAAAATCTTTATTTCTGCAAATATGTCACGTGTTTCTATTGTTGGTTCCTATGGAGGTACATTACAATAAATCTTCTTTTTCAGTAGCATTGCTTCTATGATCTTAGGAGCACTGGCCTCCATGGTCCAAACAAAAGCCAAAATACCTCTAGCTCATACTTCAATTGGACATGCAGGTTATATTCATACTGGTTTATCATGTGGAACCATAGAGGGAATTCAATCACTACTAATTGGTATCTTTATTTATGCATCAATGATGATAGATGCATTCGTCATAGTTCCAGCATTATGGCAAACCCGTGTCAAATATACAGCGGATTTGGGCGCTCTAGCCTAAACGAATCCTATTTTGGCTATGACCTTCTCCATTAGAATGTTCTCATACGTAGGAATACCCCCGTTAGCCGGCTTTTGTAGCCAATTCTATTTGTTCTTCGCCGCTTTGGGTTGTGGGGCTTACTTCCTAGCCCTAGTGGGAATAGTTACTAGCGTTATAGGTTGTTGGGCGGCCAAAAGGTTGCCATGAGTAAGGTTGGGGGACTGAAGGCTGTTTTCCGTGCACCGGACACGTAGCTTACCAAATCCGTTGCGACATCGATGGGAATGCATAATACGAAAGACAAAGTCGAGTCTGATACATCAACCGTCTACTTCCACAATCACTATACGAGATGAACCTGGGTTTGGTGAATTGAAGTTGGCCTTTGGTGTAATAGGACTCCCAGTTACCACACGTGATCATATACTGAGCCCATTGGTAGTTAGAATGACACGAGCCAGGCCGGGCCTCGACTCAGAAAGATAGAGGTTCACAGGTGCGAAGTTTACGGCTGGGAGCAGAGCGAGAGCGGATAATAACTGATTTTAATCAAAACTGAGGCGCGGAAGTGGTTCATATATGAGGATGAAGACGAGCGTTTAGATTAAGATGAAGACGCAACTGATGGAGCAGAGTCAAGATGAATCTGAATCTGATAAGAAGTCAATAAAAATGAAGATGAATAAGGCGCGGAGCGAAGAATTTATCTGAAAAATAAGTTCTGCAAGGTTCAGCATGAAAAAATTCCCCATCTCATTTGGGGTGGAAAATGAATTGACATCTTGATGTGATACAGCCCTTTCCTTTTTTTTGGGAAAGAACGGCGAAGTCCATCCGAACCATCCAATAAAGAATACAAAGGAGCGCAAAGCACCAATGGTGCGTGAAGCGCATGTAGGGCACGGAAAAAAAGTGTGGAGGTTCATCATTATTTACTTTGATTGGCATCACCTTCATCGTAACCTCAGAACCTCAGAACCTTCGCTTTCTGGGCCCAAATAAAGGATTTGGGGCTTATATATATTTATGAATAGAAAGATAGATCCATCCATCTATCTGGAAAAACAGAATCGATTTAATTGTTTGATTCAAAGGACTACGCCCCCCCCCCCCACCCGCTCATGAAATGGCTCTGCTTCAATGGATGGCAAAGGGTCCATAGTACCCAATGCATTGGACTGATCCAGTTGTAGGGAAGGGGCCTAGAAGTGCCTACTACTACACCACTTGGCTCTACACATTTACAGAGCTAACTCCTAGTGTCTGGCAGAAAGAACGGGACTTTACTTCGTAACCTTATCCCCACCCAGGCTACGCTAATGGAGCCTTGTTCAGGGGGGGAGAGTGGAGCCTCAATAAGCACTCTTTAAAGGAAGATCCTTGACCCCTCTTCATCCTCTGTAGGGGTCTCTTCTCTGCCCACATGGAAGCGAGGTTACAAAGCACTCAGCTTTTTTCTGATTTTTGTGAAAAGAAAAGTGGAAAAAACAGACTCAAATTTCCCAGTCAAAAAGAACTCGACAAAGGTTCCGAAGGTTATCTGAGCAGTGGATAAGAAGGTGCGTAGTGGTTACGATTAAATTCATTCTGAACCTTCGTAACCTTCTTCTTATGAATCCGAATCTTCATTGACTTTGTAACATTCAGATGAAGATGAATTGACTTCTTTTGCTCTTGCTCCTAAGCGCCGTTCTTAAACTCGCGCCTTTGGTTTTGACGAAGGCGCGAGAGCGGGAGCGACGAAGGCACGTAGAGAAGGTTCTGAAATAAAGGTTATCTTCAAGATCAAACTCCTAATCCCTTGAGCCATGTATTGTAAGTGATCC
This sequence comes from Wolffia australiana, assembly GCF_029677425.1. Classification (NCBI taxonomy): domain Eukaryota; kingdom Viridiplantae; phylum Streptophyta; class Magnoliopsida; order Alismatales; family Araceae; genus Wolffia; species Wolffia australiana. The sequence goes on from NC_135838.1 coordinate 7,468,393, forward strand.
GAACCCGCCCAGTAAAAAACGCCTTACAGGCAAGTGCTGTTGGTGAGCCGTATGATGGGCAACCATCTCCTGCAGTTCAGAGAGGACTCAGCAGAGTTCTTCAAGTTCATCGTAACCTCAGGACCTTTCACTCTATTTTATTATATACGCATAGCGAAAATAATGTTTCTTGATAGACCTAGGACATGGATTCTATAGGAACCAATGGATCGTAATAAGTTTGGTCCAATAGACTAAAGAAATAGCTTTTAAAATCACATGGAAAGCTTTTACACATGGTTCATAATTCCATTTCATTCTTGTGCATATATACGCAAATGAAGCTTCTGTGCCATAGCTTGTTGTCATTTTACTGCATAACATGATGATCACAAACATTTCAGATGCATAAAAAGATATAACCCCCAATACTATGATGAGGCTGCTGATAAAACATAGAAAAACAATGGACTTCTAAAATTTTCAGGGAACTAGGTCAAATTTGACAACTAAAGATTTATAGATGAAATAACTCATATTTACTCATCTACTACCCTCCCGTCATTTGTCACAGTGAGGGATGGGTCCATGATGGTCCCAGATGATCTTTTAAGCCCATTCACATTGACGGATGACGTGATGGTGATGGAGGTCTTGGACAGGTCAGGTGACAGGATAGCCATCATGGATTCAATGCTAATATAATTTAAAAGATAAAAAGTGAAGAAAATTTTAAAAACTCAAGTTGGAAATATATATATGCAAAATTAAATGACTAAATAAAAATGGAAATGTTTCAAGAAAATTAACTAAGAAATATTTATTTTCATAAATCGCAAACCAGGAATATTTTTTTTGATGATATGAAATAAACTTAATGAAGTTTAAAACTTATTAATTACATTTTTCTTCAATTTTTGACACTTCTGACATGTTGGCTACTATTTTCCATGCTGATTTTATGGATTTTTGCACTTAGATGAGTATCAACTGGTCAATAGTGAAACTTTTGACAAAAAAATGGCTATGCCCTTAATTGATCTAGATTTTCTCAAATAAGGTTGAAATGGAGAGAGAGAGAGAGAGAGAAAGAGAGAGTAAGTGAGTTAAATATTTACATGAGATGGACAGATTTCAGCCATCCATTTCATTAAAATATGGTTCACATGCCTGATCATATGCACTTATTTATAATGAATATTTTGAAATCCCTAATATGATGAATATTCTTCATTCATTTAAATCATCATTCAGTATTATTCATGCCTGATTCACACCAAGATAATGCAAGCAAGCACTATTGTTTGATCATTTCCAATCACCACCCCTTTCCACTGTCTCTATTTCAAGGTTTACTATTTAATTATTCATATTGAACTTTTATTGAGCTCAAAACATACAATTAACCCTTAAGAAAAGCTAGTTAGTATTGATATTCAGAGATACTGCCTTGTACTTTGACTTGACAATGATTTTCTCCTCAACAAACTTTTTTAATTAAATTTGGAATATAAATTGATAAATTTGGATTAGTTAATAAACAGCTCAATGGTATTATTTTATAAATTTATTAATCAATAAATATTTAGTTTTACTGGTTCCTGATTTCCCCATTTTAGATTTTTCAACCATGGAATATTGAGATTAAATAGGGTATTTATATGATTACATATTCAAACAACTACAAGTACCATTTATATATTTCTGTTTTGATTGCATGCATCCACTATTCTCAAATGAAGGACTATGCTTACTATAATTCTAAGTATTTTTAAATTTTTGAAAATCTTGATTTAAGCCAGTTAGCTTCCTTTAATTTTAAATTAGTATAGAAAAAAAATTAAATATCCTTGTTTTTAATTCGTAATTCTTGAATTTTATAATCTATAAATATTATTTGAATACTAAGATAATATTTTATATTTCAGAACTTTCAATTTTGGGATATTTGATAAGAAAATCTGTGAATTAATGGATAAATAAATAATTTATGTCAAATTATGGTTAGCAGTATTGAAAATAATTATCGAAGGAATTTATTAATTTTGAATCAACTCTATACTTAGTTAGCATCCTTATTTTTAAGTTGGGGGGTGAAATTCTTGTTATATTTTCTAAAAAAATTATGTTACATTCATGCATCATTCTTAGTTTGGAGGAGTTTATTTTTGTGAAAAAATATAGATGTTAAGAACCCCATCTAGACAAATTCAATCCATATTTTATCCAAAAAAAGTGAGTTGAGAAGTTAAACTCCTTGAGTGCATCATGTGCTTGTCACATTGATACCAACCTCAAGTGAGTTTAGACATCGTGTATGATATTTCTGAACTAGTAAGGATAACTAGTGGACTGAGATGGGGGTCAAAAATCAAAGGGCAGAAATTCTATGGGCATGAGTGATTAGAGTGAATGAAAGTAGAATAGGAACACCTCCACTTCAAGTGATTGTTAGCCAAACCTATTTTGAGTGATTAGATCCCTTATGAAATGGAATCTTGAGTAAAGAAGAGGTTCGTAGTTCTTCTAAGTACTGAGAACAAAATCCCTCTTTCTTGATCCACCAAAATCTAACTTCAAACTCTATATATATATATCGTCCTCACCCTTATCCTAAACTACCTAAAAACATCCCCCATATGGTTTTATTACCTGCAGGATCACATCTCTAAATCTTCCCACTACTACTGATGATATGCTTTCTCCCACGATAGTATATCTTTCCATTTATGATTTTCTTATGATATTTTTTCCTTGTTATCCCTCTCTCTAATTTCAGTCTTCATCTTCTGAATCCCATTGTTCTCTCTAATTTTATTCTTTCTCATTATATTTTTGTTAGGAATATATGTTTGATGGTCATTTATAAATTACATTGATTGGCTTATGACTTGGGGCATTCTTGAGCACTTAGTTTTTGATGTACGCCTTTGAAAAAAATTTAAAAAATAAAAAATAAAAAAATAAATCATCCACAAAAAGGGAAAAGAGAAAATAGTATCATTGGGGTTTTTACACGGAAACTTTATTCACTCTTGACGAAATCTCAATCTTTTTTCTATCCCCCCCCTTTCGTCTAATATCTTGGGAGCAAATCTATCTGAGTAATCTTTCCCTCTACGCATGTTATCATTCATCTTACCTTTCCCCTTTCTTTCAAGCCATCCATCCTTCTTTCTCTCTTTACCTATTGCTACCACATGTAAACATATCTCACCACCTCACTTCATTGCTAACTACTTGACATTTTGTGCCCACCAGGAGGAGAAAAGTATCTTATCCCCAACTACTTTACAGTAAATATATCAAAGGTATCTAGCACCAAATAGCAACCTAGAGAGATTGTCCACAGCCTTGAGAGATGTGAGGTTCACCTATTCATTGAGAATTTTTAGGTCACTTACCATCATTACCTACAGAAAGAAGATTCCCTTTCAAATCTTCAGTATCTCTTTCTAAGCTAAAAAGGGGTTGACTTACCTATCATTTACAAATTTACGTTTAAATTGTCAATGAATATATCATGTGTTCATAACTGATCTCTCTCTCTATATATATATATATTTATATATCTCTCTCTGTTTTCAAGGATGATTGGATAACTCAAGAAAAACTTAATGGACATGGTTAAGGGACTAACAATGATTTATTTGGGGGGTATTTTTATGCTTTATACTTCTCTTTAACCACATATTTTTAGATTTGCAGTAACACTACTCACCATTTAAGGGTAAAATGATAAATTGATTATTTATTTTCCTAATCTCTATTTTTATTTATTTTATTGACTTTTGGGATTAATGGAGGACCATCCAGTCGATCGAGCCCCAACCTGTCACCAGCTACCTCGCGAAGCCTGAGTAGACGTGAAGAATCCACATTTCCACTATCACGTTTGAGAAGCGTCCGCGTCGTCTTGGTACTTTTCATGATCATTTGTGTTATTTCCTTTTGATGGCTCGATCCTCGTGTACGACCCCATCTTTGTGTTGTATTTGTCTTCTCTCGTCGTCTTCGAATTGGAGGGTGGCCCCTCCTATGTGAGTACAGGGCCCTTCTTACATGTTTTATTTTAATTAAGTTAGTTACCATCTTTAGAGGGAAAAAATCCATGTTGGGCTTCTTCTCCCCCTAAAGAGCCCTTTTAAGGGGAAGCCCAATAAGCTTTTCGCTTGAAAGGGGCCCAATTGGGCATCCCACAACTGCGACTCTCTCTATGAAGAAGGGGGAGGGGTGGACGTGGCAGGGTGATGTATGTTGTATTTTTTAAAAGAAGCCAGATCTGACTTTTTCATGGCAGTTATATTTGTTCTTTCTTGAAGGAGAAAAGTTTACTCATGTTACGTTACTTCTGATCCCTTTGATCTCTTCTTCTTGAGAGTTTTTTCAATGTTCACTCCATCTTGAGAATCTGCTCGACGGTCGTCAGAGATCCTGATTTCATGTCTTTATTTTCACACTAATGGAAAGATCATTTGATGCCCTCCCATCTTCCATATTGGATTGACCACAACTGAACTCGTCGTCGCCGAAGATCCAAAAACACTGGTGTTGATATCCTGTTCCACCGCATTCAGCTATTGTTGATTACTTTCGTCTGGCATCGTCTTTCTGTTGTTCTTGAATCTGCTTCCTAATGAAATCGTCGTTGAATACGATAAACATTACTGTAAGAATCAACATCAACAGTCCCGATAATACGCCGTCTATCGTGTTCACAGAGGGTCACTCTTCTATCTATATCAAGGACGCCAATCTAGAACTCTTACGGTGTGGAGTGTTGGGTTCTATAGGCCTTGAGATGGATGAACATAACAAAAATGATGCGCAGCGGAAGTCTTTTGCGAATCAAACGACATCGACAAAAACATTAAAACGAAGTACCCTTTCACAGATTGCATCCGTGATTTCTTCGATTCCAGAGCGAGACGAGTTGAGCTGCTCAAGTGTGCAGCCTCTAGACGTATCCACGCGGTCCTCAGCGTGTCGAATCTCCTCCTTCTCATTGACAAGCCCCGTTCTTTCTCCGTCGGCATCGTTACGTCATCCCGATCACGTCAGGGATGGAGAGGGGGTGTGGGGAGAGTGGAGAAGAAGGGGAAAGGCCCCTGAACAATTCTGGCCTGGGTGAATTTTTTTTAGGGCCTTCCCCTTTTTATACTAAGTGGGTATTTTTCATAAAAACCCCCAAAACTTAAGTATATCTTCTAATGTCCAAAAGACCAATTTGTGTGTGACCCTCTAGGCCCATGTATCAGACTAGTTAACGACTCTAGTGGCCCAATAACCTTTATTGGCCTTCCAAATTAATTAACTATATCATCAAATAGATTAATTAATGTTGGATCGATTTAACCCAATCGATAGGTTGACACTCCGACACGTGGAGTGCCAAGCTATACCTCGTGTCCTAGAAGATACGAAGGAGTGTGTATCGACTCACTCATGGAACCTGTTCATCATTGGTTACTGTGTATGTATAATCCCTCATCCACTTGACGCTCCTTGGATGACTTAAGGTATGGTCAACTGTCAAACCCTAATCGGTCATCCGAGTTAATACTGATGCATTCAGAAATCATCGGAGAACTCTTCTCCGATATTTCACTGCCTTGGCCAAGGACTTCATCACATCATCTTCCTTGAGCTGTCACCTCTTATACCGAGGGTGGACGATCCCATCTTGACCACTCAATCCCCTTCGTGTTCTTCTTGATGTACCCAAACTAAGACCGTTTAGAATCCCATGATTAGAGACTCGTTGGTCATAGCCAAAGTACAACCATCCATCCACAAGACGTCTTTGGTGTCTCAGGTCTAAGGACCACTTATTCAACTGTGACGTGAATCAACCTGATTGACAGTTCGGTATAATACCATTGAGGGATTCGTACGGATCAATTCAGTGAACTCTTTCCACTAAAGAGCACACACTATCTATCCTTAGTGTTGCCACACTAATGGCTACGGGACCGGCCATACTCATCATATGAGTGAGTCTAGATAGTGCTATTCTATTCGGATACTTCGATGTCCTTCTCGTGTATCCTTCGAATAGGAATGTTTAGAACACATGCTTAAAGACTAGTGATCTCCGTACTACGATCTCATCATAATTCACTAAGTCTGATCATGTATTCATGGACTTCATTATACGCATCACACATGTACTATAATGAATATGTTCTATTAATGAATATGGAACGCGATGTGGAATGTGTGATTGGCTTGTCGACCACATATATTTCCATCATGGAGAACTCGCCCACCAGGTCAACTCAACCGAGGATTCTCCTCGCCACTATTACATTGACGTCGATCCTCAATTGTCTGTTCCCGAAGGCTTCCCACCAGCCAAACCGCCTGCCAAACGACAATTTGCTCAGGCAATCATTTTATTTTGACCGCACCATTGACTGGCTTACTGATTGGCCCGATCTGCCAGTTGAATCTTGTGGATCTCATTCAGTGGCTCTTCTACAATTCGAAAAAGTCCTCTATCAGCTACTTGGTGGTCGGTCTTCCCAATTGACCAAACAAACGGTTATTCTTGTCTAGAGGTGGTAGTTCTGGTTTTTTTGTGCGAATTTCTGCGAATTGTTCGTTCTGTTCATTTTTTCGAATAGACCAAAAAAAAATTCAAACAAAACATCGAACAGACCCGTGTGTGGTTCTTTTGTTCGATTTGTGTGAATTTTGTTCTAGTTTTGTGCGAATGTGCGATATTTTTCGAATGGGCAAATTTTGTTCGTTTATAAAAAAAAAGAACAGAATGAAGAACAAGGCCCTATGCGGTTCGTTTGTGAAATTTTTTTATTCTTTCCAAACGAACAGAACCGAACAACCATATCTATTCCTGTCTGTACCCTTGTCCTGTTGTGATCGGAATGCGTATATAGTCATTGGTCAGCGGTGCTACAGCCCCGATTGAATCTCTGTCAATTAGACGAAGACCTGAAAGATGCCACAATCAAGGTGCAGGTTACATCCTAACTACCCTCCATTTACTGTGTTGTTTATCTCTTTCAGTGCCGATCTCAAATGGCTCTTCGCCACGAGTGAATTTCAACGCAAATTTAGGATTAGCCACCATATCTATGTCAATAGATTTCCTTTGACGGTACCTGGCCTATCTGATTATGTTGACAGTGTGGACGACTCAGGACGACGATCGCTCTCCGCCCGTTGGACTTTGAACTGATCTTGTGGATCATTGGGAGCATCATAAACCCATCCGGTGTCGACTAATTGATTTACGTCTCGGATCAACCGACGACTGACATACTTATCGATATATTTTTTAAATACATGTAACATTTAAATCTTCATATCGTGTTTGTATTCATCCCGCTGTGGTGCAACACGAGCCAAACAATCCTGACCGTCGTGTTACATTAGAGACTAACCACACTTGACTCCTCAAAGTCAAGTGGATTTCTCACATCTTCTCGGAGTTTTATTTGAAAAACAAGACAGGTAAACACAATGATGAATTTGTGATAAGAATTGGAAAAGTGTAGAAACTTAGTCCATCTAATAGATAATAAGAAGAGGTCCACTACAAAACAAGCCCACTCTTGAAATTCATTTAAATCTCCTTAAGGACTGGGCCAACTAAAGACAAGAATTGGGGAACTAATTAACGATTTGAATTTGAAAGACAAATTTTCACATCTGGAAAGGAGAGAACATGGGTCCAGGCTTAAAATCAAGAATTTCTAGCCCTACAAAACTTTGGAATTAAATTCAATGGCTGGGAGAGTCAGGGTACTTCTACTTATTTTCCTCTTCCCTCTCTATGTATCTCATCTTGGATTTCTGCACCCAACTTTTTATTGGTGTAACGAATCGGATTTCTTTTATCCAATCTCTTTCCACAGGATTTTTGGAGAGAGAGTTATAGGGTGATCAAAATTCAAGAAAAAAGAGCACCAGTTAGCCCTTGGGGGAAGTGACAACAATGTTTGTGTGATCTCGTGAATTTTTCATTTGATTGTTTTCACCTTTTTATCCAAGTAAAATTCCAGTAGATATTTATACTTCAAGCTTTCAAACGACACTGAAAAATTCCTCATGTAGCAAAATTACAACATTTCTCAGTCTACTACCCTCATGGCAGAGCGCCACCCCTACAAATTTTGGCTGAAGGTTTTTTCATCAACATTAAATCTTATTTCTCGCCCAAAAATTCTTCAATAATTCCTAGAAAATGACATTAAGTTATTAAAATTTATCAAATAAAAAATAAATGTTTATTTCATTATTTTAAATTATTTTCGACTAGCTTTCCATACTTAATTTATTTGGTATTTAGAAAATAAAAAATCCAAAAATATGTAAAATCACCAAAAGATTATTTTAAAACATATTTGAATTATATTTACTCTCTCTTTACCTGCTCCTCTTGGATTCAACTCTTTCTAACCCTATTGTAAAGAAACTTTTATTAATGTTGTTTCATATACCAAAGCCTTAAAATGATTTATTTAAGCCAAAGTATGTTTTAGCAGTAATATTGAAAATAAATATTTGTCATTAATTAATTTTGAATCAATTCTATAATTTTTACATGTATTGCAAACCCCAATTATGTCTTTTTTTGAAGTATCTTTAACCTACTAAAGATATCATCATTAAGACATGTATAGTCTTATAAATCTGTGTAAAATTTATGTTCCATTTTAGTTTATATATTTGAGCAACATCGAACAATGTCGAACTGGAAAGGTACAGTTTTTTTATCGCTAAGTTGACCTAAACTTTAGAGAGATATCATGTAGACCTAGAAAAATGAACTCATTTCATCTTGTATTATCATTCACATTTTACCTCTTATGTCATTTTCTCAGACAGCCATTGTTGATCTCATTTGGGTTACCTTTTTGTCAGAATGTGCATTTTGTACTCCTGAGCATTGGCTACATTCCCATTTATACTATAGCAATTAATGCTTCCCAGAATGTGATGGTTATAGGATCTGGGGGCTTAGCATTCTGTCAACTTAAATAAGCTGAAGCAAAGGTTAGGTAGTTGGGTTGGGGTCAATAGAAGAACACGTGATTCGGCTTATCAAATCCAACCAAAGAGATTGGCCAAATCACATTAAAGGATAGGCTGGGCCAGTCTATT